>NW_020897691.1:7328707-7575407 GCF_003984885.1 Neopelma chrysocephalum
GCCGGCGCCCCCCGGCGCCGCTCGCCACGTCCGCCGCCGCCGCCCCGCCGAGACCCGCCCCGCTCACCATCTCCTTGCGGAGCAGGGCCAGCGCCGCGTCCAGGTTGGGAGGCTTGGGCGGGCGCGGCGAGCCCCGGCCGCCGCCGCTCAGCTCGTCCTGGATGCGGGACTTCTGCGCGTAGAGCCGCTCCAGGTCCCGCCAGCGCCCGCCCTGGCTGCCGCCGCCGCCCGAGGACGAGGAGTTGAGCAGCCCGCTCAGGCTCTTGGGCAGCGGCGGCAGCCCCGCACCGCCGCCGGGCCCCAGCAGCCCCGGACCGCTCATGCTGCGGCGGCGGCCACCGAAGGAAAAAGCAGCCCCCGCCCCGCCGCGGGAGGCACCGCCCGGAGCCCGCCCCGCCTCCGGGCCGGGTGGGGGCGGGGGAGCCGGGCGGGGGCGGGGGAGCCGAGCGGGGGCGGGGGAGCCGAGCGGGGCCGGCGCAGGGAGGGAGGGAGCGAGGCAGCGAGGCAGGGAGCTGGGCGGGGGCGACTGGGCACAGGTGCCCGGTGGGCTGGGGTCGGGCTCCGGCCTTTGGGCTCGGGCTCGGCAGTCGCAGCACGGTAGCTTTTTCTGGGCCGAGTCGAGTCCCTTCGGGCGAATCCTCAGCCTGTGACCCGCAGAAACACCCCCGCGGCACCGTCTGCCCCGGGTCATAGGAGGCAGAAGGGCCCTGCGGGAGCGAGACTGAGCCTCCGGGCTCGGCCTAGGGGCTGGGGGAGGGATGGAACGCAGTGAAAGCAAGCATGAAAGCAGATTAGCTGCTGCAGGCGGACGGTAGCTATTTCTTCTGTAGTGATGGTGTTACATCAGTTGTCTGATAAGGCGACAGTGCTCTCGCCTTCCATCAAGGTGTTTCTGTCCTGTTTTGGGCTGCGATGGAGTTAGTTGCTTCTCAGTAGCTGGTACAGTGCTGTGTTTTTCATTCGAAATGATAGTAATGTTGATAACAGATTGATGTTTTGGTTTTTACTAAGTCGTGTTTATCCTAAGTTAAGGATTTTGTGTGTGTGTGTGTGGTGCTCTGCCACTGGCTAGGTACACAAAAGAAACTGAGAGGGAGCATAACCAGGACAGATGACGTGAACTGGCCAAAGGGATATTCACCTTTTTTATTTGTACTTTGTTTTCAATTATTAAACTGGTTTTATCTCAACTTACCAATTCTACTTTTGATTTTCATAGCCACCGGGGTAGGGGGGAAAGAGAGTGGGGCTGAGTGAGCAGCTGCGCAGTGCTTAATTTCCAGCTGGGCTTAAACCACGACACCTTCACATCCCCACAGCTAAATTTTGTACCAAGTGTTTTATTTCCAAGCACTGCAACTACTCAAACTTCGGCCTACCTGCTCTGTGAGTCAAATTTCTCTATCTGAGTTAGCTCATAGTCTGTGTTCAGGTTTATTCATAGAACAGTTTATTGCTCTGCTTTACAGAAATACCCAGCTGCTTTCCTGAAAAGTTGATGGAAAGGGAGCCATATTGCAGGACGTGGGGCAGGTGGCAGGCTGTGGCACAGGAATGCCCAAAACTGCCAGTGCAGCCACAGCTCTGGTACCACAGCAATACAATCCTCAATATGACAACTCTGTTTTTGTGCCTTTTATGTTTCTACACTTTTTCCTTGACATATTTGTATCTCTGGAGTCTCTTGAAAAAATCAGGGCAGTTTTGGATTATTCAAAATCCAAACCAAAGCAGGATATAAAATTGGAGTTCTGGGAATGTGCTGCCATTGCAAAGCCTGATTCTTTAAAGTGCATTCTTATTGCCACAGCCCTGCTTTGTGGGGTTTTCTCTTCAAGAAATAACCAGATATAGTGATTTTGAGTTAAGCCTCTACATATTTTCAGTTTTGTTCCTGGAATTGCATGGCTTTTTCATGGTTTAAATGTCATCAGACTCTGTGACAATTGTTTTCAAACTGCTTACTGTGGAGGAAGCTTTTGTCAATCTTTGTTCATGTTTACACACCACTTTAGGGATTGATTTTTCAGTCAACCTGATATGTTTTTTAGAGGTTTGTACACTGGATTGAAGAAGATTTTTCTTTCCCCCTGTTAGTCATGATACCACTTCTGCCCAGGTTAATTGTGAAAAACAAAATTGTGCTGATAGCTTTTTTGAAACTAAAGGCATTTTAAACCATCCCTGTTGTAGATTAAAAGTGTCAACAGACCCCTCATCCTTCCAGGCCTGACTGCAAAAATACTGATTCGGTTTGCTAAGGAAGTAGGCACTGTATTATGTTCCTGCTTATTAGCAAATACATTTATTTGTTCTCCTTCCAAACCCCCCCCTTTTTTTTTCCCAGATGACAGCTATTTGGAAAAGCTTGTGAGTATTCTTATTTTATCTAGACCATCTTATTTTTTTTTCAGTTTGCCTGATCTCATGAAATTCCGAGTGCATTTTCTTCACATTTGTATCCTTTAGGCACCTTGTTGCCATATCTTTACTATTGCAGAAATCGTTATGCTGGCTTACTACTCAACTTTGTAATCTGAAAAATAAAAAAAAAATTACTTTGTGGGTTTTCGGTGACCCTTCTCTCACTTGGCTACATTATCTAGCCTTCATTCATATTAAATTTGTAACTACTCTTCAAAATCTTAATCTACTGCTTTATTTAGTCTGACCTAGTTATAACATGGTGATAATGGAAGCTGGAGTCTCTTGCAGTTATGTCCTTTGGTTATGGAGTAAGGTTTGCAAGATGTATGAACCTCTTGGTCTTTGTTGGTTCCTAGAATTGAATCACAGAAATGTGTTACTTGTCTAAACTGATCTTTGCTAAGGACGTTACCTAAAAAATCCCTACATTAAAAATACATGTAGTTATGTCATAAAGAATTAGGAAGTGGCAGAAGAGCGGTGCTCCATACCGTTTCTGTACGGAAATGCATTATGTCATATTTTTAATTTACATGTTCATATGTGATGTTTTTCCTTTCCTCATTCATTAGGAGGTTACACAATGCCTGTGTATCATTTGTGCAGCATTTACTAACATTCCTTTTTCCAAATGTGGTGATCTATATGCATTATAGTGTACCTTAAATTGATACATTAAGACTATTCCCTACAGCCTTTTCTCTAATGCTTTCCCCTCTTATAACTGACTTATCTACAAATGTTAATGGAATTCTTCTTTATGACAACATTGTGATAGAAGGTGGTGTTGTTACCCACAGTGGGGCAAGGACAACAGAAAGCTAAAGGTAGGTCATGTTAAAAAAAATCTACTAATTTTAAGTGCCTGCTTCATTGCTAAGGATGATTTTCCACCTGACAGAACTGACAGAAGGATGTGTACCTCTGCTTCATGCTACCCTGCACAGAGCAGCACCTTTGCTTAAAGCTACCTTCATTAGAGATTTAAAGTAAGACTCCAGATATTGCAGCAGTATTGTCAGCTGTGCATCAGGGATATCATAAGACTTGCTAAACAAGATGCATCAGAGCTCATCTGTCAATGCCCTTTTTGTGTTTGCAAGATGTCTCTATTGGGTTAACTTACAGTCAGGATTACTTGTCAAGGACAGGTCAGGATCCAGATATCACAAACTGAGCATAAGTAAGAGAAATTAATAATTACTGACACATGCTTTACTCTTCCATTTGCTCTTCTAGTCAAAGTGCCTGAACATTCTCTGTTTCTCGAGAGGTCTATGGTTTTTATCACTGATGTGGAGGAACAGAGATCACGCTGTTCTGTGGCTCTCTGGGACTCACAGAATCATAAAATATCCTGATTTGGAAGGGACCCACAAGGATCATCGAGTCTGATGTGAAACTCAACCCTTTGGCTAAAGAGAATTTAGAAGATGCTGGCTTCAATTGGAACCTGATATACAGTGCCATATAGTGGCATATCCAAACAGAAATCAGGTTTTCAGCTGAAGATCATTCAATTCTTAGGCATCATTTTTCATCAGTTTTAAATAAAAATGGCTGAGTCCTAATTTTGACACTTTTTTTTTCCAGGTATATTTCCGTATCAATGCCTAAAAGGTGAAACTCCAATGTATTTTAACACATATCACATGGGCTTCCAGCTAGGTCCCTAGCAAAGTGGTATCCTTAGATCTAGAGCAGGGATCCTCCTATTTAAGGTACATGAGTAAACAGGAGAAGTAGTGGCCTCTTACCTTTTTTATGTCTGCTACTTCACAGATACCCAAGAAAGACACCTCAGCCTTTGCAGAGTTCAGAACGAACTGCTAGAAACAGAAATATGGAGATTGGGGATCCAGGCTTCAGTTTAAAGTTCTTGATGAAATGTATTCCTGTGGTTATAAACCCACTTGCTCTCCCAGCCTGTTGTTATAGCCCTTGTCTTTGTCCTTGTCCTGGCATGGACCCTGTTCCAAAGCAATGTCCCCTACCTGTGGTCTCTGATGCCATAGTTCCTATCCCTGCCTTTTCTCTCTGCGGCTGCCACTCACACGTGCTTGAGCTGTATGCCTCTGGAGAGGGACCCTGGACAAAGTAATCCTGGGGACTTTATACCCCCTCAGTCTGTGCACCTGCTCTTCATGCACCTTTCACACGCCTCTTGGTCCAATCATGATTTATGGTCTGGGGTCTTCTAACACTTCACTGGATTATTTCTTCATGCTCATGTGGGCAGGCCAATCATTTTTCTTATCTTGGGGCCCTCCAGGGTCTCAGCCCTTATCTGAAGATATCCAGTCTTTCTCTATTTACTCCCCTGCTTAGCCATTCATGTTAACAAAGGCAGTTCATTTAGAGCTTACCTATGCTGATTTTTGAGCAGGGCCCATTCATGCTAAGGTCTAAGCAAGTTACAATTAAACTTAAGCCTACACAATAATTTCTAATTTGTACACATAAACTTATTTTAATCTTCAGTACTCTTGGTGCTCCCTTCCTCAGCTTCTCTGCCATATCTAATGCTGCCCTTTAGCCCTCTGCAGTGGAGTCAGACTGCAAATTCTTCCTTTTTCATGAAGAAACAAAAAAACCCCAAATTTTGACAACAGCAGAGAAAGAATGTGTCTAGGACATGGGGGTTAGGTATGACACAAAGGTGATTAGGTGATTAGGACTGGGCAAAGCAAGGGCAATAGATTCAGCAGGAATCAGAGGTTACACAGAGGGACTGGTCTATAGAGATCTGTTAGTGTGTGTGAGTAACAGTTTCATTACTGATGGCATCTTCCAGCCAGTAACAATGCACATGTAGAGTTTTTTGTGGTTTGGTGGTTTTTTGTTTATTTGTTTGGGTTTTTTGTTTGGTTTGGTTTGGTTGGGGTTTTTTTGCAAGTGGCAGCTGCTCAAAGAAGAACTCTGATTCCTCTCTCCTTTTTTTCAGTGAGCATGGTATGGATTTTTCAACTAATTTATGACCAGCAATTAAAGCAGTAAGAAGTAGTATGGAAAACTGAAGAGCATGTACACGTGGCAAGTAGGCAGTTCCATGTCTGTAATGATGAGTGATCTAATTCCTCTCTGTCTTGCTATATTTTTTTACACTACCATCAGTTCCAAGTGCTGCTGGTTTGTGTTGTGAAGGGGAAAGAAAGACTCAAAGTCTGTACTTTCATATGAAAAATTATAGGAAGGATCGTGCTTAGAAGAAATAAGGACTTAATTTGAAAGTAAAGTTGGTGGGACCTCCAGTTAAGGTAACCAACCCTTTATTTTCCTGATGATGCCAAAATATGGCTTGTTCATGTCTGTTTAACCTTAGATCAAATTATAAATCTTCTCCAGAGTACATCACTCAGTGATGTACATCACTCACTGCAACACTGGTTTTAAAATCTCCTTATTCTGTTCTCTCATTTTATTAAATTAGATGTCACAGTATCAGTCTTTTTCCTACCTCTCCAGCCTCATAGATTCTTCCCTTATGTGAAATCCAGAAAAAGGAGTTGTCATTTAGACCGCACCAAATTCATATTCCTATAATGTGTCCTTGTCTTCAGGATTGCTATTGTAATTAGAAAAGCAAGCCATTTTAGTATTTTTTATCAGTTGGTAAAAGCAAATCCCTCAAAATGAAATGAGAAACAATGGTAGGCTGTAGGAATTAATAATTTCAGTATTATGTGAAAATTCATAGCCATGAAAGAACCCAGCAGAGTTTTGCGAGATAACTGTGTCGTAAACTAACCTCATGCCCACAGCTTTAATGGCTCTGAACATCTTTCCTTCATCTCCTTTTACTGTGCCAAAAAAACAAAATAAAAAAAGGACTTCAAAGTGCCTTTTGATATTTTTCCTCCCCTTCCTATGAGTTCAATATGGTTCTGATAAGCCTTTGCCTCTTCAAAAAGATGGCTTGAGGGGGCATTTATTACCACTGCTCTGCAGTTAGTTCAGTTTGTTAGCCTCACAACACTGCACTTCTTATACTCTTAACAGTGCCGACTTGACTTACAATAACAGCTTTCCAGAATCTGATTACTGAAAGCAGATCGCCAGGGGATCAGAGCTACAGGCTTTAAGAGTATTTGTCTTATTATCCCAGTGACACTGAGCAGACCCTTTCCTTTAGTGAGATCTACATTGGGGTCAAATCTGGAGGATGCTGTCTAAGCTGGGCCAAGGTCATCTGAGGTAAAAATGATTGGAGTTCTAAATCTGCAGGCAAAACTGCACAGCAGAAAGCAAGCTGCTGAACAGGGATGGGTGTGAGTGTGCAGAAGTAGGAAGGATTTGTGCTTGCGGAGTGCAGCATATTGCAGATTCTCTAGCAATTTGATATCTGCCTTGAAGCCTTTTTTGCGTGAGGAGTAGTCATTGGTCATTTTCAAAAAAGAATTATTTATTTCTCTGCAAAATGGTCATTTATAAGCAAACATGGAAGTTTCTATGTACTATTACGATCAACTGATGTTAACAGACAGTTCATATTTCTTGTTTCTTTCTTCCGTGTTCTCCCTTAGAAAATGTATATAGGAGATTTTTTTCCAGGCTGAATATGGAAGTTTGTTAGATAACATAAGATAGATGTAGATTACACTGCTCAGGAGATAAACACTTGTCTTCAGCTGTGAATGGCTATAATGCTTGCAGGTGGGGCATAATTTTATATTCAGATGTACCTGTGTTCTTGTAAAATGACCTTTCCTCTCCCACAATGCAAGTAGACATAGTTGTGCCTGAACTGAGTTGCTGAGTAATCAAATTCAGAACTAAGGCTGTAAAAAACCCCAGTTCATACACTTCAGTTCAGGTGAGCCAAATGCCATTGACCCATACTGCCTTCCGTCTGTGCTGGAGTTCTGTCTGCTGGCGCAAACAGCCTGGGCTCCTCTGCAGGCTCTCATAAGGGGAGAGTGATGAGCAGATTTCAGTAGGGCCTCTTCCTTCCAGCAGTTGGGGTTGCACAGGATGGATGAGGCTACAGTGATGCCTGAAAGCACAGCATCCAGTAGCCGAATTAAGGCTGGGCCAATGCTTGTGTGGAGCATCCTTGTAGGAACCTGGATCTCTTTGTCTTGTGCTACAATTGAGCTGCTTCTGAGGTGGAACAGGGCAATAATTTAACAGTGCATAACATTATTTCTAAACACTTTAGAGGAGAAAGGTACTCTCTGTAGTTGAAAATTCATTTAGGTAGAGAGAATGTAATTACCTGGCACAGTTAGAGAAGCAAAGCTATTGTGAATCTCTGATGGAAGCTGTCATCAGTTGTTTAATGGCCAACAAGTGATTAGAATTTTTGTTTCATATTTCATACAAGAACAGCACATTCAGCAGCCCAGTGACCCCTAAATTCAGTGCGGGGACACTCAGTAATTACTAATTCAGAGACAGATGTTCTACTAGCTGAACTATGATCATTGCTTCTTGCAGCATTTTAGTATGTAGCATGCAAAGAGCAACAAGTTTGAGCCTTATTTAGTATGGGCAACCAACTTTTGTAATGGTCCCTTCTTCTCTATTAGAAAAGCCTCTCTCAGGCAGTGCAAACTGTGATTGCTTCTCTGACTCCATCCATGAACTGTAGACCAACATGTAGACTGAGAGAAATGCATCCAGTGCACTGGTGGGATCCAAAATCTCAGTTCATCTTGCCTTTCCAAAGCCCCTCCAGCTTTTCAGAATTGTTCTTCCTTGGCAGAGCCATTGGGGATCAGCTGTAATGCCAACAGCTCTCACTGCCAGGTGGGAATTGTGCTGGCGCGCAACAATTGCTGCACACACCTTAGACACCTGCAGTATTATTGGAGACAACTCACACATGACAGGACTAAATCATATAATAATCCAGTCATGTCTTTGTCATTTTACAACTTGGTACCATCTGGAGAATAGCGCAGACAGAGCCTAACCCAAAAAGCAATCTAAAGTTAAGATTGCAAAAAGAAACAAAACCCTAAAGTGAAACAAAAGACTAAAATGCCTGCAGGGGGGAAATACAACAACAAATATCCACAAAGAGGGGAAGCTGCAAAATCCAAACATTAGTGCTGGAAATGACATCAGATCAAGCTGATCACTAATCAGTCGTTGACAGGAACAAACAGGTATACAAATGAGTTAGAAGGAAAGAACAAGGATTTATGAAGTATTTTTGGCAAGTGTGGAAAACTGCCTGGGCAAAAGCAATCTAAAGTCTTCTTTGCTTTTCTCTGTTGAATTGTCCCGGGAAGATGAAAGCCTACAGAGACTGCCTGAATAGGAGCCATCGGAAATAGGGTTGCTAACAAGTCCAACACTTGCCATGAAAATAAGTCAGTTTTAAGGCCCATCAGTGATTTTATTTCCACTTGCATCCCTAAAGAGTGCTAATGAGAAAGAAGTGGTGGATATTTTTTGAAGCTCTTGAGTTTACAGGTCAAATAGGCAAAAGGAATTTGTTTCTTCTCACTCTTGTTTCTCACTTAGCTTCTTGTTTAGAAACTGTGACAGGGTAAACCAAATGTAATTTATACAAGGCCACAAACCCCTACGGTGTTGAGAAATAAGACTTAACATACAAGGTATACATGCTCTGAGTTCAACTTACTGTTTTTACATGATCACTTTTCAGAGTTCAATTGCTCTTTAATTAATTATGAGTTTTCAGAACTTTTTGGAATCCCAGTAACCTGAAATAACTTTGAGATATCTCACAATTCTTTTCAATTTTCAGCTGTAAGCAAAAAGTATCAAGAGCCATCTCTTTTATGTTTCAATGAAGATGAAAATTTTTAGAATAGAGTCAACATAATTCAGTCAGTGCTCTGAAAACAGGTTACTTGCATCCTGTGGCGCTCACTCTTTTGAAGACATTTATATTTACCAGCTATATTCTTGTTGAGTCATCCTTTGCTCTGATATTGCTTTGAGGCAGAGAGAGAGAGGTAAAATGATAATTTTATATAACTTTGGTGTACTGTCACAGATCAGAAGATAAACAGTAATTTATAAATACCATGATTTTTTAATGATTTAAAAAATTAAATACTTTGCTGTCTCTGCAATTAATTACTTTTTATCCTCATTCATTTAATGAAATATCAATCAAGCCATAGCTAATTTAAGCTTCAAGAAGTGTGCAATTTAAGATAGTTTCTAATATTTTTGTAGGAAGATCTGTGGCATTCCTAAAATAAGTCCCATGAAGCTTGATCCAAATCTCATGGAATTCGGTGTCATTCTGGCCACTGACTTCAACTGTAAAGATAATTGGGTTAGGTCTTAGGACTGAAACAACAGCAGGCCTGTGTATGTCATGCTCATTGATACTCAACCTTAAGGACAACCTTATATCAGTTTTTAGTGGAGGCAGCAAACTGGTTGTCAAACGCATTCTGGGAGCAGCAATGACTTACAGCTGTTTGTGTTACATGAACACACCACAGTGTAGAGCCAAATCAGTGCATATAGGGGATTTTTGGAGCCAGCACCACCAGATGCAACTCTTTTGTTAAGGGAGGTATGGCCTCTTAACTTTTCATACTGTATGTCCACACCTTCCTGAACTACAGCTTGGGCTATTGTTGGGGAAAATGGGCTTTTTGGGACTAGTGCAAACCTGTGACATAACAGCCTGACATAAAATTGTAATCAGTACAGTGGTGATGTTTGAGGTTTCTTGTTTCACCTCTGGAAGAAAAAAGGGTAGATTGAGCTGGAAATGGTTGGTCACACAGATTGTTGTGACCAACCCCTTCTTCCTGCTCATAAAAAGCAGCTGGATGTCTGTGGTGTCTGAATGTTGGATGTTTCAGAGAAGAACTGGCAAACAAACTTGCTGTCAAGCTTTTCCCTAGGGGACCTAGCTTCTCAGAGAAACACTGATTTACCAAATAGACCTGGGAGGTGCATAATAATCACATAAACAAGGATCAAGGAAAATGGCGTCACTTGTAATACTAACCTGTGTAAAGGATAAGTGGAAATGTAGGGAATTTGAAGAAGGATTTCATTAAGCAGTATTAATAGGAATGTTTTATCACATTTCACAAATAGACATTAAATGTTTTGTCTTTTCTTAGCTGAGGGCAAGCACTTAACGTGTGATTTACAAGTGCTACTTCTGATACTGGCAGTGATATGAGACAATCTGAAGAACTGCAGGTGATAGTGGTCTGGATTGTAGGTGTATGATAACATCTCTGTTTCACTGCCAAACACCCAAGCTGTGCAGATAATGTGTTTTTACTCTTGTCCTTGTTGGTTTCACACTATTGCTCCATCTGGCTGATACAATTGAGTGTAGTTCAGCCTTACTCAGTTTTAATCTTCACCTTTCCTCAGGGGTTTGTTACGGTTTGCTTTGTTTTTTTGTTTTGTGGGGGTTTCTTGTTTGGGTTTTGTTTACTTCTTTTAACAGCCATATAGCAATACCTTTACCATTGCAGACTGAAAGGCCTGGTTTGCTGTAATCACTCCTTTTCCTCAAAATTTCTCCTAAAAGTGCTAAGTGCACTGCCACATCCATTTGAACCTCAGCACTGCAGGACTACAGCAGAGCAGTTAGGTTGCATAAGGCACTTCTCTAAAACAACTTGAGCAGATGGGAAGGAAAATAGCTTGAACTAGTACAGCACAAGTCCCCTTGGGCACTTTTCAGATGGCAGTGGAAGTGCAGCCTGACAATGCCCTACTGTCTTTTATTTTGTCCTTTTGAATGACAGAGGCAGCCTAGTCTGAACAAAGGATTATTCCCCCTGGCTCTTCCTCTCCTCCCAGTTTACACTGGGAGCACTGTACAACTACATACTTTTGAACATTCTTGTATGGTAATTTTTCTCATCGCAGATTGCTTCATTTGTACTGGTATTTAGGAAAAAAGAAGGAAGAAGAAGAATAAGTTAAATACTCAAGTGAGATATAAACAAGAACAGCATAAATTAAAAGGTAACTAAAAATAGTGGTGTTAGTAAGTCTTTTTTTTATGCTTATCAGGTAGGGAGCTCATGGCCTGCATGAAGAAACTAGACCTTGTCAGTTTATTAAAACTCTATGATCACAACTGGTTATTTATCAAAAACACAAGGAAGGGAACACTACCAAGTGAGGCTAAAAACATCACTTAATTCAACTTCACTGTAATCACCAAAGTCATAAATTTGTGTTTGGCTGGCATCATCTGTTCTCTGGTGTAGTAGCAAATGGCTATATAAAAACAGCAAAGAAATCAAGTTAAAGCTGACTGTTGTAACTGATCTTTAGAGAAAACAAACTATATGGTAAAACAGTTAAAGCAGAATCCATTGGTTTTGAGCAAAAGCCTCCCCCGAAAAATTTGTTAATGTGAAGTTAATTACACAGACGAATGTCAGTGGTGGTGTCACAGGCTATTAAGTCCCGGGTCAGCTAGTCAGTGAAGGAGGGACACATCCATGATCTGGCTGGAGGTGCTGCTTGTTCATGCTGACTTATGCTAAAAGGTTTGTTTAGTACCCTTGCCCCAGAATGAGCCATGGCTGTACCTCAGAACCTGACCAAAGGGCCTTGAGAAGATCAGATTTTTCTTCTGTCCTTGTTCTAATAAGACAGCAGAAGAGCCTGTCCTCTTTTTCTTCTTGTACTTCATCCAAAGATTCAGTTCATTTCCAATCCTGTTTCCTCATATAATTTATTGATGTCAGTGGTTGGGAAATTGCTAACTTCTTTGAGCTTTTACAATTTGCAAAAAGACTACAGCCTTGTGTGTGAGGATATTCCCTTATGTATGTCCTCTGCAACTTAAATTGTTCTAGACCTAGTTTAGGATGATAGCAATATGGGCCAAGGAACTGATAAAGCTACAGAGGGTTTAGGTTGTCAAACACTTTATAGTCCAGGGACAAACACTGAATACTAGAGAACCTGGAGCAGCAAGGTGCTGAGACAGATTTAAGCCTTTCTAAGCCAACTTGGTCCTGATTTTCCATATATGCAACAGTTGGGTTAACTTTGAATTTGAACAGGCTCTAATTCCTCCTGATCTCCTTATTTTTCCTGTAAAATTTCTCAAGTGTTATACCACTCTGCTCAGTATCAACCTCTCATCTTAACCCAGCGGTATCTATTTCCTTCACATTTCTGAAACTCTTTTAAATGAGTAATTCTCTAACATTTTTGCCGCACTTCCTTGTCTTGCAAAGGTTGAATGTATTTTTTCCTACATTTTTGAAGCTTCAGTGTAATGTGAAGCATCAGGGGAGCCCTTCAGGCTTTTATTTTCTCTACAGGAGTCCGTGCTTAGTTTACTGTCTTTGCAGGATACCAAGTGAACAGCAGAGTTCATGACTGACGTTAGAGGCTTGAATAGGCTACCACTATCAGCACAGGTAGAGCCAATGCATATTTCATCACTTTGGCAGGGGTTTTTGTGGGCCTTGTGATCGTTGCAGGGATTCTTATGGGAAATTCAATGAGGAGAGTCTTGGGAGATGTTGCAAGACAAGAAACATAGAGGCAGCTTTGAGGAGGTTGTGTTGGTGGTAGAAAAGAGAGATAATGACATTGAAAAAGAAGCAGCGAAATAAGAAAAAGGTAAAGAGAGAAGAAAAACCTCTTTTGAGGTTAAGACCTCAGCAGGGAAGAAGGAGCTGAGTTCAAAGATCACTGGGGCTTTGGCTAGAGCAAAGATAATGGGGAGGAATTCACAAATTTGAAGTGTGTGTTTGAGGGATACTGCACCAGCAGTATGGTGAGGTGTGTAACAAGTGAGACAACAAAGAAAGAAAGAAAAAGAAAGATGTGGCAAAAGGAAATAAAACTTTGCTGGAAACAGTGCTTAGAAAAGTAGCACCCTGAAAACAGTTACTAAAATTGTCAGCAAGGTGGAAAGGAGAAGCCAAAAGAAGGGGGAGGAGGGAAAAACAAGAACATCTATGCTGAAGTGCATTCAGGGGAGAGGGGACTCTGATTCCCCTGTTTTTTCTTAAAATTCTATTAATATGCATAGTGAAGAGCTCTTATTTTTCCATTCGCATATTTCTTTGCACCTTTTCACATAGCTTTTCTATGTTCGCAGATATATATGTGACTTATAGATAGGGTGACCCCCATTTTGCATCACCCCTGAGGGTTTCCAGAGAAGTTACAGCCTCAGCAGAACACAGATGTCAAACCATCTCATGGTTTGCAGTGTGAGCAATCTGATGGGCAGTAGGTAATGGACATTTCCAACATTGATTCTCAGCTGTTGGAGAGTTTTCTTGTTTTCTTGAGAATATACTTCAGCATTATATTTTTGACTGCTACAGAGTCAAATCTGTCATTAAGAGCTGTTGGGGATTTACAAACCATGGCCTAGGTCTAATATGCTATGGCTATGGAACATTTCCAGTGAAAACCTCTGCTGTGCCATGTCCTAGTTGGGCAAGGACTGTTAGTAGCTTTCGGGGTAAGGTTACAATTTCATCTCTTTCCCCGGATCCTTTTTTTGCAGGAACATGGAAGGATTGGTTGGATGGGTAACGTGTTTATTCAGGGAAATACTGTCTCTTCTGTCTCCGAGAGGGAATGTATTTGGCGATGCATTATTTTCAAACTATATACATGCAATCTGATTAGAGTCTTGTACACAGTGTACTGTATCTCTCTGTAAGAGGTACATAGTGATATAAAGCTAAGACCTGTAGCAAGAACTCAACTCTTCATTGACAAGGAAAGTGCAAATGACATTTGCACAGGACTTTGCAGCAGCTTCTCACAAAATATTACAAAGACTGAGAAAAAAACAGCCCCTGAAGAAACAGATGAAGTTGCATTCCTCAGGGATTACTGTGTGATGAGACTTCAAGAGCAGCGTGCAGCACTGGTAGCCAGTGTCCCAAGAGCAATAACAGTTCTCTTGCCCAAGGCACTGCCATCACAAATGGGTAGCTCTGCTTCTGAAAAACTGGGGGGAGGGAGACAGTTATAGGCAAACCTTGTCATTTGGAAATTAGTCAGCCACCCTGTCTCAATCCTGCTTGCCTGCCTGTTTGGCAGTGGAGCAGGCTGGTGAAAATGTTTCTCTCATTACAGCTTGGAAACAAACTGGCAGATCTACAGCTGGAGCATGTGTCAGTGTTACCTTCAATCAAAATGTTTCACAAAGGATTCAGTTTAGTAGCATAAAAATAAAAGGCTTGGCTTAACATTTTATCTCTCTTGTCTTTGTCTTGCTTCTTACCCTGGATGAACCTCATGCACATCTCCATGAAAGGAAGGTAGTTTCAAACAAGCTTCTCACATAAGAGCCACACTCCCCTCCCAGGAATTGTACCTGCCTCCCTCAGTTCAGTCCCATCCTACAGTTCTCCGAGGAATCCAACTAATGTTCAGGATAAATCAATTCCAATCCCAAAATCTGGTCTATGCCCTTATATAGTCAAAATATGAACCTGAGGCTTGCTTTTCTCCAAGATGTTGCCCACCTCTATGTCAAATGCTGCCTTTGCAGAAATTCTTACCCTAGTTAATCACCTTACCCTTCTTCCTCTCTGTCTCACTGTTATCTCTCTGCCATGCCACATGTGGCTCAGGCTGTTATCATTTCAGCGTCCTTCCCTGTAGGGATCACAAATCCTAAGGGTGGAGAAAGGTGCCGCTGAGAGATGAGGAAGAGCTGAGAAGCAGTGAACCCCTTGCAAATGTGAGCTGGAGAGGGCTCTTCTCAGCTTTCTGCTCACTCTCAGACGTGCTTCCTGTCAGTCTCACAGCTCTTAGAAGAAAGCAGCAGAAGAGCTCATTTTGTCTCAATTTGGCAGACAACCAGACAGTCGAGTAGGGCAGAGGGATGCGTAGCTACAGATTAAGAAACAAATATCTGAAATCCCTGGAATAAAGTTGCACAAAGCCAGAGAGAGATTGTGAGAGACAGAGACTTCAGACAGCTTCGCTCTATGGCAACTTGAACCATGTTGAAAAATAGTTTTTTTGCTATTGTTGTAATGGAAGTGTTGCGTTTTGACAAATGTTTTTCAAGTGCTTGTTTCTTCTTCCTCTGACAGAGCTCTTTTTCAATAATTTAGATAAATTCTCTTTGGGAGCTGCGTTTCTGTACTGGAATAATTAAGCTATGAGATTATTCCCCTAAAGTGCTAGACAGTGTGGCATCAATCATATCTGCCAGCAACACTTTCCTCTGCTGTAGTAGCAGGAGTATTGACTCAGCAGTGGTCTGTGAACAGAAGAGAAGCAGCATTGGTAGGGAGACGCAACAGCTTTTATTAGACCAAGTGCAGAGCCGAAGAAAGGCCTTTTTATGAAAAGTTCCCCATTTTCTCCAATAGTGTGTGCTGGTCTAATGAAAGACAGGATTTCTTCCTGCTAGCCTTGTGTGCTTACGTTACCTGTGCTTTGATCAGGGCCTGCAGTTCTCTTTAAACACTTCCCTAGGACATTTGTTTGTTTTAATCACCACTGGCTGTTTCTTTTGCTATCAAACAAGCTCCTTTTGCTAGCCTTTGATATGAGGAATACATCACCCTGTAATCAAAGTGATATTTAACTCACCCCTGAGCATCTGGAGAGAAACCTTGAACAGAAGGTACTAGCTAAATGTAAAATACACATGTATTAAAAGCTGGGCAGGCTCAAGGGTGGGTGTGTGTATATGTGTATGGTTTGTCATGCTGTACTGCTGACATGTGAAGGCAGCTGCTTTTTTATATTACAGATTCAAGGCATACTATCTTTACTTTTTAAACAGAGATGTAAAATAAAAAAATAATGCACAGGAAAAATATTTTTAATTTCTTATTATGTAATACCATTCAACTGAGTGTCTTAAAACATCACAAAACCACAGTTACATACTTACAGTGATCTTGTGATTATCATTGTAAATATTAGTAGTGGACTGACAAATGGCTTAGCAAAAATGGTTGAATTTTTAAATATTAAAAAGGAAGAGTCAGGTAGAAGATGAGTGCCTTTCTAATCTCACCGGGGTCACCCCAGAAGCCTCTTCCAGAATTCCTGCAGACTTCATTTACCCCTAGTTCCTATATACCTCTTCTGGGTTGCGATGGAACTACAGAAAAGCAGGCTGAAATTACTTATAGTTGATCAACAGCTATGTCTTATGTATATATAGCCATAGAACAAGTTTACATGCTTGAAAAAAATTCTACTACTAGTTTGCAACCTCTGTTGTCTCAAATAATGACTTCATTGATGATGTCACTACACAGATGTAGTAATACGGGCCAATCTCTATGTCACCCAAGTTTTAGCTTAGAATGTCCCATCTTTTGCCTAACCAGAGACTTTTTGCCAGTGGCAGTTGCACCTTAGATTACAATACTGTAATTATGGCTTCCACTGAAGAAATGATTGAACACACTCCCCGCTCTCCAAGAAGCCACAAAGTGAGCCATGTGGTATTAGTAACAATTCCTGAGAAGATGAGGAAGACCAGGAGAATGTTCTTTAGCATGCAGGAGGTAATAGTGAGGTCCAGTGCCCTCAATGGGGCCAGGACTGGACCATCTCCAGGTGCTGGAGGAGGGCTGCACAGCCATGTGGCTGCTCCTGGCTGTGTGGCTGGGGCAGGCAACATGGAGAACTTACGGTCTCCTTGAACCCCTGGGCAAGACAGTGACAGGAGAGACAGAGGGCTCTCCAGACAAGGATGCATGGCCTATTTCAGTGTATTTATAGCATAGTCTTCTTTTGTTCTGATCTGTGTCCTTAAGGGATGAGAGTCAATTAAGTCTGAATGTCAGAGCTAACATTGCTACCCACAGTCACTGTATGAACAGGAATGTCTGTCAGCAAGGCCAGAAGTAACCTGTCACCCAGAAATGGACAAGGCAGTGGGTAGAGTGGGGGTCCCTTGTACAACCTGGCCTTTTGCCAAAAGACTGATGCCCTTGTCTCCTCCAGTGTTACCTCCTGCAGTACCTGTCCAGTCCCTTACTGTGGGTGCTGCAGTCACTTTAGCAGGCAAAGTCCCCAGAGACAGCATTTCCTGCACCCAGATTGACTCACCTGAAGGGTGGGTGTCAGGTGTAACCTTGCTGGCTGCCTGGAGTGGCACAGGCAGGGAGGTGGGCAGCTGGTCTCCAAAGCCAAAGACACCTGTCCTGCGGAGGGATGAGCCACGCTCTCCAGGTGGAATAAATCCCACCCTCCATCTCTTACTTGTGGACCTGTGCTGTGCGCAGATCACAAATGGAGGCTCAGTTTTACTAAATCAGAAAAAAATAAATCCAACCCAGCAGTGTTCAAACTGGAGATATTCCAAATATTAGGAACAAATAGAAGTCATGGTGCTCTTCTTGTACAAAACATTTCTGGTACTGCTAAATGAGCCACTGCAAACGATGCAACAGTCCACTGATTTTTTGTTACTCAGCAGCTACTGTGGTGGTTGAGCAGTGAATAGGCTAAATTTCCTAGCAGAAAAATAATGAAAGAAAGTGGAAAGCTCAAGAGATAGAAAGGAACTGATGAGACTGATGGCACAGAGGAAGGGAAATGAGAAACAAATGGAAGTTTGGCAATCTGGAAAGGTTAGGTTTCAAACGGAGCTCCTAGAAAGTGATCAGGGGGTCAACATCCTATTAGGAGATCAAGGGATGGCAAGTAGTGAAGCCAAATGGAATAATTTA
Organism: Neopelma chrysocephalum; assembly: GCF_003984885.1. Lineage (NCBI taxonomy): Eukaryota > Metazoa > Chordata > Aves > Passeriformes > Pipridae > Neopelma > Neopelma chrysocephalum. The sequence continues at coordinate 7,346,746 of NW_020897691.1, forward strand.
AAGTGAGAGAGAGAGATGAGGACCTCACAGCATACTACTAGGACAGAGATCTTCCTGGTTTGGGACAAAGGAATTTGGTAGGACTATTATAATCTTAATTTTCCCATTAACTGAACAATTACAGAAGATACCAACGCATACTTTGATGATACGCAATTTTGACTTGCAGTTAAAACTGGTTGAATCTTAGAGACAATATCTCAAGTTAAAAGGAAAAGCAAATTAAAAATTAATGGCTTGCCAAATCCCTGCTGCTCTGCCTGTGCGTGCAGGCAGGAAAGCTGATCTCCATCGCTACCATCAGGTAAGGGAGCACTCATGCACAACCCAGAGCGCTGCCCTGTGTGAGCACTGATCCTGCTTGGAGCTACCTCTCTAGAAATCCATGGGCGCTCATCCATGGGAGTAAAGCCTCACACAAATATACAACTGTCTACACAACTAAGGGAATTATTTTAGCTCCTCCACCCACCTTAACCTCTTTTTCATCTTCCTCAAATTCTCCTTAGCAACTTTTTCCTCATCTGTTTTGTTGCACTCCTATTTTGTAGTCTTCCCTCTGTATCCATTACTGACAACTGTCAAAGATAAGGTAGACCAGATGTGGTATGGCCATTTTTAATGTTCTTCCTCGAGTAATGACTTGCTAAAAATTAAATCATTTAGTAAAAGGACAAATTAAATAATCAGCTAGGGTTCTTTTTTCCTTGGGTAACATAAGAGCATGGATATTACATTTCATTTGAATTAAGGATATAATCATATCCACATTGCTGAAACTGTTATGTTTCATAAAGTGGTCTTATTATTTTCTGCATATTTTCCTTTGTGTGCGGAGTTTTTTCTTTCCGTTAAATTGCGTATCCACGGAGGATTTGGGGGCACTCAGCCAGTCAATCCAATTTGGAGTTGGATGGTGGTTGTAGTGGGCTAAGTCCCTTATCTGTCCCCTTCAGCTGTTTGACTCCTCTGCTATTGATGGAAATATAAAATTAAAAGTGAAATCAACTCAGAGGAGGCAAGAGCCCAGCAAGAGACTTCGGAGGGAAAAGTTGAGGAGGGAGATTCTGACTAATCTCTCTGTAGCTGGAGTAATGTGCTGACAGATTTGGCTTTAAATGTGCATGCAGTAGATTGGGTGCTTCACAAATATTGCCATTTTGTTTATCTGGATGGGTATCACAGCAAGCATAAGAAGAAAACAGAAATCAGACTGGTAATGGTTGGGGGGTTTTTTTGAGAAGTGGAATTTATGGAATTCTGGTTTCCCATGTGATGTGTACTGGGAAATGACAAAGCTCAAGGAATGAACAGGAGGCCTGAAAGTGGATTAACCATTCCTGCAGGATGATAGCAGAAGCATAAAGAGGAACTAACCAGAGTATATATTTGATTCTATGCATGCTTCCTGTTATGTTCAGGCTATGGTGAAAAACTAGCTGAAGCAATTGAAATCAGTGGTACAATGGTGCAAAATCTGGCACAGGTAAGAATTAGACTCTGATGGACCAGATTGTCTGGTGTGTCCTGTGGGATTCATAGTTCTCTTCGTACCTTCTGATTCTGGATCAGAGAGGGCCTTGCATTTCTTCTACATGAGTATTTCTCAGTAGGCTAAAGTGACAGCTTCCTACATCCCACGATGACCCAGAGTGCTGGAGATACACAGGAATCAAGTGATGCTGCTTTATGCAAACCTCTCTTCTATGCTTCTGTTTTGGGCTGGCATTTGGCAATGCACACTGCTGAATAATGTCTTATGTAAGGGGTTCTCCCCAGTGAGGATCCTCTGCCTGTTGTATCCCAGTGACGTGAAAAAGAAAACATCATAGTCAGCATGGCAGGCTGGTCCTTCTACAGTGAGGGCAGGAAAAGGACAATCCTTTGTGTCCGAGGGATAGACAGGAAAATCTTCCTTCTCTTGAATGAGAGTTTCTTGCCATAGCCAGTACAGAGGACCGATGGGATAAATCCCACCTCTTTGGTAGGATTCACGTTCTCCAGACCGCTTCCCTCTTGTCCGTGTGGGAGACAAAGGTAAACCCAGGGCTGGTCTCAGTGTGAGGTGGGAAACGAACAGAGCATTGGAAGACAGAGGCCTCTATCTCTGAGACAAGCTGGGGGAGAAGGGCAGAAAGGCTGCGATGAGTGTCAGGAGGAGAGGGTGAAAGAGAAAGGGAGTTTCTCTGCATCAAGGAGAGAGTGAAGAATAGCGAGGGGAAGCAACGTAAGGAAGAAGGAAGCAGAATCTCACTACTTATGTAAGAATATGAAATGATGCTGTCATAGATGAAAGGAGAATGTAGCAAAGGGAAAGAGAGGACAAAAGCAGAACTAAGTTGTTTTTCAAATCAGAAAATGTAATGCTAAATGAAGCAATAGGATACATTGCTGGTGCAAGTGCGATTGATTTGGCTGACGTCTATTTTCTCCCTCCTACTGGGCAGCTCAATGAGCTGTTGAAGAGAAGGACACATAAATCTCGGGTAGGTAAGATGTGTTGATGAAAAAAGGTATATAAACTTGGCATCTGGTGGATTTGCCTCCCCACTTGACTGATGCTGATGTGTCAGGCCACAGACATCGCTTTTTGGATCTTGTACAAATTCTCAGTGGTGCTACAAGGGGCCATTCCTTCAAACTTCTGTCCTTGTGTAGACATGGATACTTCTGAATCAAGACACTGATGCTGAAAGCTGATTGTGCTGGGCTGGATTAATGCCTGTAGCTGTGTGAAAGCTACTGTAAGTGCAGAAGAGGCGATGAGAATGGGCAGCTGGGAGTGGTGTCAGAAAGAACCTTCTTTACAGGGGTGACACAGATTTATGCTGGATTACAGTGCTCATCTCATCACCAGTTGGCAGGACAAAAGTCCCCATGCACATAAGAGGCCTATCCTGTCTTGATTATCTGGTGCATATCAATGTGGGAGTTCTTGTTTACTTATCAGAAACCAATCTGAAGAGAGAAAGGGAAGCTCAAGGCAGCCTCTGTTTCTGCAACCTGTCAATCTGGCCCCACTCACAGTTATAATCTCCCACATTTCTCTTGGCTCCTACACTCATTTCTCTGTACAGCTTCCAAGTTTCTTTATTTTCAATGCTACTGAGTAACATTCCAATACATAGAGGAGGCTTTGGTCAAACCCCCTAGAACTCTATGTAAATTTTGTCCCAGCACAGTCAAAGCAGGTTTCACAGGTCTCCTGGTCTTTCAAATACATACTCAGGGCATCATTTCTGGATGTGAGAGGTTCTGATCTTGAGATACTTGCAGAATAGAAAAGTAAAGTACATCTGTTATGGTATCTATAGATCCTTCATGGCTCAGGGAAATTTCCTCTTGCTAAACAATAGCACTTTATGTCTTTTCTTATGTATAGTAAAGCTGTAGAAAAGCTATTTGGGCCTCTGTTCTTCATAAGAGACCTTTCTTAGTGAGTCACACATGGATCAGTTCTCTAGCCCTGTTCACAGAATACTGCCCACCCTTTCAGGGACAAAAATTCACTACCCCCTTTATGTAAGGATTTTCTTTACATGTGAAGAGATTGCCACATGGTGGCAAATTACCTCCACTTTACAGTTGTACATACAAGTGCCTAACCCAGTCTAGATTCTCTTCCAAATATGTTTTCTTTCAACCCTTCCTGTGCTCTTAGGAAACACTGGCACTTCAATGTTAAGATTACCTATTTCTTGTTTGGTTTTGTTGGGATGTTTGCCCCTCTTCTCTATTCCCTCCCACTCCACAATGCTTAGGATGCCATTGCTTTTTCCTACCTCCTTCCAGCCTTCTTACCAAAAGAGAATACTTGGACGAGTATAATCCCTGACTAGTTTCTTAAAAAGCCAGATAAACTTTTCTTTACAGGTATGAATAGGATGACCATAGGGATAGCTGAGGGAGGAGGGAACCATGTCGGGACAAGTTCAGAGGGTTGAAACAGACTCTAAGTCCATCCTCTGAACAGCCTCCTACAACCCTCTCTCCTCAAGAGAGGGAACACAGGGAACAATTGAGGATCCATAACCCACTCTCTGCCATAATGCCATTGAAACCAAATAATGTCTGTGAGAAGTTTACACGCTTACTTTAAAAAAAGGCAGCAAATGCGACACGAGCTCTCTATAACAATCGTATGTGAAGATTTTAACCGTGTTGTGCTCTGAAATGGGTCCAAAGCAGGGCACAATTTCCTGCTGTCTCTCACATGCAGCTGCTCAGGGTCCAGCGCTGTTGTCCTCTCTCAAAAGAGCAAGCACCCTTTAGGATGCTGCTTGCAAGCTGAATGGTAGCATTGAAGGAAAAGTACCACACTCCCCTGCACAGAAACAACGAGAAAGAGAGGACTCCAGGCACAGCAGGAAAGCCAAGATGTCCCTGAAGTAATTCCAAAGGCTTGCAGGCTGAGGTATTTTTACAACACCACAGAAATATGAGATCTTATTTTTCGAGACTCCTAATTGTAGGGTAGTGCCTTTTGTGCTTTCTTTGTGCTTTCTTTTCAATACAGATTTGTTAAGAAGTGTTGAAACTGACCTCTTACTGAAATTTGTCTGTGTCAACACACCAGTGTTTAAAGCAGTATTTTCCTTTGTATCTAATTTCATTCTTAGATGGCTGAAATAGATTTAGAAGTGTGAGTATTTGTTAAGCAATGTTTAGGATCAAGCACCATTTTTTGCCATTTAACCATCTTAACAAGCATATACTCAGCAGACATTCTGAATAAGATTCCATTGTATGGGATTGTCCTCTGTTGTGACTTATATTTTTATGGCAGATTTACTCCTCTGACGGAGAAAATTCATTATGTAGCTGCATTTCTATTACAGATAGAGTCTTCTGCTAGCCAACAGATAAGCTTTTTATCAGCAGCCATGCTTCTGTGGCAGACTTCTGGGCTGTTGCCAAGCTTTGCCATCCTTCCTTTCATGAACAGATCAATGTGCAAACATTTGAAAACCCTAAATAATATAATGGCTACTTGAATGCATGCTCAAAAAAACACAAACCAACCAACCAACCAAAAAAAACCAAAAAACCTAAACAAACAAAAAAACACCCAAAACCAAACAAACCAACCCTCCCCCCCCAAAAAAAACCAAACCCCAAACCAAACCCACAAAAATATTACACCTACATAATATACCTAATGCAAATTTACAAAACCAAGGAGATAAGGGAAAGAGGTAGCAGGTAGCTACCATTTCCAAAGCTTCCCTGACACATGGACCATATACATCAGCTTTTCCTCTAAGCCACAGTGGAAGCCTACCCTCCCATGCCTCTTTAACTCATCACCCCTCAAACAGAACATGCAATGCCAGCATCAACCAGAGCTTGTAATGTTGAGAAGAAGAGCCTGGGTAAAGAATATGACGAAGAATAAGTAGACAGGAGAGATTACAGTGAGCTGTGTTGTTTAATATTCATAAGAGCAATGACAAGGTGTGTGGGGTGTGTGTACTACCACTGGTTAGTACTCCAGCCTAAAACTCAGAGATGACTAGTAAGTGCAACTGTGTTGTCCACAGTGGTTACTGAGGGCATCCTCTGCTGATAATTGAGCACCATGCACTCATAACAAGGCAGCAAGACTTTCCAGCTCATATTGCCACACAGGCTGCTGGCATTAGCACACATGCACTTTATCTTCTCTGCTCTTGTGAACTATCTCTCTGTTCTCCTTTTTGCATTGGAATAAGAACCTGGAGATAAAATCCCTTTTTTCCCTCTTTTACTCTTCAAATGAGAGGATGTGTGCTTGGAGTGATGCCTGTTAGCGGAAGGGATGCTGGAATACTGGAGTCAAAAGATTCCCCATGGATAAACAGTGGTGGTAAAAGAAGAAAACTGAACACAGTGAAGTGACCTTGGTGGACAGCTATTGAAGGAAAAAAATGAGAAAAGAAAGAGGGAAAACTAACTGGAGGGCAATATAAAATATAAAAAAATATAAGTAAAGGAATGGGAAAACAACTGGAAAAGTAACAACAAACAGAATGAGAAGGCATAAGCAATAAAGCAAGAGAGGCAAAAAGATAAATCAAATCTCTCCTTACTCAGGGGTTATACCACAACTTGCCTTATCTTTTTTTTAAAATCCAAATTTACAAATAAAGCTTATGATTTTTTTTTTCCCATTGGGGGGATATAAAAGATGCTAATAAGTTCTTACGAAGGGCAAATAGTTTAAGGGGATGATAGTAGTGGTGCTGAAGTATAAAAGTAAAGTTCAAAGCCAGGACTGCCAGTATAGGGTTTCTAGGTTATCCATACACTGCTACAGCACTAACAGATTAAAGTCTCACTTGAACATAAAAAGATGAAAAATTATAGGGATTTTATAATGTGGCCATTATAAAAATGCCTTGATTACAAAACATAGTAAAGGCCCTATTCTATCAGGCTCAGAGTGAACAGTGCTTTATGAATAGTTCCATTAAAATTAGTGGAATCAACTCCGTGGGATCTGTTCCTTGGCAAGAGCAAGGGCGTCCAAGGTCAATCTGCTCAAGCTCAATGACATTTTTCAACTCTTAGACCAATTTCCATTCTGGCCTCTGGAGTAGTAAGGATGACAGTGATGACTGTTCAATTCCATCAGCAGAGGCACTTAGGTTTATATAGATAAATATTTGTCATAAGGAGAAGAATCTGTACTCTGCAACCTAAACCTATCAGAGCATTGAGTGTTGTTACAGTAGGTGTTAGTTCCAGCAGCAGTCTCTGATGCCATGGGGATGAAGGTTTCTGCGCTGAAATTCTGCAAATCCTTGGAAACAAGAGGTGTTCTGTTATCAGTAGGACAGGTAAACAGGGGTACCATACCATGCAGCTCTCCCTGCTCTCAAAGCCTCAACTGTCCTGGACATAAACTCACTCAGTAAGTGAAAAAAGACCCTGACTGAAGTAAATGTCATACTACAGGACAGACAAGACCAAATCATTTTTTTATATCCATTTCAAATGTCATCTATTATAGTGATATGCTCTCAGGCCAAATCAAGTTTGTGGAGAGGAGAAGAAAAGTTGAGTTTGAAAGAGAATGGTTGTACTTCTGAAAAGTTTCTTTCTTGCCAGTTCCCATGTCAATTTCCCACAATTCTAGGATTTTACATGAACTCTAGAGTAGCATTCAAAATGGAAATATTAAAAATTCAGTGTATTAGAACTCTGGAAGTTGCAAGCCCCAGCTAAAAAGCAGCTGTAAATTGGAATTGGTCGAGTTGGTGTTCATACTTTTACATTTCCACAACTTACCTGTCTGATATGTCCACTTTTGCTCAGATGTCTCAAACCCGATGCTACCATTTTGCACACTATGATCACTGTCTCCTTAACATACAGGACAGGTAAAGAAAGAAGGAAAAAGTCCATGAAAAAGCTACCATGCCTTCCTAATAAACTTTAGCATAATGGCTTCCAACATAAACTTGAAATTTGTGACTTGGATTCCCCTATAGGTCTGCAAGAAATCTTCAGAATGCATCTGCTTTCACTGCTGACAGATGGTAGAGCAGAGAACAGCGACTATGAAGACAACAGCATTTCACCCACGTATTTTTCTTACTATGTAGTAGCATAAGGTAGCTGTGAAATCAATGGTGTTTCAGAACATTTCTTGCACTGCTGACGTTTCTGGCTGGAGGTAGCCCAAATACACAGTCAGTCTATAAACTCTCAATCTCAGCACAGAGGTCACATAAAAGAAAAAGAAACCAGAAGACAGGCAGGTTTATGTGGGTCAGGACTGTTTCTTTTATGTGCCAGAGGCCAAACCTGCTGCTTTTCACCTCAAAATGTGGAACTACAAAGCTTTAAACCCCTCAGGACTCTTTCCCCCCTCAGCTTGTCATAAGAGCAGCAAGGCAAGATACAAAAAGGAACTGCAGAGAGGAAAGAAAGAAAAAAAATGAAACTTTAATATATTCCTACTCTCTGACCCCATTCCTCATTTTCTGTGCATCAACAGTTTTAATAATCTAGTAAAAGCAAAATCTGAAACTAGAAAATCTTTTCCTAACCAGTGTCACAAAAAAACTTGTCATTTACTAAGAAACATTATGATCAGATGCAATGGCTTTAATAGGTTTTCTCTTTTCCTCTTTTTTTTTTCTTTTCATTTGACAGCAGTTAGTTCTGCGTTTTTTTAAATAGCTGCTCTGTAACGACCAGTTTGCATTTTAAAACAAATGAAAAATTAGGATCTATTTATTGAACTGAAGTTAATACAATAGTGGCTTTTAAACAAGCTAGATGAACAACAATAATAATGGTAGTAAAGCAGAGAAATCACTCTTACATATAATCTCTTCACTATGAAAATAAACCACTGCTACATCCACGCTAAGCGTATGTAGAGTAAACAAAACAGATGGGGGATTTCCCACTGCTGGTTTCTTTCTTCCAAGGATGATTATTTTCAGTTCATAAACTCTCAGCTGTCATCCCTGATTTATCTTCGCAGCAGATTCCTGTTGGGCTCACAGGGCTGGGCGCTGGGGCGATGCGGCACGTCCCCCGCTCGCTGCACTCTGCCGCCCCTGCCAGCCACGGCGTTCGTAGCCGGGGTTCGCGCTTCCCTTTTAACCCCTTTTTCATCCCTCCCTCTGTCAATGCCTGACATTTTGTGCATCTTGGTTGTGCTCCACCGTGGTGAGTGCTCTACGAAGGAGAGGCACGCGTTTAGTTTGTTGGCGAGCGTCCTCCTTTTTCGGGGAGGAAAGGGCTACTAGGGATAACGAAACCCCGCCTGCGTTCAATCCGCTACCCAAACAATAGCTTTATTTAAAGATATGAAGACATCGCTGTGTAGAGATCCTTTAAAAATTGTTTTCGCCGTCCCCAGCCGCAGAGAGAGCGACCACTTTATTTGCTGGAAAGGGTTCTTCCCGCCCCTTCCTACTCCTGCCCTCCCTCCACCCCCCGCCTCTCTTCCCCATATATTATTACTCTATGCCACCAACGTTAAAACAGTCCCACCGCTCTCCCTGCCCGAGCTACGGCCGGCGGGGAGGCTTTCCCTGGCCCCGAGCAGCCTCCAGCAGCCGGGCGGCTCCCCCGGCCCCATTCCCGTTCCCGGCCGGGCGGTGCGGAGCTGTCTCTGCCCGGAGGGTGCTGAACCGCGCGGCGCGGGAGCGGCGGCCGGAGCCCTCCCGGCCTCGCCCGGCGTCCGGAGTGGAGGTAGGAGGCGAAGGGGGCGCCGGGGGATGGGGGGAACCGGCGGCGACCCCGCGCCGCCCGCCTGAGGAGCCCGCGCACAAAGCCGCGCCGCGGCCATGGAAGAGGAGCTGAAGTGCCCGGTGTGCGGCTCACTGTTCCGGGAGCCCATCATCCTGCCCTGCTCGCACAATGTCTGCCTGCCCTGCGCCCGCACCATCGCCGTGCAGACCCCGGAGAGCGAGCAGCACTTGCCGCCCCTGGTCCACCCGCGGGGCCCCGCGCCGCCGGCTGCCGCAGCCGCGCCGGGAGCGGGGCCGGGGGTGGCCGCGGGCTCCGCTGCCTGCCTGGACTCGGAGTGCGCGGCGGGCGGCGGCGGGGACCATGCGGACAAGCTGAGCCTGCACAGCGAGACCGACAGTGGCTACGGCTCTTACACCCCCAGCCTGAAGTCCCCCAACGGCGTGCGGGTGCTGCCGCTGGTGCCCGCGCCCCCGGGGTCCGCGGCGGCTCCGCGGGGCGCCGGCCCCGCCAGCTCCTCCCTCACCTGCCCGCAGTGCCACCGGAGCGCATCCTTGGACCACCGCGGGCTCCGCGGCTTCCAGCGCAATCGGCTGCTAGAGGCGATCGTGCAGCGCTACCAGCAGGGCCGCGCCGCCGCCGCCGCCGCCGCCAAGTGCCAGCTGTGCGACCGCAGCCCGCCCGAGCCGGCCGCCGTGCTGTGCGAGCAGTGCGAGGTGCTGTACTGCGCAGCCTGCCAGCTCCGCTGCCACCCGGCCCGCGGGCCCTTCGCCAAGCACCGCCTGGCCCCGCCGCCCGCACACCCCGGCGCCCCCGGCGGCGGAGGGGACGGCGGCGGCGGGAAGGGGGCGGGCGGCGGCCGCAAGCTGCCGACGTGCGCCGAGCATGACCTGGAGAACTACAGCATGTACTGCGTGAGCTGCCGCAGCCCCGTCTGCTACCAGTGCCTGGAGGAGGGCAAGCACAGTAAGCACGACGTGAAGGCCCTGGGAGCCATGTGGAAGCAGCACAAGGTGAGTCCCCCCGGAGGGCCAGGAGGACCTGGGTGATGCCCAGAGCTGGGGTGATGCTCAGCACTGGGGTTTGTTCATTCCAGTGCCCCAACAACACACTGGGGTTTGTAGGACATGAGGTACTTCGTGTCCATCATCCTCCCAGACTTTTCTCCCTTTGGCCTGGTGCTCTTAGGTCTCTGGTCCTTCCCAACTTCCCGGTGACCCCGCAGCCCCTGCTCAGAGTTAGAAAACCCACAGATTCCCTGCCATGTTGGCCTCACCTTAGTCAGAAAATCTTAGGCTCAACCAGGCCTGGGATTAGCAAGTCCATCTCACTAACTTGTTTGCCTTTTGCAGGGTTCTTGGCCATCCTGTCCTCAGCCTTCCCATCCTCTCACAGCGGCAGCAGCTGCTTGTGAGGAGATGGGATAGTTGTTCCTTCCTTTCACCACCCTCCTTTCACCCAGAACTCAGTGCAAGCTGCCACAACCACACGTCAATGAGGGAGAGTAGCCCAGAGCCACCCAAATATTTTAGACAAGAAAGTATGATACAGAGAATCATGGACACCATGTTTCCCCTGGGTCTCAAAGAGGTCTCCTCCCACTCGGTTCCCAAAAAAGCCAGGAGTAATGGCTTGAGAGACTTTCATGACAAAAAGATGAATAAGGAATTGTAGAATGGATGAAGACTGTGGACAAGTAAAACTTTCTCTTAATTCTCTGCTCCTTACCCCTCCCTGGATCCCTCTGGGAAGATGTCAGAGCTGTCCGCTTTTCCACACATGGGGTTGGCCAAGGTCTGGTAGAGCTGCTGGGCCACTTGGCCATGCTATCCTTGCTAAAAATAAGACTTTTCAACGATTTGAATGAAGACCAAGACATGACTTTAGAAGTTGAAAGTGTGAAGTTAGCTCTTTCTTTCTAAGAACAGTAGACCCTGGAAAAATGATTACTTAATACATATGAATGTACAGAGTGGACTTAAATATCTGAGAGCTGGAAGCAGTCCTTTGGAGCTTCCCTCTGTACTGGGGGTAAGGCACTTCTACCACAGGTGTCCAAAGAGCTCTGCTGGCTATAGGATTCCCTTCTTCTCGCTCTCTGTTTGCAGTTAGCAGTAAAGGAAGCACAGAGAGACCCTTTCAGGCACTGTAGGAGAGGTCAAAATCAAGACTGGTCTCATCATCCCTCAGCCATGGAGTGGTTGAGCACAAGCCAGACTAAGATATTTGCAAAGCAAAAAATTGACTTTCAATTTTAAGATTCAAAAAAGATGCCACTAGGGGTGTTCTACATTGTTTGTCCATCCAAGAAGAAAGACAAACTTCGTCTGTAGTTGTTTCAGTTTGAATGCTCTGCCAAGGTCTCAGCCATCTGCTCCCTAACATGATGAGTACTTGTGCAGAGAAGTTCTCTTGGCTCAGAAGGAGCAGATTAAAAATTCACAGTTGCTAGTCATATGCCAATGGCAGAATCCACTTCTGAGCAGAATTGTTTTAATGAGTGAGGTCTGAGTTCACTGTTCAAATGTGGCTGATGTTTTGGAGAGTGTGAGAGATCAGCTTGTGCTGTGTTATTTTCTACCTTAAGTTAAAACTGTCTGATGTCTTTTTGAACAGTGTGATAAACTCCTGTGTAATCATAGTTCGGAATCAGTAATTTTCTTTCTTTCCTACTGCAAAATATTATCTAAAGAATGAACAACAGCCTTGTGGCTTGTATTTTTACTGCATTTTTTCTGTGACTAAGGTATCACAGATTATGATTTTTTTCCTGATTTACAGATTCAATCAATGTCAAAATCCCGGAAAAAAAAAACAAACAACAACCCCCCTCCCCAAAATTAATTATTCTGGGGACTCTAAAACTGTACTCTTATGAGTATTATTTTTGCCAGAACAATGTGCTTGACAGAAAATAAGTATAATGGAACCATATAGGTAGACAGCTTAAATCATCAGCTCACAATCATTCAGATAAATTGCTTTGGAATTAGATATTTCTGCTTGCAAAGAGTTCTCTGATACAGCAATTTCTACAAGTTTATTACCTTCAGTTACTTTGGCCAAACCATAAATTACTTACATTGAGTGGTACGCCAAATGTAATTTAAGTTTTATGTGTTCTCTCTAGATGCTCCAGGCATAGCTGTTAGAGGTAGCTGGAAGGTTCGTTCTTAGCCAAATAAGCTTTCCATGTATTAGCTCTTTGTTCAAACTGTTTGACTCCTCCTTTGTCTTGGCCTTATATAGCAATCTAGTGGCAAATTACAGAGTGTATAACCTTGTCCACAATGTGCTGTGGACTATGCAATGAAGTGTGCATTTATCCTCAGCTGTACTGCTGACACAAAAGCTATACTAGACTGGTTGGCCCCTGTTATTGGTGCAGGTTCCCCACTATGCTGCTCTATGTAACTTCTCCCACAGAGAAAGTAAAATGGGTGTAAAATAACAACAGGGCCCCAATGGCATAAATCCATGAAAATCCCCTGACTTAGCTGGACTCTATTATACTCACTTGCATGAAAAGTGCATCTTGATCAACAGTTCAAGGTTATTAAGTAAAACTCTAAGTCTTCTGCTGCAGTTAAGTCCTTTCATGTCTTTATAGCAAGAACAGTGACACTGTTATAACATTTAGGTAGGACTTTTGACCTATCAATATGAGGAACTATGAGGGACACATTTTAGCTCTGCCCATTCTAAATGGTTAAATATATGTATATACTGAAATGTTGAAACAGCCACAGCTGGGTAGCAGGGTAGCAGGCAAGTGTTGGAGTCCAAATGCTTGCTTTTATTTCCTGGCCTAAAGAGTTGTGTTCCCAAAATCATGTAAGCTTTATGAGAATTCAGCATCAGGAGAAGCTTATCTAATCAATAGTTAATCTGCTGCTAAAGAGAGATGGAGGGAAAGCAAGTTAAATGAGCATGAACTGTTTGGTTGAAAAAGGACGTGGGCATTATCTGGTTCATTTTCTGACATCAAAGGAAGCATCGGTCTTCTGTGCCCATCTGGGTTTAATTACTTACCCTTGTGATCTCTGTGTTCCTGTAATTAACGGAAATAGAAACTTGATATCTGTCTCCAGCCCCCACATGATTGGTTGCAAGACCAGGTATTAAAGTAAAGATAACTCCAGGTAGAGTACCATTTGTCAGGAGTTATTAATTGTCACAGTCAATGGAGCTTGTAACATCTCAGTTTGGTTTCCAATAAATATTCCTGCAGTATGAAAGACTGTTCTGGCTGTACAGGGCATTTTTTATGCCTTGGTTGGTTTACTGAGGGCTTAGTCATGTAGCTCCATTTGATTTTAATGGGAAGGGTATGACTAAATTCCACTGCTTTGTAAGGTATCTTTTACAAATGCTTGGAAAAACAAGGCTATTATCTCTAAGTGGGTTTCACAAATGGAAATCTGGTCTTCTCGGCTTCATGCGGCAGTTGCGTTAATGCAACAACAGTTTTTAATGAACAGATCAATTCGCTTATGAGCCCTTTGAGCAATGACACGGCTCAGTTTCTGTTGCAGCTCTTTGCAATGAGAGTGTGCCGGGAGCCAGGAGTGCTTGTGCTAATTATGGGTACATATGCTAGTTACAATTGGTGTGTGGTGGTTTTCTATGGCTGCTGTGATGCCCACACACAGCTTTTACCTCTTCTTGTCTGGTGAAATGGACTTTGAGATGATTGGAGAGCTAGGGCAGATGTTGGAAAAGTAGAAATTTTACTTTTGTCAGGACCAACCATTGGTTTTGATTTGAAAGAAAGGAGCCTTTGCCTTCCTGGGACAATTTGGTCAGGACAGTGATGCCTTAAGGTCCTTTTAGCTTTTTGATTTTTCTATTTTTTTATAAGTTTTATAAGTAGTTATATAGCAGAAGTAGATTTTAGAAGCAGCAGCATTTCTTCCTCTACCCTTACCCTTAGCATAGTAACTACACACATATCCCAACCCTTTTACCCCGTTCCATGCTCCCCATATCAACTACCCCTTCATATCAATTAGAATATTTAGACTTCTCTTTAAGATAGGCCTCTTCTGTTTGAGAACACTTGTACCCTAGCCTGAACTGCAGAGTACAGTCAAGAACTGGGTAACCATGTGCCCTTTGTGCTCCGAGGAAGACCAAGTGATGAAGTAGGTGGTCTTGAAAAGACCCCAGCCCCAATTCCCCAGGGGGGGATCGGGGATGGACCAGGGCAAAAGCCAGAGGGTGGTAAAACCTGGGATTGGTTAGACAGTATTATAAAATTGTAACATCTGAGGCAGAAGGGGTGCGCGTGTTTTGTAACCTATGTGCCTTGGAGGCACGATTAAATCCTTTTCTTATCTCACCTCTAATTAAATTGCTCTGGAGGTTTTTTTCCTCAGCTCCTTTAGGCATCAACAGTCCATGGCATAGCATAACATGCTTTTGCCACCTATTTCTTTCTTTCTTCTACCCCAGCCACTTGGTCATATGCTGTTTCCACCTGATTCTGCGTCAGGTTGACAAACCAAAGGTTCAGTGTGCCTTGTGGGTGAAGCAGAATGGATGACAAAAAAGGCTGGGCTTCAAAGGCTGGGCAAGCATGATCAGCCCATGGAGACCTGACCTGAAGTCCTGATTGTCTGGTCTAGCAGAAAATAGGGTCTCTTTCAAGGACCTGGAATTTGCTCCTTGGACCTCAAGTAGTGCCAATGTCAAACATTGTCATTTTAAATTTTTGTGCATTGACAAGAATTTGTCCAGGAAAATAGTAAATATTCAAATATGGAGAAACATACACAGTAATATGTCTTCCCTTTACATTGTCACAAATTAATTTCATAAAGCATATTTTAGTTTAAAATTTATCACTAATGGAATACCTGCAACTGGGCTAAAAGGAAAAAGTTTGTGAATATGAGGAAAAAAATCTCTAGGTTGCCTTCTTTCTCTATAGCTCAGTCATAGCTCCCAATCAGGGTTTCTATCCACTTCCTGCAGAGGTGTGTGGAGTTAGGCAGTGCTTCTGCCTGCTGAAGGCTACCTGCCTTGGGGCTGGGCTGTGAAGTTGCCAGGGTCTGCTCTTTGCTGTCCTGTGTGAATAAGCAAGCACAAGGAGAGAATGAGTAGGAGACATTTAGGTGTCATTCAGGTGGGAGGTACACTCAAAACTTTGGCAGAGTGAAGAAGTGTGCTGTGCCTTTTTCAGGGATGGAGGAATTTACGTCCCTCCAGGAGCAAGAGGGAAGCAGAGAATGAGTGGTGACTTACTGACTTTCAACCAGGTTCAGCTTCCTGGAGGCTCATAACCTTTGTACTATCCTACATACAAGGCTCTGTCTCAAGGCACGCTCTGGTTCCAAGAAACAAGAGATATCAACTTTCTGAAAGCCTGATGTTAGCAAAGATACTTTCCCTTCCATTTCTTGATGTTGATTACCATATACATTTGGTAAGGATAATTAACTAGACATTGGCAATCTGGTAGTTGCCAGGTCTGCCTGAAGGGTAAATCCACAGAGAGTGTCTAACCTACAGGACACTCATGATGGGATCTGTTCAGTCACTGCATTATAGAATCATAGACCCATAAGGGAGCGGAAGGGACCCACAAGGATCATCAAGTCCAGCTCCTGGCTCTGCACAGGACCATACCCAAGAGTCACACCATGTGCCCGAGGGCATTGTCTAAATGCTTCCTGAACTCTCGGGTGACATTCAGGTGGGAGGTAAACTCAAAACTTTGGCAGCCTGAAGAAGTGTGCCGTGTCAGGCTTGGTGCTGTGACCACTTCTGTTGGTAACCTGTTCCAGTGCTTAACCACTTAACCAGGTGAAGAACCTTCTTCTAATATCCAACCTAAACCTCTTCTGACACAACTTTAGACCTGACTTCCAGTCCTGTCACTGGTCACTACAGAGAAGAGATCAGGGTCTGCCCCTCCACTTCCCCTTGTGAGGAAGTTGTAGACTGCAATGAGATCTCCCCTCAGTCTCCTCTTTTTCTGTGCTGAAACAAAGCAAGTGACCTCAACTGCTCCTCATATGGCTTCCCCTCTAGCTACTTCATCATCTTTGTAGTCTCCTTTAGATGCTCCTTTAGAAGCTTTATATCCTTCTCATATTGTGGCACCCAAAACTGCACACAGAACTTGATGTGAGCCCACACCAGCACAGAGAAGAGTGGGACAATCCCCTCCCTGGACTGGCTGGCAATGTTTTGCCTGGTGCCCCCTAGGACACGGTTGGCCCTCCTGGCTGCCAGGGCACTGCTGATTCATGTTCAAGTTGCCATCAACCAGGACCCCCAGGTCCCTTTCTGTGGGGCTGCTCTCCAGACTCTAGTTCCCCAGTCTTATGTAAACCCAGGGTTGTCCCATCCCAGGTGCGGATCCAGCACTTACCCCTGTTAAACTTCATGTTGCTGGTGTTTGCCCAGCCCTATAATTTGTCTAGGTCTCTGTCCAGGGCCTCTCTGCCTTCAAGGAAGTCAACAGCTCCTCCTAATTTGGTGTTGTCAGCAGACATAATTAGTATAACTTTGAGTCCTGCATCCAGGTCATTTTTGAAGATATTGAAAAGCATTGGTCCTAGAACAGATAATCCCTTTTACCTTTGTGCCTGACCTGTGAGCCATTTACTCACTCAACACATGACATGTTTATCTACCTGTGTGCTGGACTGTTTATCCAGAAGGATCCTGTGAGAGGCAGTATTAAAAGCTTTACTGAAATCCAAAAAGATTACATCAACTGGCTTCCCTTGATCAACTAGGTGGGTAACTTTGTCATAAAAAGAAATCAAGTTTGAGAAGCAGAACTTTCCCCTTGTGAAGCCATGCTGCCTGTGACTGATGGCTGCCTTGTCCTTCAGGCATTTTTCAATAACTCCCAGAATAATCTCTGTAATTTTACCAGGCACTGAAGTGAGACTAACAGGCCTATAGTTTCCAGGTTCATCCTTCTTGCCCTTCTTGAAAACTGGGACAATGTTTGCCAGTTTCCAGTCGACTGGGACCTCTCCTGATTCCCAAGACTGTTCAAAAATAATTGAGAGAGGTCTCTCAATGACATTAGCCATCTCTGAGTACACTTGGATGAATCCTATCAGGCCTCATAGACTTACTGGAATCCAGCTGTTGCAGCAAATCCTGCACAAGTTTGGTGTTGACTGGGAGTTTATCATTTTCACAGTCATGGTCCTCCAACTCAGGTCACTGGGGCCCCAGAACCCATCATCAGTGTTGAAGACCAAAGCAAAGAAAAATTTAACATCTCTGCCTTGTCTGTGTCACTGTTTGTGAGGTGACCATCCTAATCAAGTAATGGGCCTATCTGCATGGAGAAGTAATGTTGGAGCACAAGCAGAGCAATATAGTTTCTGTAATACCATCCAGGCTTCCAACAAAGCTGCTCCTGGATCCAGACCATGTCGATTCTGTGTCTGTTGTGTCTGCTGGGGGCAGAACTGCTGTTTCCTTCCCGTCCTCAAAGTCCATCAACAAGCCTCTGGTTCAGCTTAGAGATCTCAGGTGTCAGCTGAGGAATGGGAAGATTAGGTCTTCGGTAAGGACTTAAAAAAGACATGTTTCGTATATCTCACCAGTCAAAAGTTAGAGGAAGGGTTTTTTCCAACTTTTCCAGAAACATTCACTCATTTGTTGAGTTGGAGCATGGAAAACTGGAACCCCAAAGAGACTTTACTGTGAAGTCTGAGACAGCAGATTTGTCTTTGAAATCCTAGTGTATCTCAGGTTTGGTAAGTTCTACCAGATTTGTAAAGATTGCAGACTTTGATGGAAAAAAAGTGCCATTTTGGAAAGCACTTGGGGATTTTTCAGCATGACAGATGCTACGCTGTAAGTGTAAGACTGTTATCTGCTTATACATGTGGGTAGCTGTTTTATTAAAAGGTATTTTGACTTACCTAATCACTGCAATAAAGTGGAATGTGCAGACACAATACTTGACTGCCCCCATATGCATATTTCACCCTTATTAAATCTTATTGCAATAAAAATTTTAACTGTTCTTTCCTAGCACAAACCCTTTGTGTGTGAAGAATACATGCACCGACAAGTAAGACTTTTAGCACATTATTAATCATCAAATCCAAGGATTAGTAAGAAACACATTTGCATTTTATTGCTAACTTTTTCTTCTTTCCCCTCCTTTTTTTTCTTTGCAGGCACAGCTCTCTCAGGCTTTAAATGGTGTTTCAGATAAAGCAAAGGAAGCTAAAGAATTTTTGGTTCAGCTGAAAAATTTATTGCAGCAGATCCAGGTAACTGTAGAATATTATCTGTTTTGATAATATGGTAATCAATAGAACTGAGTAAATAATTTATTTGATGACTTTGTCTCCTGTGCTATTCTTATCTTTCCTGGAATCATCTAACCTTTCTTGATAGGATTTGCTAAGCACAATTATTCATCAAAGAATGCCTGCAAACCCCTCTTAGCTTCTAGATTGTTGGCTGTTTATTGCAAGAAGCTGATACTCAATACTGGACATCTGAGCTGTGTTGATTAGTATTGAATCGATTGGTTGTGCTTCTGGGCTCCTTCCTGACTGCAGTTGCTTTTAGGCATTTAGGATAAGTTTTCATTTTAACACATTCAAAATTTACTACTAGATTTTCATCTTACATTTTCTAAAAATGTCCTCATTTCTGGACAAAATCCAGTCAACTTGTTTATTAGAGTATTTGTAGGAATTCCCTATACATACTCAGAAATACAGGAATATTCTACTCCAAAAAAAAAAAGTAACTGCTGCTAAATCAATGTGGTCATTTATTGAAGCATAAGATACTTTCATGCCTGTAATGGTCCAGATTTAATAGTCAGAAAAGGGCTCATGGTGAGTGCAGTAATTGAGGTTACAAACCCAAGATGAAACAAGTCCCTACTTCAACCAAATTTAGACTCATCAGTGCTGGAGGTCAGGTGATCCTTAAGGTCTTTCTCACTCTGCAGACTGTGCCTGAAAATGTGCCACAGTAATCTGAGGACGCACACAGCACCCAGGAGGGGACAATTGTTTTTTGCTGCAGCAGTGCTGTACAGTGATGGTATATATGTCATTTGCTCTTTGATAGCCCACTCTGCTGCTTGCTCATCTTTCGTCAACAAATCCTGTGCTTGTTAGCAGCAGAAAACCATAAAAGCAGTAGTTCAAAAATCTGTATTTCGTTTATAATTTAATTATGAAAATATTCTACTTAAAACTCTAGATGTTGACTTCGTACCACAAATGCTGTCTAAGCTCTCTGGTTGGTCAGGGCAGCATAACTACCCACCCTCATAGTCTTCCATGCCCTCGTGGGGCAGGGAACAAACCAAGACTGAGAAACGGGCAAAAAATAAGGACAACTAACTGAAAGAAACCAGTGCAAAGCCACTGACTGGCACATGTAACGTTCTATATTTTGGCTACAGTGTGAGGTTTCTGTCAGCTGACTTACAGATTTAAAGGTTAGGTAGGTCAGCTAGTCTAATTATTTAGACTTCTTTCGCTGTCCAAGAAGAAAGACAGGCACCTCTAGAGAGCAGTTCTTCCTATAGATATGAACAGCTATTTTAGGATGGCATAACTCATCCAAAACAGTAGCCTCTAGAAATCTTTTCTTGAGTCACCTAGCTCCATTAAAAATGTATTTTTCCCCTTTTGAAACCTAAAAGTGGCCTATTATGACTATTTACAACTATGCTGTAAAATCCTTTAATGTGTTTCAATAAAATCACTGCCAAATTGCTCTGCATAAGGGAGCTGCTACAATGGGATCAAAAACCAAGCCATTTATTTGATGCTGCTCATTGCTTAAAATGCTAGAGGAGAGCTCAGAAGAGGAAATTGTATCCAGCAATCACCCTGTCAAGTCTGGGCGCAAAGCCGAATCTGACCCTCACATACTGAGCCAATCTCCATCCTGAGTCTGAGTGAGGACATCAAATTTCGGCAAACCAAAACAGCAAGACTAATCAGCTACATATGTATTCCTAAGTAAAACAAGGCCGGGGCACAGGTCCAAGATGATCACCCACACACTTTAACCCTTAAGGAGGTCCCTGAAATGGTTTTCTTCCGTGACAAATTGCACTCTTCTCATGCGATGTTCAAGCATCATTTGAGGATAGCACATACTAGGGAATGTTCCTGGTAGGCAGGTTTGGTACAGATACACTCTTCAAGGGGAAAGCGCTTAGATTATGTCATGAGCTGATCTGTGCCTTTTGATTTGGACCAAAAAAACAGGTTATTTGGGGGGGCAAGACATGTAGCATTTGGGCATAGATTTATACTCAGAATCATGTATTCTAGTAGAAGTCTTATAATGATTGCCACACACACATATAGACATTTACCCCTCAGCAAAATGTCTTTAAAAAGTATGTTTACACAAAGGAGTGAGCAATATGTGCATTTTATTATCCTGTCTCAATGCACAGCAGGCCAGACAGCCATCCACGCACTTTATCTCCTCTCCGAGTTTGCCAGAGCTACCAGGAGCTGTGCTTTTATTATTGCTATATTGCTTGGGGCAGTTTGCAAATTCATAATCTCCTTTTTTTTCCCCTGCTTTGCAAATCTGTTGTTTCCCCCTCTTTTTTTCTTCATTTCTCTTTTCTGAGGTCATTTTCATATCTCTTGGTCTCTTCTTTTCAGATACTGCCTGATCCTCATTGCTCCTGTTGCTTCCTTGCTCCTCCTTGTTGCTGTCATGATCTGATTTTTGCATTTTCCCATCTGCTATAACAATTTCATACTTTCTCACTTAAAGGAGGCATATCGCCAAACACCCCCTTTGATGCGTGAACTGAAAATGAGGAGAGAAATGATGCGCTACAGCCACTGACTGATTCAGGCTCTGCACACAAACCAGCACTTCAAAAGTAGCTCTTTCCAAGGATGGAAATGGGCTTAACGGGGAGTCTGGTGTGATATAAGCCGAGGAGGGAGAGAGGCAAACAGGAAGAGTCTGAGACAAACCTGTGAGCAATCACTGAGCTGTCTGGTGTCTCCCCACCACCACGCCCCATCTTGCTGGCAGGTCTAGGATTGCGCCGGGGCCCTCTTGGGGAGCACTGACCCTGCATCCCTCAGCTGGAGAATAGGATGCATGGATCCCAGTGAGGGAAGAGAGTACAGTGCTGAAAATTTTGAACTCAAATGAAAGAAGACAAAGGAAATGAATCGAAGAGAAAAACAAAAGAGCTAAGAATTAGAAATGAGTTAGGGGAGTATGATGATTTACCAAAGAGGTGCCTCTCCTTCAGGACATTTAAAATCTTCTCACATTTAATGATGTTTTTTTCTTTTTAAATTTGTGTATTTGGGAGGGAAGCTAATAGTACAGCTAAACATCTCCTCGGAAGAGGAGCTTGAAAGCTTTTTCCTTCTAGTCTCATGAACAGAGCACATGAGGGAGAACCTTCTTTTGAATGGGTACTACAGCAGTTCCAGGGATTTATGTAAAACTAAGTCGTACCCAGACCCTACTAAAAGCTCAGTGTTGGGTACCTCACATGCTGCCCTCTGCCTAGCGAAGTATTTTACCACAGTGTGAATAAAAACCTGTCTTTTTTTTTTTTTTTTAATCAAATACGGGGCTCCACTGCTGAGTGCTAGCTATTTTTTAAAAAAGTGCGTGAAGCAATACACGAACCTCAGAGCTTTGTATCTCACTAATTTCCTTGTAATAAGCCAGATTCTGGTCCATAATTCCGTTCTAATTGGTGTGGTGTAGAGCCAGTGATTTCAAAGTTGCTACAGTGGGATAATTAAAACAAAACAGAGCAGAATCCTCTTATGTATATATATGCACTGTGTATGTTACATTTAGCTCTTACATTATGTTGTACTACATCTGTTGTCCAGAAAGTGCCAGTAAATCAAGGTTTTAAATAAGCCCATTTGTGGTATAGTGTCTTACTGTTTCATTTTATAGCATGCAGCTATTGCTGGTACAGCTGTAACGAAATCAGAAAGGCAAAAAAAAAAGCTGAGGGTCTTGAAAGGAAATATTTTCTGAATCAAAAAACAGGTAAGAATGAGCAATATCTTAAGCTCTGTAAAATATGCTTTCTTTGATGAGTATAACTCTCACCTTCTTCTAGGAAAACGGGCTGGATTACGAAGCCTGTCTTGTTGCTCAGTGTGATGCCTTGGTTGATGCGTTAACACGACAAAAGGCAAAATTGCTCACAAAGGTGACCAAAGAACGTGAGCACAAGCTGAAGGTGAGCACTCCTCTCATCAGCTCAGCACAGCTGATGATACTTGGTGCAGTTTGTCAAGTCCCCAACCCTTTACATCATGAAATTTCCTAGCGACCAAATCCTAAAATCTTTAAACAGGTTGCAGTTCAGCAGTTTAGTAGAACTGTGCTTACATGCTTAAAACAAAACATATCCTTCAGCAGTTTGGTGAATCAGGCCATCAGTCTTTATTTATCTAATGGGTTTCGGCTATCTTTTGAGAGGTGCTTATCAGTGAAACTTGTGTGTCGTTTGGATTCTGGGACTTTCTGCCCAAGTAAAATGTGATTTTGATGGCTCTTCATATCTTTAAATTCAGGCAAACCACCTCCACAAATCCATGAGCCACTCAAAAGATATTAAAAAATATAGTAAAGGGACGTGGGGAAAAGAAATCTAAAATGGTTGAACAAAATGGCAGCCAAGAAATATTTAAATAGGCACATTTCTTGAAATGTTGAACTGCATATGTGATTTTGAGGTACTGTAGTGCCAGTCACATTAAAAGCATCTAAGACAAAAGGAAAAATTGATGTGAAATATCTAACATAGCAACTACTAAAATCTACTGAGATCAGCATTTAAGTTGCTTGATAAGAACCAACACTTAGGACATACTACTGACAACACAGCAAATCCTGCAGTTTATTGCTGTCACAAGCTGTCCAACAGAACAGCTATTAGGCCTAGTCTACAGCCATGTGGCAGCAGAATCAAGTCCAAAATCTGGAAAAATTAGATGCAGTTTTTTTTATTTCTTAATTCCAGCAGGGCATTCTCAAGCAGAGCAGGAACAAAGGTGAATTGTGAAGAAAATGGTAGAGTATAATCTACAAGAAACCACTCATGCAGTTTGTCTTTTAAGTGAAAGATTTTTTAAAAGCTTAGATTTTATTGAAAGTGTGATTGGAAATGTGAACACTGCAGATGCAGAAACATGTTCTGTGCTCTTTCTGCCCTGAGCAAGCCTGATCTTTGAGCAATTAATCTGCTCTGAAAATTGAGATTCCCCGTGCACAACATTTTGCCAAGCTAATTATCGGTATTTACCATACAGAGTGAGTGAAGCTGATGGAGATAAGGCAATGGCCATATGGCAGCTAAATTAAGCATAGCTTTAACACACTCTTCCATTCGTTGTCTATTCTGAAATAATTTTATACAATTCACTGCAAGCTGAGGCACTCATCAGAACTGTACCGATGCTTGTTTTCCAGGTTGTTTGGGACCAGATAAATCACTGTACACTGAAGCTACGCCAGTCAACAGGGCTTATGGAGTACTGCCTAGAAGTTATCAAAGAAAATGATCCCTCTGGGTTTTTACAGGTATTTTTCTTTCCAATGTCCTGGGGGAAAAAAAAGAAAAGAAAATACATTAAAGCTAAATCTAAAAATGTGTGGCTTTGCTTATTAGCCTCTTCCACCTCCAAGACAGGTTCACCTTAAGTCCTGATAGTACTGTCTGAAAGCTCAGGGATCTTGGTGCATGAATGTCCCAGCAAAGAGATGGCTTTAACAGCTGCACTCTGACCGAGCAGTCACAGCACTTCCCTGACTGCTGATGTCTTTCCTCTTGCCAGTCCTTCCTTCTGGGCTGCAATAAAGATGCTATGTAGTCAATGATAGCTTTCTGCAGAATATTATTTTATTCATGCAAGAAATGCAACACAGAGCTCCCTGATCAATTCAGAGAGGTCTGTGACTCAGCAGAGTAGTATTTGCCCTTTGTACTTCTCCCTTTTACCTTCCCATGTGAGAGTCCTTTCAACACGTCCTCTGTGAGGAAATCCAGCCTGAAGGGCTTGCATGTAGCTGTGCTTTACTGGGATTGTTGTACCTCGCAGGGCTGCAAGGCCTGTCTTGAAGCTGGAGGATCCAGGTAACCCCTTCTTTGCAAAATATGGCCTAGCTGCCTTAGTTTACAGGATATTGTTTCTTAGGTGCAAGCAGTGAAAGTGCCTGTTTATGAGGCAAAACATAATAGTTCTATTATCCATAAATTATTTTTCTTATTAATTCTATTATTTTTTATTAATTATTTTATTTTGCCCTATTAGTTTTGTTGCCTTATTAGTTGGCTACGAAGAAAGGCACATCAAACAAAATGACCTGTGCATGGCTGTCAGCTGAACAAGGCACCCTGTACATGTGAATGCATGACTGTTAGGGGACTGTCAGAGCATTCCTAAAAAACAGGATGAGAATTAGCCAACTTAAACCTATTAGCACTCCAGATTGATTGTTACTGTCATGTCTGGTCTCAAGCAAGAGAGGGGAATGTGTGGTGTATATTAATCTCAAGGTTACACAGATTTTAGCAGTCTGCTGGTTGGATACTACTGGACAAATGAAACCTTTAGATTTTACCTGTGTGCTGGCTAGATACATGCTTCATTTTCATTTCAGCTTACTTTTTCTATAACCTTTGTGGCTTCATTCTTTGCATTCTTTTATAATATAAATACTTTTGTTCTTACCTTTTCCTGATTTATCTAATGATGTTTTCAAGACAACCAGCAAACACTGACGGGCTGCTTTACTTTGAACAACTACTCCTGCAGTCAGGACATTGAGACACAGCCAAGGGATTCAGCATCCCAGTGACTCCAAGGTTGTAGGAAGGCTATGGGATGCTCCTCCACTTACTGCACAGACTGATTAGGAGTTGTGGATGTGGGGGCTCAGACAGGAGTGTCTTCCAATAAGAGTAATGAGGAAAAGTGTCTGAATTCCTGCAATAAAGAAAAACTCTCTCTGACATATCCAGAAGAAAATTCTACTCCCTGTAACTTACAGGAACCTCACTGGTGGGTCTCCAGATATCCAAATGGCAGCTTTAATGAACTCAAGGACAGTTAAATTCATTGATTTCCACAGAAACCAGGGTTTCACTTCCAGAAGAATTTGTTATGATCATTTTAGTCTGACTTTTGGCCTAATTGTCTGTGGGCTGAGCTAGAGCAAAGCTTTAAAAATGAAATTTTCTTTTGACGTAATGGCAGAAAATCCATACTATTCTTCGAAACCCTATCTGACAATTTAGAACTCCCACTGCGAGTAATATACACCGTTCTTACCATTTGATTTTTTTTATTCCTTTAGGTTTCCTCCACTGAATCATCTGTGCTGAATGGAGAGACTCTAAGTCTCTCTTTGTGCAACTTCTTTTTAAACAGGAGAGCATAAATAGACTGCAGATCAGAGAAAAGAGTACAGAAGTATATGTGGCATTGGAAGGCATGACACACAACGTAATCTTTCCAGGCTTTATAAATACAGTTTTTACTTTCCTACCCTAAGATGAGATTTGTTTTGAAAAGACAACATGAAAGGATGCAATATAAATGGACCTCATCCCAAAACAATCAGATCCCATCTCATCTGTTGTGCTGTCTCATTCCTGTGTCCTTTGTGCTGTATCTCACAGGCATTCTGTCACTTTTAATGCGTGCATCTGCCATTTCACTATAAACATGATACTTTCTTTCAGATTTCGGATGCTTTAATCAAGCGTGTTCAGGTATCTCAGGAACAGTGGGTCAAAGGAGCCTTGGAGCCAAAAGTGTCTGCTGAGTTTGACTTGACTCTGGATAGCGAACCTTTACTGCAGTCAATTCACCAGCTGGATTTTATTCAGATGAAATGTAGGGGTGAGCTTTTATGATTTTCCTTTTTCTGTTTTTCATGCACGTGTTGAAACAGTGCTGGGAGGGGTGAGGACACTGAGGGAGGAAAAAGAACTTGAAATTGCTGAATAGTTTTAAAAGGCATTCAAGCAAATTCAGATTACTGGGTGTTTCCTGGAAAGGTGTGTTCCACGCACGTGTAGTGAGCTGAACAAGCTCAGATAGAGATGCAAGATGCAGTTAAAGATTTGAAAAGATACATTCGTCACAGTAAGGCTTTACATATTATTAAGAGAGGAGCTGCATAAACTTTATGCAATTTTGTAGCATTCCTAGGTTTAACACGGTCAATTCAAAATACCAATTGCCCCTATCTTGTCAGGAACAGCTGAAGTAGTAAATAAATATTACTGACACACACACATATGCTTGAAAAGGGAAAAAAAAAACCCAACCAGCCTTTGACTTTTGACTTATATCTGAACTGTGCTGTGAACAGTTCCCAGCTTAATTAAAAAAAATCACAAGGAAAAGATTCACGAAGAGAAAGTAGCTCCATGGCTGTATTTTACCATGGTTTCAGGTGTTTGAATAATACTGAGGGACATGCTAAAGGGAAATGAGGTTTAAAAAAGTATTTAAAAGGACAAGCTAATGAACAATAGATACCATTGCCACAAAAAAAAAAAATTAGCATCATGAGCTTGTAATGAGGTTTGTTTATATGGAGCAGGATGAGAACCGCATCAGAATTAGATAGATCTATAGAATGGCTGAATTTGAAAGCCACTGTGGTCCCTGGGAATGATGCCATTAGCTTCCCTCATTGGTGATTCAAGTCTTAATTATAGATGTGGATGACAGGATAAAGGCTGCCAGAAATCAGTGAATGAGTTAAGGACATTCACGTTGTGATGTCTGATGTGCTTTTTTTTTTTAATCTGAGCAAGCATAAAGATTTCTGTTCAGTTTATGTGGGCCTACTTCTGTATCTGAGAGATCCAAGATGAAGTAATTAGGATGGATACTTTGACAGAGAAATATGTGGAGAAACAACGGACAAACAGTTAAAGACCAGAGTCTGCTCACCAAGAATGGTTTGCATCTTGATATAAGTGAGCTGTGTTAAAGTTACTCAAAAAACATCTGAGAACTGCTCCTTTGAAATGTTGTCAGATAGGGGAGTGGAGTCAAGAGAGAAAGAATAGTACTGATAAAACTCCTCTGAATACTGTCTGCTCTTGTCTTCTAAAATCAGTTGATATTTAATGCTGGCCATATTTATTGTAAAATATATTTAATACTAATCTTCCACTACTCTCCTTTACAAACATATGTAATATTTAGTTAAACTAGTCACATAGATTGCTAATTAACCACAGGTCATCTGAGGTGAGGGCAACTTCGGTGTTTGGCTTTTGGACATTCATCTGACTTTAAGCTTGGAGACTCACAAGACTTTAATGAGCCAAATTCACTAGGGCTTTTCGAAAGATAGTGTTGTCTGCTATGCTCTCATTTATAATACAAATCACTGTGAAGCTCTAGTACCGAGCTAGACACAGTCTGAGGAGCAGAGAAGAGAACAAGACTGCTTCTGCCCAAACCTGTGCAGAGCTTCCCAACACCCTTGGGCTTTGCTCCCCAGAGGTATCTCAGGAAGGGCTTTTGCTTGAGCTGTCTTGGTCTTGATTAGGGATTACCTGTTGCATGTCCCATCAGGTTGGTCAGCACAACCAGTATGACCTGTACACACCATGCAAAAATTGTGAAAAGGGTGCTAACCTGGCCACCATTCCCGAAAGTGCATGAGAGATGGCATTATTTCCCCTCACGCCTCTGTGTGCCCAAGCAGAATAAACCAGTGACTGGTTCCAACCTAACATTCATAGATATTGAGGATTGTTTAGTATATAGAAGCATATTTATATTTCTCCATTTATGACAGGAAGTCTGTTTCCATTTGAACTGTTTAGTCTGGCACTTTGGCCTTTTGTTTTCCTGAAATTTTACCCCTATGACTTCTCAACCAGCTCTGCATTATCTTAGAATCAGAATGGTTTGGGTTGGAATGGGACATTGAAGATCACTTAGTTCCAACCCTTCTGCCATGGGCAGGGATACTTTCCACCAGACCAGGCTGTTCAAAGCCCTATCCAGTCTGGTCTTGAACAATGCCAGGGATGGGGCATCCAGAACTTCTCTGGGCAGTCTGTTCCAGTGCCTCACCACCTCACAGTAAAGACTTTCTTCCTAACATCTAATCTAAACCTACTCTCTTTCAGTTTGAAGCCATTCTCCCTTGTCCTATCACTAGATGCCCTTGTAAAATGTCCCTTTCCAGCTCTCTTGTAGGTCCCCTTTAGGTACTGGAATACCACAATAAGGTCTCCCTGGAGCTTTCTCTTCTCCAGGCTGAGCAACCCCAACTCTCTCAGCCTGTCTTCATAGGAGAGGTGGTCCAGCCCTCTGATCATCTTCATGTCCCTCTTCTGGACCCACTCTAACAATTCTACTTCTTTCTTGTGCTGGGGCCCCAAAGCTGTATGCAGTATTCCAGGTGGTGTCCCAGGAGAGCAGAGCAGAGGGGCAGAATCACCTCCATCAACCTACTGGTCACACCTCTTTTGGGCTTCAGCCCAGGACATGTTTGGCCTTCTGGACTGCAAATGCACCTTGATGGATCATGTCCAACATTTCATCCACCAACACTCCCAAGTCCCTCTCTCCAGGACCGCTCTTGCTCTATTCTCTATCCAGCCTATATTTGTACCTGGGGTTGCCCCAATTCAGGTGCAGGACCTCGCACTTGGCGTTGTTGAACTTCATGAGCTTCGCACAAGCCCACCTCTCAAGCCTGTCCAGGTTCCTCTGAATGGCATCTGTTCCCTCCAGCATGTCGACCACACAACATAGCTTGACACTGACAAGGATGTTAAACAGTGCCAGTCCCACTACTGACCCCTGAGGAACACCAATTGTCACTGATCTCCACTTGGACATTGATCCATTGACTGCAACTCTTTGAGTGTGACCATCCAGCCAATTCCTTATCCACAGAGAGGTCTATCCGTCAAATCCATGTCTCTCCAGTTTAGAGACAAGGATGTTGTGTGGAACAGTGTCAAATGCTTTGGGACAACTTCAAGTAGGTATCACCAGTCACTTTTCCTTCATCCACCACTGCTGTAACCCTGTCATAGAAGGCTACCAAGTTTTCCAGGCATGATTTGTCCTTCTTCAAATGCATGATTTGCATCTTCTCACACGTAGTAGTCTTGCATTTCAGGAGTGAGCATTCAGACTTACTGGGAATATCACTTCTCTGACTGTGAGGAGAACCTAGGATAGCAGGGTGATGTTCTGCTATTTATCACCATGAGAACTTGCATATTTCTGAAACCTGCAGTTTCACAAAGAAAAAATGTATGTATCTCTTCACATCTGCTTCTCTTTCTTCAATCCTACGTGCCCCAGCACACCAACAAGTCATCAATATTTGCCAAATGCCGGTGTTGGAGTGAATGTTAATAAGTCACTGCAGTGGTCGATCTGAGAAAAGCAGATGCATTAAAGATGTCAGAGATAATCTGTAAAGGAAGTTTTGGGGAGATCTAGGGGAATAGGGCCAGCGTGGCTTTTCTGACTGAAAATCGTTTTGTTCCAAAAGCTTTGCAATATAAGGTCTGTACTATTGTTGTCAATGCTTAGTGCATGACTGAATTTCTATATTTTTTTTTCAAACTCTGGCCTCATTCAACCTCAGTGAGCTTGCATGGGTCATTTAGAGTGAAAGCATGCTTGTAAGTAAACATTGATTCACTGTGGTAGACAAAGAAGAACGAAAATGAGAACAAATCACATTACATTTGCTTTGATGACATGTTCATGTGCCTTACCGATGGACTCTCTATAAGCGTGTATCTAAAGCTCATCTCAAAAGATAAAAATCAGAAAGAAAAAGCAATTTGGTAACAAATTAAATGTGCAGAGATGTGATAGGTGCAGAAGTAATGCTTAAGCAATCATGTTGACCAAAGGGTCTCACTGATAATCCTCTGGCAAGAGTCCCACTCTTCCCAGGCCAGCTGGCCTGCTGAGGCACACATACAACTCTAATAATTGCTGGCCTTTTGAGCTTTCCCAGATCCTTTTCTCTGTCCATGTTTTCTTCTCTCTATTGCTTTTACTGAGTGCCTTGGCACAAATTTCCTGTCCTCTGATGACTGGCTTAATGCGTACATCACATTTCCTAAATTAAAGCTATGGGAACAGGCAAATACATATTCCAGGTTTGTTTTGTTCACACAGCTGAACTGTCATGCAGTCATGGTTTGTGGTAAAACAGAGACTAGGTACAAAATAGAATACTTTTCTGTACCACCTCTGAATATTCATTCATATGCCCCTTCTCCTCAGGAGTGATTCCTTCCCTCTTCTGCAGACCAGTCCATGAAGATTGCCCAGACATATCACATTCCACAAATGTCTGCTTCTCCAGCCATGAGCTGTACAGCTCTGATAATTAAAGGGCAGCTGTTTCATTGTAGGCTTTGCCCTTGGTTCTTTCTGCTCTGTGTCATGGACTCAGGTCTCTTTGACTATCCTCTTTCCTTCTCTCTTGGTAACACTGTTTGTAGGGCACTTGCTACATCAGTGACTCAGGCTGTTCCAGGGCTGTACTGCAGTTTTGAAGATCCAAGTTTTCATGTTTCTGAGGGTCCTGTTCTTTCACTGCATTTAGTACTTCAAAAATTAATCTGGGAAGGTAGAGGGCATCACTGCACCACTTACTTGTCAAGAAGACAACAGACAACACCTTAGAGCAGCCGTATTGTTCCCCGTGAGAGGACTACCCTCATCAGCTGTGAGATACATTGAGCGATGTGTTTTGGGGACTGCTGAGTTGACATGAGACATCAGTATCACATTTTTTATCTAAGAGTGACCTGCATGAAGCACTTTAAAAATAGAAGGACATCGTTCAGACTCATTAACAGGTCTTGCTGTGCCAATGCAGTATCACTTTTCCCTTTATATTTTTAATCTTTTCCTTCAAAAAGTCTCTGGAGGACTTTAAATTGAACAAGAAGTGGGACAGCACTGTAATTTAACATCTGAGTCTTTTTTTCCTGGCACTTAGCCTATATTTTTCTTTTCTTAGTCCTGTCCCATTGCTCTTCCCTGTATATACCAGTGTCCCAATTATGCAACTCACTTTGCGCTTTCCTATGACTTTTACAAGTGTTCATCTTTTCTCCTCCCAAAGGTAATCTGAGCCCAAGGCAAATCTTTGCCCATCTGCATACAGTGGAGGAGGCAGGAGGACAGGCACAGAAAGCATCATCAAGCAAAGCTGCACAGCTCCTTGGCATGAACATCTTACCTCTCCTTTAGGAGAGTTGTGCAGTTCAGGCCACTGGCTGGCTCAAAAAGAGTAGGAGGCTGATATGAATTAGACACAAAAACTTGAACGTCCAGCAACATGGTAAAGGAGACAAGGAACCTCCCCACAGTATGTGTAACTATCGCACACAGTGTAAAATTCACGCTTCCACTGGGAAGTGGGAACAAGAGCACTTTGCTGGATGAAAGCATATTTTGTTCCTAGATGGTATTCATGATTCTGTAATTAAAAAGGACTCATAAAACAGTTACTCTCTCCAAAAATTCTGCTCTTTTTTTTTCCCCCAGCAATGTGCATTACATGAAGAGTCCCTGGAAGCCTCCCATCAGTGTTCCTAGGAGTTTTTTTCCAGGGCTGGAAAGGTTAGTGGTTTACTTAGAGGTCAGGCAGCATTGTCTATTTTGCATCTTAAAGACTTCAGGAATTAGGTTTTCATCCAGTCTTGCCAGGAGAGTCTTAGAAATGAGGAGGACCTGGGGAATGCCTCCTGAGAGGGTTAACTCGTTAGCAAAAGTGGCAGGAGTGTGGATGGCTGACACAACCCTATCTTCTCCCAGGCTTATCAGTCACTGGGAATACATGGGCTAACAATCACAGAAAAACTCTAAAGTTGAAATTGTTCACTTAAAAAATCCCATTATCTCTGAATTGCTCATTTTTGGGTTTTTGCCCCTTGTAATGTCGCATTTCTGTTACTTCTCCAGACATAGTGTCTCATAGAGAAGAGTCTGAACTTCCCATGTGAGAAAACAAGTAGGTTTTTATTTATGACACTCTCTGAATCACCCTTAAATATCAAGGAATAGGAACAAGGCTTTCTTTTCTCAGAAAAACCTTCAAGAGCTGATTTATAAAGCTCTTTTGTTTCATTCTTCTAGGCTACCAACCATCTGCATTCACTGTGGTGATGGATAATGCCAGCAGAAAGCCATGGTATCTTCTGCACTGTTTATCACAAGTCTGATGTTGACTTTTGTGTCATTTCCAAAGTAGGGGTGAAGCCTTAGCCCCATCACACAGTATCGTCCTTTTTCCCACAGTCTGTTTGGTACATAAAATGTGAACAGTCCTGTTTGATCCAGAGATGTAAAATAGGGTGAAAGTAACAGCACAAGGACTTAGGTCTCATGCAGACAGAATGGGAAAAAATAAACTAGAGGGTCAAAGCAGAGTAGATGAAAGAAGAGCAAACTGATATTGCTAAGAACTAAGTCAATGAATGCTCATACTGCTCAGTTCCTTGTAAGATATGATTGAGCTCTGCAGAAATGATACTGAATGGTGAAATTCAGTCTTGGGCAGAAGACCAGACAGGGTCTGTGCATTCCTTGCATCCTACTTAACCTGTATGGTCTCAGCAGTGCAAAAGATACATGCCTGGTCTATCCAGAAGATTAAATTTTCACTTTATAATTTTTAGCAAAGAGTGAACAGTGAGAGTCTAGTTGTGTTTAGGAGAGGTAGGATAGAGGCCTCTTTCCCACAGAAGCACAGCTGAATGTTTTACTCTGTTTATTTTTGTTTTTAAGATGCTGCTCTTGATATTTCTCCTGAGCAAGTCACTAAAAAGGCACATTGGTAGATAACTTCACACTTGTGACTCCAAGAGGAGTCTCCTGTGGTGCAGGAGTCCCTTTTGCTCACCAAACCAAGGGATTTAGCTAAAGTTTGCAATTGGAACAGTTTTCTTCAACAGTTTCTTTAAAGTATGGCTTCCATAAAGATAACATATCCAAGGTGGTTTTAATGAAAAGCTGGGGGGAATGGGGGTGGTGCATTAGATTAGATTTTAAAAATTAGATTAGGTTTTTAAAAAAAAACACAATTAGAGTGATGAATTACCTTCCTACTGTTATTGAAGTTCAGGCTCTGTCTTGCTACCGTGCTGGGAGGAAGGGCTGGTCTGCTGGTTCATAAACCAATTCTTTGGTAACGCGCTGAACTTCCTGGCAGCGCTGCATCTTCCATGCTGCCCTATGGCCTGAGACGCTCCCTGCCCCTCCTCTTGGGGACAGCGGGTGCTCTAGTGTGAGAAAAAACTCTGGAATTCCAGACGGTGACTCCTTGGAAGGAAGCCAAACATGAGGTCCCCACACTGTAGTTCTTATGAGGCACCAGAAGCAAGTCCAGATATGTTTCTGTTTACGTATTTCAGCCAAATTATTTGTCTAACTGGCTAACAGCAGCTTGTTATATCATTTTTACTGCCTTTTGTTTCAAGAAAGGGAATGGACCCTCTTCCTAACAAATACCGGCTCCCCTGTGAGGGGAGGGAAGCGAGCCATTGCCATACTACTTGTGGCACAGACTAATGGGGTAGGGCAGAGTTACACTAATCTGTACCCAGTTCCTGTTTCAGTGCCACCCGTCCCATTACTGCAGCTGGAGAAGTGTTGCACCAGAAACAACAGTGTGACATTGGCCTGGAGGATGCCACCTTTGAGCCACAACCCAGTGGAGGGTTATATCTTGGAACTTGATGATGGAGATGGTGGCCAATTCCGAGTGAGAATTTCATTCAGCATTTATTTGTGTTTCTTTGTATGTGAGTTTCCTCTGGATATGGATTTGTTTCTGTCTGAGGGTGGGGAGAGGGGTTAGGTAAGACACAAGCTGTCAAGACATCCCTGCTTCCATTGTGTTGATGTAGAAAGCAGTGCAGATGCTGCTTATTAGAAGGACCACTGGTTTAGGTAGAAACTTGGCTGAGGTTATTCTCAAGCCTCTCGCAAAGCAGGCCTTGAGGCATCCCTGGAGTGTACCAAAGCAGAAAATCTCATACCAGCCTGCAGGAGCTGGAAGCGGTTCATGCACACAACATCGATTTCTTTGAAGCCCTTATTCTCATCTGTCCAAAGCACCCTACTTCAACAGCTGACATTCTCGCTCCAGAAATGCAACTCAGTTTTTCTTGATTCTCTGAGCGGAAATGAAATCCTGCATAAAAATACAGGATTTGTAAAACTTTTCCCTGGGAGTGGATGAGACCACGCTGG
Source organism: Neopelma chrysocephalum (assembly GCF_003984885.1). NCBI lineage: Eukaryota > Metazoa > Chordata > Aves > Passeriformes > Pipridae > Neopelma > Neopelma chrysocephalum. Next base: position 7,381,200 of record NW_020897691.1, read on the forward strand.
TGGAAACTTTTCACAGACAAGCTGTGATGGAGTTGGTAAGTATGGAAAGGCATCCCAAGTGCTGTACTTCAAGAACCTCAGGGTGAATGTCACAACTAATTGCTCCTGGTTGCTGGTGCAGGGTACTTACAGGCTCCCATCCTTTCCTGACATATCCTAAAAAATAAACTACAGAAGTAATTCGATCAGCTTTCTGCCAGACGTGTCTTGCTAGAAGCTGTGGCTCTTCCTTGTCAGGCAGGCTTCAGGCTCCTGTTGCTCCAGGACCAGGCTGGCCTAGTGCTTTCCCTAGGGGCTAGTGCCTTGAAAGCATTTGGAGATCATTTTGGGGTACAGTTGGTCTCTTCACAAATGGGAAATTTTGCCAAAACCATGCGATGGCATTCCTTTGGGAGCTGCAAACTGGTTTCTCACTGGAAACTTAAAGATTTCTCAAGCTGAAAATATCCTGGCATGGATCCACCTAAGGAACTGCCTCCCTGTGCCAAACCACTACACTCACAGCCAGTAAAGGTACCTGATTTGGACACCCCTTATTAGAAGAGGCAGCAATATTGGCAGGGCATTTTGAAGAGTGCACTGTGGTTTTGTAAGGTCTCCTCGGTTCCTTGGTCTAAGTAACATTTTACAGGGGTTTGGTCTCCATTACGGAGAGCGTAAAAAATACTTTTGTGAATGGCTGCTGGGAGCTGCCAATATAGTTAATATTAGTAGACGAGAGTGTTATTAGTGTGCAATGAATGAAGAGATAGGAACAAAGTGTTAGAATTCCGGTGTCTTTGATAGATGTTTTCAAATAGTATGCACATCTTAATAAATACTTGTGAATAACAAGACTTCAGGCTGGTGCGTACCCAAGCTCATTTGTGTGGGTGGGTTTTGTAACTGCCAACAGTTTTAGGACTGTCGGCATTGCCATGTCAAGATTTTGGATTGAAAAAGTTACAGAACCATCTCAATCCTTAAAAATATAGGGTGACAAGTTCTGAGGGGAATGCTCTGCTTGCTGTGGTAGAAACATCCTCAGATTTACCCATTAAAAGATAAAAGACAGGCTTCTCAGCAGTGCCATTTCCACAAGGATTTGCTAACTTTTTAAATGAAGAATTATATATCTGAAAGCAATTACATTGACCAATGTTTATCAGTATTTCGTGGGTGGATTTAAAGAACAGTTTTTGTCTCCCATTGGAGCAGAATCTGAATAAATAGAAACAGTGAACAGTGGTAAAAATGAAGCAGACTAGAAAATGTGAGAGTTTTCCTACAAATACAACTTTTTTGCACAGACAATTGCACGGACGTGGAGATAAACTAAGTTATTCTAAGAAAACTCTTTGTCTCCATGAAAGATCACCAGCTAACTCAGGACCCAAGAGATTTTGTTGTTTGTAGCAGCCACCATGGTAGCAAAGTGGCCAAACATATGGCCTGCTGTAAACTTAAGTAATCCCTTTCCTATTCATCACATACTTAATTCACTATAGGTTCATAGCAAAGAGCCCTGATCATCAGAACTATTCCTAGGCATGTACTTAAGTGTCTTAACTGAACTGAGGCCTGAGTGGCCTGCTTAGTGACAGGCTTAAGCACTTCAGGGCCTTTGCTACCATAAACCTGTGGATTTCACAGAGTCAGAGAAGTCAGAGGGGGAAAGGAATTGTGTCTTTCAACCTGCTGCCGAAACAGGATTTTTTTCCTTTTCTGTCAATTTCTATTCGGTTTTCAAAAAAACATAAGGTTTCTAGGCTTCTTTCAGTCCATAATAGCTTGTATATTTTGACTGATCCTCTTCATTGGTCTGCCTAGATGTTCCTCTTCCTGAAATATTTCACATTACACAAGTACTTGCTGTTTTATAAATCTTTGCAGATTTTTTTGATGTCTCTGTTGTCTAGTTACTGTTTTGTCATGTGATGCGTGTGATCCTAATTCTTAGGTGATCATTTTCTTCTGGCTCTCTGTTTTAAGGTTTCAAAATCATATTTTAACTCAGGCATGAGATAACCTTTCCAACAGAATAAAACTGCACTTACTTGGCTTTTTTATTTTTATATGTCCCCCTCTTTCTGTCTTACATAAATATAATAATGACCACAATGTGTCAGACACTGGGACTACTATCCAAAATAGTGGTTTGGAGTAGATATTTAGGAAAAGGGGATAAAAATCAAGATTTGTCTGTTGTCCTATATTGCTTTACCCTTCCAGCTTTGTCTTCATTTTAGTGTCTCCACTGCTAGCAATCCTTGATGTCTTCACTGCTGTGGCTGCCTGTGATATAACAGTATAATTGCCACATCCCAGGAAAAAATGAGAAGCTGTTCACTTTGGCTTATATTTATGGAAGTCTTAACATGTGACCATGAGGCACAGAGAAACAGTTACATTATGTCCCTCTTTCTCTCTCTCCCTTTTTTTTATTTTTTGGAATGTTTAGGAAGTATATGTGGGCAAGGAGACTCTCTGCACCATTGATGGCCTTCATTTCAACAGCACTTATAATGCAAGAGTCAAAGCTTTCAACTCCTCGGGAGTTGGTCCTTACAGCAAGACAGTTATTTTACAGACGTCCGATGGTGAGTTGGGTTTTTGCCAGTTTTTAAGTGAAAAGCTGCAGGTCTAAGTGGCATGACACTTGCATACCTTTACACCCACTAATGTATTTGACACTTAGGGCATGGAGATTTTGGATCATCTGAGAGAAGAGGTGAGGAACAGAGTGTGCACAGGGACTGAGCTCTCTTCCTACCACTTTTGGTGATTTTCCATTATCAGTAACACTTCAGGTTTCAAATCTTGTGATTTTTAGTTGGCTGTAAACATCTAGGATTTAACTAAGATACTTGCTTGTTTTAGCATACAGAAGTAGTTATGCAACTCGTGATACTTTTTGTTCCACTCTGTCTCCCCTTCTTCATATATCTTTGGGATTTGCCTTTTTCTTCACTACTGCTTCAATTTTCCAGCAAGGTTTGATAATACAGAGATGGGAATTCATGCTTGTTCCTCCGTAATTATACTTGACATCCATAACGACATTACAGGAAGTTCATCTTCGTTAATGATACTGTAATGAATCAAGAAGTGCATGCTATTACCACTTCCACTTCTATGCTGTGTTGCCAAAATAGGCCAGTATAAAATATTTAAACTTTAAGAGCTTTTTCTTTTTTTAACTTCTTTTAAAAGAACTTCACTTTGATAAAATAGTGAAGTCAGTCCTAACCAGCACCAGCACAGCAGATCTCTATTTCCACTAAAAGGGAGGTTGAACCAATTCACCTATGTGAGCAGTTTCCACATCATGAAGAAGTTTTTGTCTCCTCAGTGACTTCCTTGTTACTGCGTGTGAACAGAAAGTCACTGTCCTTAGCAACTTAACTTCAGGGGAACAATCATAGATGATAAAAGGCACTTCTGAGCTGAAGAACAGCTGTGTACCAACTCAGATCAGTCTTGTGTAGCTGCCTACAGTACCAAGGAAAGATTGCCTTTATTATCTTGAAGTGCAGTGGGGTTTTTAGGAAAGCAGAATCCCATCCTTCTTATTGAAGAAAAGGAGTCACCACTTGGACACAGCCCCTCCTAATATAATATCCTGCCTTTCCTTTTTCCCTTCTGCAGTGGCGTGGTTCACCTTTGACCCCTCCTCAGCTCACAGAGACATAGTGCTGTCAAATGACAACCAGACTGCCACCTGCAACAGCTACGATGACCGGGTTGTTCTTGGCACAGCAGCCTTCTCCAAGGGCGTGCATTACTGGGAACTGCATGTGGACCGGTATGACAACCATCCAGATCCGGCCTTTGGCATTGCCAGGATTAACGTTGTCAAGGACATGATGCTGGGCAAGGATGACAAGGCATGGGCCATGTACGTTGACAACAACCGCAGCTGGTTCATGCACTGCAATTCTCACACCAATCGGTAAGTGCTGCTTGCAAGCTTTTCTCATTACTGCATTTTTCATTCTTCTGCTGTACATCAGAGGCAAGTGCCTCAGCGAGCCATCTAGTCCAACTACTGGCTAAATGTAGTTATTTTATTACTTCTTAAAATCACTAGTGACAGTGATTGCACCTTAACAATCTGTGTTGGTGTTTGTTATTCTCACTGTTAGCAGTTTTTATCTCAGGTCTAGCCTAAATCCCCCCTGCTGTGATTTAATCCCATTACTGTGTGTCCCATCCACATCAGCAGATGGAAGCACAACACAATGGTATGTAGGATTTGTCTCTCATTGCTGGAGGAGCATAGGGAGAAAGGTGGTTGATTCTCTTTAGTAGGAGGAATGTTGGCTGTGGGTTTGCAAAACAATTAGGCAAAGCACAGGTGATCACCTATTCCAAATGCAAGTGTTTATTTCTAGTCCTGAAAGCTGATTAAAGGTAATGCTATGGGTCACACCTAGGCAGATCTGGGCACAAGGGATTCTCTGACAGTGAGGGCTAAGTGACAGCTTTCATTCAACTGAGCCATTGTACCGAAGAGCTTTGAGAAGCATCTCAACTACAACAAGCAACTTAGACAAAGGAGGATTTCAGAAAGCCCCCAAACCACTCTTAACACTTTCTTCCACCTCTCAGAGGCTCTGTGTTCTCTATGCAACAGAGCAGTGGGGAGACATGTTCTAGCTGAAGCTACATCCAGGGGCGGATCACATAGAGAAAATGACTGTCAGCACAGATCCTGTGTTGTGCTGACATGGCTGCATGACTTTCAGTGCTCAGGATAGTTCCTTCTGCCTAGTGCTGGCTTAGTTTCATTGAAGTGATGCCAGACTGTGTAGGGGAGACATGGCCAACTTTGCATGAAGCTCCTGAGGTATCACCAGAGCAGAACTGCACTGCTCTCTCTCTGTGTCCCATGAGAGGGGAGGCCTTAGCTGAAGGTCAGCTGAGTGCTACAGTAACTGAGATCCTTGAGAAGATCTTCTCTGAAGAGAAAATGAAAAATGGTGTATTCGTATACCTATTCTGTCACAATGATTGATGTAGGAATAGAGTGACTGACCAAGGATATGTAGCAGGTCTGTGGCAGAGCAGGAATCAATTTCGGTTTAGTTTTCTACTGACTGTCCCAGCAGGTCTTCCACACTCATTATCTCAGGTGTTGTTTCTATTACACCAAATGATTAAAAGAAAGTTTTGCAGTGATTTTTAAAACACTCAAGTGCAGGTAGCTTCTTAAAGGGATAAGTTCATGTCAACATGCACTGTATCCTAAGGTTGGTTGTAATGTCTCCTGTTGAAGTTATTTATATTCTGCAGCTTACCTGTATTTTAAGTACATATATTGCAATTCCTGGGAATTTTTGTTTGAAATATGGTTTGACTTTGCAGTTCATTACAGACAGGTGGAAGAATCTTTTAGCTAGATCAAAAGCCATCTGAAGTCAATTGGGTTGTTTTCCGTGACTCTAAAGACCTTAGATCATGTCCTACGACAAAATAGAGTAAAATAACATCAGTAAGACAAAATAGAATAAAATAACATCAGTATAATAAATATATAAAAAGTTCTCTGTCCCTTTAACATCTTGATTCGATTTAGGGCGGAAGTAATGTTAAGCTGTATTAATTTTAATGCTCTGTGGAACAGCTTATGTTTTCTGGAAAAAGGCTGGCAACCATTCTGTGTACTACTGTCCCAGAAACCTATTTTATGGATTTGGTCCTCAGCATGCTCCTCCCGGCAAGCCACACGCAACCTAAGCAAAAGCTTTTTTTCTAGGAAGCACAAACAATGGAAACACTTAGGATTTCCAATCATCCTTCTTAATCACGAGAAAAAAGTGCTTTCTGTTGATGATAATTTCCCAGTTTTTATCTGAAAAAATGCAAAGGCACATCCAAGGCATAGATAGACCCATGGAATATCTGTTCAAGTGAAGTACACTTGCAAAGGGCATGTAGTCTTATGAAATCATATGCGCTTCAATGAAATTAGGTCTAGGCATTATATTTTTAACTGTGACAGTCATCTAGGTCAGTTTTTTAACTCATTAGCTGTAATAGTCTTGTGGAAAGAGTTATTGCTGCCTAGTTGTTTTTCCCCACTGGATGCAAGTGCATGACGGCACTGTATCACGGTCCGAAGGATATTCATTGTTGACTTCTAGTCTCTTGGATGTTAGTATGATGAAAGTTACACCTTAATAATAGTTTCATGCTTCCTAAGCTTCACGAGAATAAATTAGGGCAATAAATAAATGACCATCTTCAAAAATAACCTGAGATAGAGCTTGAAAGACTGATTCATGCAACATGTCACATTTAGAGGACTTTTCTTTAGAGGACTTTCACTCACAGCATGCAAAATTGGATTTCCTTACATTCTTAAAAACTAGCATGACTTCTGTAATGCTGGAAGAGGCATGAACAGAAGACTGTAATGCTAACAAAAAGCATTACTATAGGTCTACTATAAACCTCCTAGCTGGGATAATGACACTGATGAATTATTCTTTGAGGAATTAAGGGACACTTCCAAGTCAACTGCCCTTGTCCTTATTGGGGACTTCAACTTGCCAGAAATTAACTGGGAGCATCATACAGCTGCTACAACCTGGGCCAGAAGATTCCTAGAAAACTTGGATTACAACTTTAAGGAACAGGTCCTAGGGGATCCAGCTTGGAAAGATGACCTCCTTGGTCTGCTGCTTGTCAACAGAGGGGATCTTGTGAGTGAAGTGGAGGTTGGTGGCTGTCTTGGCCACAGCAACCACAAAGTGGTCAAGTTTAGAATCTCTGTTGACAGGAGGAAAAGTGCCAACAAAACCACAGCTCTGGGCATGAGGAGAGCAGACTTCAGGCTGCTTAGGAATTAGTAAGTAAGGTCCCCTAGGAAAATGTTTTTTGCAGGGGGTGGGGTCCATCAGTGCTGGTCACTTCTTAAACATCACCTCCTAAGGGCACAGGAGGAGGTAATTCCCAAATGTCAGAAGTCAAACAAGCAAGGCAGAAGGCCGACTTGCCTCAGCAGGGATCTTCTCTTGGAAATAAGGCAAAAAATGAGGTGTATGCACAGTGGAAGCAAGGTCAAGTGACATGGGAAGGATACAGAGATGCTGTTTGCTGTTGTAGGGAGAAAATTTGTGCAGCCAAAGCTCAGCTGGAGTTTAAGCTGCCAGAAATCTGGATGACAACAAAAAGAGATTTTTCAAATACATTAATGGCAATAGGCAGTATAGGAATGTCATTGTCCCGTTACAGGATGAGGATGGTCACCTCACAAACAGGGACAGAGACAAGGCAGGGGTGTTTAATGCTTTCTTTGCCTCTGTCTTCAACACAGATAACAGACCAAGGGGGTCTTAGTGCCCTGAGCTAGAGCACCATGGCTGTGAGAATTATCAATTCCCAGTCAATCCTGAAATTATTCAGGATCTGCTGCTCAAACTGGATCCTTATAAATCTATAGGGCCTGATGGGATTCATCCCAGAATCCTCAAAGAGATGACTCATGTCATCGTAAAACCTCTCTCAATGATTTTTGACCAGTCTTGGGAATCCAGAGAGGTTCCAGCTGACTGGAAGCTGGTGAACGTTGTCCCGATTTTCAAGAAGGGCAAAAAGGAGGACCTTGGAAACTACAGGCCTGTCAGTCTCACTTCCATGCCTGGTAAAGTTATGGAGAAGATTATTCTGGGATGTATTGAAGAACACCTGGAAGACAATGCAGTCATTGGTCACAGCCAGCACAGCTCCACTAGACGAAAGACCTGCTTACAAAACTGGTTTCCTTTTATGACCTATCTGATCAAGACGAACCAGCTGACGCAACCTCTTTGGATTTCAGTAAAGCTTTTGATACTGTTTCTCACAGGATCCTTCTGGACAAAATGTCCAGCACACAGCTGGATAAACGTATCTTGCGGTAGGTGAGCAATTGGCTCATAGGTCGAGCACAGAGGGTAATAGCGAATGGGGTGACCTGTCACTAGTGGGGTTCCACAGGGCTCCATCTTGGGCCCTGTGCTCTTCAACATCTTCAGAAATGACTTGGATGCAGGACTGGAAGGGATACTAAGCAAGTTTGCAGATGATACAAAACTGGGAGGAGCTATTGACTCCCTGGAAGGCAGATAAATCCTGCAGAGAGACTTTGACAAACTGAAGAACTGGGCAATCACCAACCAGAGGAATCACCAACTGGGCAATCACCAACAAGGAAAAGTGCTGGATTCTGCACCTGGGATGGGGCAACCCTGGATGTTTGTACAGACTGGGGAGTGAGATGCTGGAAAGCAATGCCATGGAAAGGGACCTGTGGGTCCTGTTGATGGCAATGTGAACATGAGTCAGCAGTGCCCTGGCAGCCAGGAGGGCCAACCGTGTCCTTGGGGGGCATCAGGCAAAGCATCACCAGCCAGTCCAGGGAGGGGATTGTCCTGCTCTGCTCTGCACTGGTGTGGCCTCACCTTGAATATTGTGTGCAGTTTTGGGCACCACAATAATAAGATATTGAGTTACTAGAGAATGTCCAAAGGAGGGCAATGAAGATGGTGAAGGGCCTGGAGGGGAAGCTGTATGAGGAGCAGCTGACGTCAGTTGGTCTGTTCAGCCTGAAGAAGAGGAGACTGAGGGGAGACCTCATTGCAGTCACAATGTCCTTGTGAGGGGAAGAGGAGGGGCAGGCACTGATCTCTTCTCCATGGTGGCCAGTGACAGGACCCAAGGGAATGACCTAAAGTTGTGTCAGGGGAGGTTTAGGTTGGATATTAGAGAGAGGTTCTTCATGCAGAGGGTGGTTGGGCACTGGAATAGGCTCCCAGGAATCTTGACAGATTTCAAGAAGTGTTTGGACAATAGCCTCAGGCACATGGTGTGAGTCTTAGGGATGGTCCTGTGCAGGGCCAGGAGTTGGACTCAATGACCCTTATGGGTCCCTTCCAACTCATCATATTCTGTGATTCTGTGAACAACAGAGGGAATCTTTGAGAATAGGTTGAGGAAACTGGTTAAGAAAACACTTTAGGGCAGAGTTATAGGTTTGGGAGGTACTTTTTAGTCTTGTTCCTGGAAATCTGTACCTGGGAATATCATGGAACAGACCCTCTTAGAAGCTATGCTAAGGCACATGGAGTACAAGGAGGTGATTTGAGACATCCAGCATGGCTTCACCAAGGGCACGTTCTGCCTGACCAACCTAGTGGCCTTCTATGATGGAGTGACTGCAGCAGTGGACAAGGAAAGAGCTATGGGTAATGTCTATCTGGCCTTCTGTAAGGCCTTTGACATGGCTCCCCACAACATCCTTCTCTCTAAACTGGAGACATGGATTTGGTGGATGGACTGTTTGGTGGATAAGGAATCGGTTGGATGGTCACATCCAGAGGTCAACAGCTACATGTTGAGGTGGAGATTGGTGACAAGAGTTGTCCCTCAGGGGTCCATATTGGGACCATTTATATTTAATGTCTTCATCAATGTTGTAGACGGTGGGATTGAGTGCACCATCAGCAAGTTTACAGACGACACCAAGCTCAACGCTGTGGTTGACACACCTGAGGGACAAGATGCCATCCAGAGAGACCTGGTCAAGTTTGAGAAGTGGGAACCCTATGGGAACCTTGTGAGTTTCAACAAAGCCAAGTGCAGAGTCCTACATCTGAGTCACAGCAGTATGGAGGATGAAGGGATTGAGAGCAGCCCTGCCAAGAAGGACTTGAAGGATGGATGAGAGGCTGGACATGACCTGTCAGTGTGCAGTTGAAACCCAGAAGGTCAGCTGTATCCTGGGCTGCATCCAAAAAAACTGGCCAGCAGGTTGAGGGAGGTGATTCTCCCCCTCTAGTCTGCTCTTGTGAGACCTTACCTGGAGAACTGCATCCAGCTTTGTGGTCCTCAGCACAGGAAAAACATGGATCTCTTGGAATGGGTCCACAAAAATTGTCAGACAGATGAACACCTCTTCTCTGAAGAAAGGCTGAGAAATATGGGGTTGTTCAACCTGGAGAACAGAAGGCTCCCGGGAGGCCTTACTGTAGTCTTTCAATATTTAAAGGGGGCTTATAAGAAAGATGGGGACAGACTTTTTAGCAGGGCCTGTCGCGATAGGACAAGGTTTTAAACTAAAAGAGAGCAAATTCAGACTAGATAAAAGGAAAACGTTTTTTAATATGTGGATGGTGAAACACTGAATCAGGTTGCCTAGAGAGATGGTAGATTCCTCATTCCTGAAAACATTCAAGGTCAGATTGGATGGGGCTCTGAGCAGCTTGCTCTAGTTGATGTCCCTGTTCAGTGCAGGGGGGTTGCACTAGATGACATTTAAAGGTCCCTTCCAAAACAAACTATTCTATGAGAGGTGCTGTATGCCTGTTAACAAGAGGCACCGGCATGCATGGCAATAGATCCATTCCTTGGTGAAGTTCCCAAGAGCAGGAATACCAGGTGCTACTTGTGATACTCCAGCCACTACTGTGTTTATGTAAAGAAAGACGTGGAATTCACACTGAAATGTTTTACACTGAAAGACAACAGGAAGTCAAAATCTAGAATATTTGCATTTTAGTCTTAAAGCCCCCTGCAATCAGGAGAGTTTCTTCACCGATTTCAGAGATCTAAATACAAGTTTTTTCATCACACAAAAATGTTACAATTGACTGAAAAATACTGTCATTGACAATAGACAAGGTAAAATTGTTAAGTTGCTGTAAAGCTAGAGATTAAAATATTGTTAATGGAGAGTTAAACTAATTATTGAGTTTATTAAAGTGTCCATAAATTGTCAAGACTTATTTTTCAATAATAGTGAAACTACCCTTCCTAATTCCTCAAGTCAATTCATGCAGTCCTATTCGGCACATTGTCCAAGCTGTTACTGAACGCATCTTGGAGTAACAGCCTTCACTGCCACAAGCAATGGAATTTTTCATGGTAGCCAAATTCCCTTTTCTGCAGTCCAACCTTCCAGGCTTCTGCACTCAGGACTTATTGTTGCACACAGAAATCAAAATGTGCAGGACAAGTGGGATTTACTTGAAATAATGGAAGAGTGGGGCATATTTCCAGAATGGGATGATCAGTTAATGAATGCTAAGTGTTTATTGAGGAAGTGTTGTAACAAAAAAGTTCTGTGTTCCTTTTCATGGCCTGCAGATTACTGGGGTTCTATGGTCTAACTGTCATTAAGTAGCTTAAAAATGCACTACAGAAAAGCAGCAGCTTTTACACATGCTGCCACAGAAGTGTACCAGGAGAGAGCAACATCAGTTTGTCTCTTGAGCTAGCTGGCTTCTTTTATCACAGCAAAGGTATTTATTAGAAAAATTATCCGTAATCCTGTCTAAATGGTGTACAGAAGTGAGGAAATGCCTTGCATAATTTTGCTCATGAACCTTGACTCTCCCTTCTCTCCTCCTAAAGAAAGTGACCACGAAAGTAGTCCAAAAAGCACTGGAGTCCTCAAAGCCCTCTTCCCAAGGAAAGTGTGGGGTGCTCAGTAAGAGCAGCTGTTCAGCCTCAGAAAAGGTCTATCCTCCCTGGCAGCAGCATGGTGAGGAGTTCCTGCTTACCTCTGTCCCTGCTTAGTCCTGCCAGAGTCAGACTCAATGTAGGGAGATGGCAGCCAAGGAAAGAGGAAATTTACCTGCTGAATTCCTGCAAGATTTGGAGCAGCAAGGAAGGGAGAAGGTCCCCATCCCTCTGCTCTGCCCCCACCCCCGTGGCTCCTGGAGGGGCTTCAGCTGGGTACTGCCCTTGCCTAGGCTGGAATCTGCAGGCAGCATCTATCTCCTCTTCAGTGGGACTGTCCCCAGGGGCTGCAGAGGAGTCACTCAATGTCATTGTGCAGCATGCAGCTAATTAGCTCACAAGAAACAAATTAGCTTATCATATAGGAAAGAACATAATAATATCAAAAAGGCAAATTTGCCGTTTCTGTTTCTGTAAGAGAATCAATGTCATTTAAAGGGATGTCATAAAATCTATATCAAGTAGGATATAAAATGTGGGGCCCTACAATTAAAGCTGATCCTAAACAGATAAAAAAATAATGTAATCTATTTGTAAATAGCTCCAGATCATAGTATTTTTGCTTCCCACAATCTCGTAATGAGATTTATGATTGAGTTCTTTTAATAAAAACAGTCTAGATACTGAGATACTGAGGAGAGGTAAGCATCTTAACTTCTGATGGAAAATTTACTTTGTGGTTTTGGAGAAGAGCTTAAAGAGAAATCTACTAATGCTCATAGGAACAAAAAGCAAATCAAAAGAACCTCAAAATGGTGAAGTTTGAAATCCAACACATCTCAAAGCCAATCTGTGATTCATAGCTATAGTATTACTATTTGAAGAGCTTTAAACGGAGAAATCAGAATAGTATTACCTTCAGAGGAAATGTCGCGTGCCACGTTTAGTCTAAGGGAATACAGTTTATGACACCTAGTGGACAAGAGGAAAATTTCTTACCCTGCACTATATTCTTCCTAATCCTATTCTGATCCCTACCCCCACTATTTTTTTAATGTTTTGCCGACCTATTGTGATAAATTTTATGTTAAAATCGCATTAATCTTGTGAATGTTGTGTGCCTGAGGCAAGTGCATGGGACAACAGACAGCTGCTTCCTTTCCCCCTGCAAATTACTTGAAATCTGATTTACCCCGAACAAATTGTGTCAGGCGGTAAATCCATCGCAGAGCCCCATGATATTAGCAGAGTAGCAGTGCCTGTGGCCAATCTGCATATCTAGTAGATATTTTTGCTCTGTGTTCTTTAAAGTAATACTGGGTTTGACTAACCCCCAAGTCAAAGTGCATTAATGTCAAATCACTCAAGCATGTAATGTCTGGCTGAGTCTGTCCTGGCAAGCTCTGATACTACAGTAGATTTCAGCAGCTGCTCCTGACACAACCAATTATCACTGGCATTAATAACCATGCCTGCACACTTGAAACAGCTCTCAACTTTCCCACTTTTAACAGTCTGATAGCTGAGCACCTTGTCTCTCTGGGAACTACACTTATTTGTAACCATCCCCACCTTCCCTTCCTCCACAAAATCACTGTCTGTTATAACTGTGCTGGCTCTCTGGACTCTGAAAATCTGGGTCTCCTTGGAGCACGCCAAGGTGAGTGGTTGAAGTCTGGGTCTTGAGCTGTTAGCAGGCATAATGATTAGAAATGAACACCTAGGAAACCAGCTTCCTGCTTTTCATTTCCTGCTGTGTATCACTGCACTATAGCAGGGATATCTCTGAAGTGCTGTGTCTCCAGGACTACTGTCCCTACTGGCTCACTTCCCCATATCTCAGCTGAGTGGATCCGTTAGCTCTGGACCCCATTTTCAACTCTTAAATTGCAGTTGCAGGAGAAATGGATCTAATTTCTCTTTAGGATCCACCCATTAAGTTCCCATGAATGTGGTACATATGTTCCAGGTGAAGGTGTGGATCAGTCATTGCCAAATGCCACAGGGATAATCATTTCACTATGCTGCCCCACTCTCCCTTTGCTTAGTAAGACTTGTCCTAGGGAGCACAACAGCAATGTGGACCTCTGCCTTCACCAACAGTGTGGTTCCTTTGTACCTTAGGACTGAAGGAGGAGTTTCTAAAGGTGCCACTGTTGGCGTTCTCCTGGATCTGAACAAGCACAACCTAACCTTTTACATAAATGGGCAGCAGCAAGGACCTCCAGCATTTGAAAACATCGAGGGCGTCTTCATGCCTGCATTGAGCCTCAATCGAAATGTCCAGGTAAGTCTTCTGCAGTCCAGTCCCACTTACCCTTTTCACCTAAAGAAGAATGTATGCTGCCAGCATATCAGCTGCTGGAGCTGACAACGCCATCTGTAGGTAGTCAGTATGGATAGGGGCTCTTTCCTTCTCAGACTTACACCTAGGCTACTACTACTTTTTGGACTGCATTTGACCTTCTGCCTTGCCTGACCAATGCAAGGAGTAGTGCTATAAAACCAAGTAAAAGTATCTGCACACTACTCCACTAATTCCTGCTCTTATTTTCCTGCAACAATCTGCTTGGAAAGTAGCATCACTAATATTTCCTCTGCCAGTTTGACTAAAAAACGTGTATCCTAATTCCTTTTAGATCTTATCTTTAGAGATAATTAACATTGGCAAAGGACTGAAACAGGAGCAGCAGAGCAGTGAGAAGAGCAAAGGCAACATAGGTCAGAGAATTAGTGCAGAGAAGACCAAGTCTGCACATAATTCCTGCTCTCTGTTCACAGGAGGTTTTCCTCTTGGAGGAACTATCTTTAAATATAATGCATTTTTACTTCAAGACCACTGCATACGGCTAGAAATGGGGTGTGGTATAAGGGAGAACCTATGGAAACATCCAGGAGCCTGAAGACTGAAGGAGGTCAGCTTAGGTCAGGCAGGACCAATGCAGCCAGGGTGGAACACTCATCATTTAAAGCACTCAAACTGAAATCAGAAACCTCACATGACCTTGTTAGTACATGAACTTTCAGCATTTTTTACTGGTGGCATCCAAATCTTTCAAGAAACTTTCTGAGCTTTATTTAATTTGATGCACCAACGTGGATGACAGGGGCACTTCTCTAGGCACCTCACCTCACAGATTTTTCTCACAGTCTATCTTCAGTTTTAGCTACTACATCCTTTAAGTACCTGGCTTACATTTCTTACCACAACTGAATTAAGGCAGAGCATGGCTGACGAGAGGGCAGGGGTAAACTCTGAAACTAAGCTTGTGTTTGCTGTTGAATGGTGCTCTGGTCCATCTGTGTGGAAACTCTGACCTTGTAGATATGTCGAGTAATCGAAGGAGCACTAAAATGTCCTGTGCTCTGTTCTGCCAGGACAGAAAAGATAAAAAGATTTTCTTATATTTAGTACATGAGCTCCACTGTGTGATCTCTGTCCTGAAGCACTTGAAGTCCCTCTCACACCTTGTGTCTAGCAAGCAGCACTGCTGGAGACCTATAACGGGTAGCTAGATTTGGGAAAAGATGCAGACACCTGGCTTCTATGTCCCAAAGTGTTCAGGAGGGAAGGGGGAGGAGACTTGTTTATTTCAGGGGCTGGATATCATTTGCATTAATATTCTTGACTTAAACTTGGCCCTGAAGTCCCATAGCTCTTCCCCTTTCATTTATCTGCACTTTGCCTTCATGAATGCTCTCTGCTGAGCATGTCCCACTTTGAATCTACATTCTTTTTATTTCTTTGTGCAGGTGACTCTGCACACAGGATTGGAGGTGCCACAATGTGTAAAACAGACCAAGCTGCCCAACAACTAATGAAGCCCCTGCCTGACACTGTGTTGGACTCTCTAAGATTTCTTAGTGTGTTTTGGCACTTCTCAGTAAGTCAGTAAAAAAGCATTCTTTTCCTTGACTTAAAACACTGTGCGGCGTGTTGCTCACCAAATAATCAGCTGGTTACAACTAGACCACTCCCTTTTTTAATTTAACAGCCATAGCAAGCACATCCGCTGAACTGGCACTCAACTGAAGATATGTACCTGAACATATCTACAATGCATTGGACACATATGTATACTCGTGCACACACACGCAAACACACAAAAAAAAGTTAAATGAGTGTATTTTCCCTCTCATGGCTGGATTTATGCTTAAATATTAGTGATGCTGGAAAAAATGGGTAAGACTGAGGGGCAATGGATGTTGGAGCAATTTACCAGTAGGTGAACTGGATTCCCTTGCCACCTGAAGTCCTTAAGTCAAGAAAGCATGTGTTTTGACAGCTGAAGTGGAGGCTGTATGCTCAAGAATTTCTGGTTGTCAATTATATTCAGGGGCTCAAATGACCATTAATTATTCCTTCTGGCTCTAGACTGCAGTAAGCTATGGGATAATGTCCCTCTTGAAGTCTGTGGCAGAACTTACCTCATTATCTGTGACAAGAATAAGATTGGTTTCCAAACACTGCCATGAAATAGTTGTGCTCATTTTAGCTAACATCATGATACATGCAGAAATCAGATACAAAAAGTAGAGAGAAAAACATCCTTGATAACATTTTAGTGTTTGTTATTTAGGTGATTGTGGAGAGTATCACATCCAGCAGATTTGACTGTGGTTATCAGCACAACTCTTGAAAAACAATGCAGGGGAGATTCCTTTCAACTGAATTGATAAGAAATTTATTTAAATATGGCACATGCAAAGTCTCCCATGTTGAAAAATGCTGCTTTCCAGCCTTGATCCTGATAAGCCCTAGGCAGCTGTAGTTCCAATGTAGCTTTGAGGTCAGAAGCCTTAATTTTCTATTAGATTACTGTGAGCTAATTAATGTCTTGATCCTAATAAAGCACTTGAGAGAGATTCCTAGCATTAATGCAAAACCTGTCCCTAAGAATTTTTTTGGATTGGGACATAAATCTTTTGCAAGACTTACCTGTGCCTGGCATCTCCCATAAAAACAAGCAGTCATTTCAGGTGCTGCCCATGACAACTGGAGTCTGTGACAACTAGAGATGGTCAACTTTTCCCACAGCCATGGCACTGTCACCTGCCTGCAGTTGTCAGAAAATACACTGATTTGCCTGCGTGCTTTTTCTGAACCCAGTTAACTTATGCAAGTGTGTGTGTGTATAATGGCAATGCGTGAGGACAAGATGCAGCAGATTGGGTGAGCTCATGATATCTTGGACTCTGTCACTGTATCCTGTGTAAATGTGGTGCTATCAAACAAGAGAAACATAAACTCTTAAATCCCATCCATGTTCTATTTCCTTTTTTTAAATCCTGCTGCTTATACAAATTTTCCTTTTCAAGTATACATATACGCACACACACATTGTTATCAGGCATATAATTATCAAACCTGAAAACAAATATTCTAACCAAAATCCAGCTTACTGCCTTGCATTAAAGCACAGCCACAGGACAAATGGCCCAGGCATGCCCTTGGGCAGCCTGCCAGCCCCCAGGCATGCTGCTGCAGGTCCACTTCTGGTCCCTGTATGGAGCACATCACTCAGGTAGTGCTGAGTGATGGCAATGCTTCCCTGTGGCAGAGCACAGGGTCATCCCACTTCAAAGCCATTCTGGGAAGGAAAAGGTAGCCCAGAACTGAACAGTCCTGGGCTTTTGCACAGACAAAAAACAGTCTGCCATTCTGTTGCCTGTAACCAACCAAGCACCCTGTAGCCCACCTCTCCTGCAGAACAGCAGGGCACCTTCAGCAATGTCAAGACTGAAACAGTAAAACCAACTATGGAAAAGAATAACATATGCTTTTAAGTGAGAAAGCAGCAGTACTTTCTTCAAAGTCTGGAATGGATTGTATTAGTAAACTTGTAGAGAATGGAATAACTGTACTATGCTGGTCTTGGTTTTGTAAAGAATATCAGAGACCAACTGTGTTATAATCTTCAGTTTCATTCAATACCATATGAACTCATGGAATATTTTCTAATTAGCAGGTCTGTTTTAACCTACCTCAGCTAGAACACTACCAGACCCTGAATTTCCTCTTGAGTGTGCTCTTCTATGAACGTAACAGTTGTAATCATAGTGTTGGCTTTGAGTATTGCCAGTCAGAGTAGTGTATGGGAATATTGTACATAAATTGCACATAGTTTTTTATATTGGGAAACATCCTGTGATAATTTGAATATGGAAGGCACTTCACCTTCACTTGTATTAAAAGCAAGAGGGCATTGTTTGTTTTGGGACTGAACCTTTGTCTTTACTCCCAACTTCTGTAAAGGAAACTCACATGAATTTACATCTTTCCAATCTTCAACCACTGCTAGACGTTTAAAATTAATTCCGAATGGGTTTTAGAAGTGTTTTCAGTACTCGGTTTTGGTTTTCATAGTTGCTTTGGTATCGGTTCCTGGTGTATTATACCTTGGGGAGAACACACTGAGTGACATGTTATTAATTTCTAATGAAAATACAGACAATAGGTAGGACATGCTTCAGAGCAGTAGAGAAGCTCTTTTTTTACCCTCTATGCATTTGAACATCGTAAAAGTAGGGAACAGATTAGCTACCATTATAGTCTCCTTTTAACCTAGAAGAAATGCAAATAAAATAAAAGGAATACAGTTACAGTAGGCTACCTGCATTAGTAAGACTAATTTACCCTAGGCCAAAAACTAAACAAAGTGTTTGTGTGTGTTGGTTGTGTACACATTCAAGGACTTACCTTTGGCATGGCCCGTAGCAATAAACCAATTACCCTCATAGAGTGTACTTTTGTGACTTCAGCTGCATACATTTTCATAGTTTGATTAACAGAAATAATGCTTAAGTAGTTAAAATTACTCTAGGAAACTAATTATTCCACATATGAATATTTATGCAGAGTATCTGAATGGCAGTGGTCACTTGATAATAGGTAGAACAGAATTTTCCCTTTGCAGAACAGCATCAGTTGGGGAGAAGTGGGACAGTCCTATTGCTCTGCTCAGGCTAGAGTTAGTTTCTTTCTTTGCAGGTAACTTCCCCAAGGTCCATCTCATTATAAACCCAGCAAGTTTGCACGTTCTTCATCTACAGTATCCCTTATGCCAGTTTTTGTTTCCTCCAAATCCTTTCTTTAGGAGGGAGTCAGCTTTTAGTCCCTGCAGAAACTGTGTTGCTGACTGTCCAGGGAGAACCCAGAGGGCTGAAGGGCAGCATAGATTTCCAAGGGAACCAGTTGGGATGCTCTTGCTTCCTTTTCATTCCTCAGAGTATCTCTGCATCTCTCTGGGACTCCAAGCTCTTCTGGCACCTAGACATACACAAAGCTGCCTCTCATGGGACTCTTTGGCTCCCAGAGGCCAGGCTGCTCCTTACAAGCAGGAGAGCAAAGCCTTTTGCACCGGGATGAATCCCATCCACTATAGTACAGAGCCCACACAGGGTAGCTGTAAATTGACTTAATGTTTTAAAAAAACCACCAAAACACAAACAAGCCCTCCCCTAATAAATATAACAAAGCTTGTCTTCTGCATACACAAATTTGGAAGCTCTGAAAAGCTGCAAAATAAATAGAGCAGGTAAACTTTCTGTTCTGCAGAGCAACAAAGGACTCTCAGTTTTCACCTGCCCCTGTGAACCCCAACCTTAGCCTTTGTGAGCTTGCTTCCTGGCTCTTTCCTCTGCAAATTTCCATCAACTTCAGTGGGAACAAACAGAAGTAGTGTGCCAGCACTCTCAGACTTCCCAAGGCATGCAATGCTACAAAATTTCCACTCCCTTCTTTTCCCTCATCAACTCAAAAGGAGCTCACAAGAAGTTCTCTTACTAAGACTTAATGTCAATATAAGCACAGATGTAGCTGACAATCCCTTGTTCCTTCTGCTGTGGAAAGGTATGTGCTATAAATAAATTTGTATGTCAGTGAGGACAGTAGCATACTGTGATGTATCATGAATTTGGAAAGCAATTTGGCTTCTAAAAACATAGAAAAAGATAGGCAGACAGCACTGTCACCTCCTATGTTGCCTATGCACTTCAGATACATAGAAGAAAATATATTGGACTGAACAAAATAAATAAAATAAGCATGAGCTTACATATATCAGAGTTTAAGAGGAAAAGTATTAAATGTAATTTATTATATGCATAATGTTCCATCATGTTGTAAATATTGCCATAATAGTGTATTGTTGTAGTTTGTTCTTGGCTGGTGATAGAGTTCTGTGGTAGTGCTGTGCAAGTTGAGTTTTGTTTTTTTTTTTCCTCAAAGTATAATTAGCAAAGGTAGCAGAGAGCACCTAATACGCTGTTGTTCTGGAGCAAGATGCAGCTTTTTTTTCTTTCTTTCTTACATGATAATATTTCTTAAACAAGGTAAGAGAGATGAGATCAAGGCTTAGCTGTCACTACCATTGTATGAAAAACACCATGTTTGCAACTGCCAACAAGAGGTAGTGCATTTTTGGACCATAATTCGGATTACCCACTCATGTGAGAAGGGACCCAAAATTCCACAACCTGGTGACAGCAGCTTTCTAGTGCCATCTAGTATGTCCTTTGCTCACAAACAGAAAGGTGAGTTAGGAGAGCTGTTAGACCTTATCTCAGGCCTTACCAGCTTCGCAGCATTCTGCTTAAATAGCAAAATCAAGAATTCAACTTTGAACCAGGGAAGATAATACGAAAGCATCGAGCATCTTGGCTAGATCAATTTTGTAAGGGAGATTACAGTTTTAGATCAACCATGTAGCAAATGTAAAGGGCACTTGTCACTGAAAATTACCAGGCAAAGATGGAGTCTTTTTTTGTTGTTGTTTATTAATAAAAAAGTGAGCTGCTTCTAGCTTTTACTGACAACATTTCTGGTGATTCCTCTGCCCAGCTCTACTGAACGCTGCACACACACAGTCAGGTGGAGCAGCAGCCTGAAGCACAAATTCACCATAAATCAGATGCACTTGGTCTTCTGAGGTGCAGGAGCCCATATACAAACCTCAGAGACTGAATGTGTAGGGCTCCTGCATCTTTGCACAATACAGGAGATAGACCTGTGTTCCACTGACAGAGACACTCAGCAGCATTTTCCCCTTCTGTTAAATGACCTTTTTTTACATTTGTTACTGCAAACAGTTCCAAGTAGAATTAATTACAAAATTATTTTTTATGCTAATTGGAGGGTTTCTAACATATTCTTATGAAGCAGTAGGTAGAAATATTCCCAGATCCTGATTGCATTCCATCATCCTCCACCTCCCTTAAATGTTGTCAATAAAAACACTAACCTTTCCAGGTAGCATGGTGAGAAGACATTATGTGATGAATATTAAAAATAAATGCATGAGGTAAACCTGCTGTTATTTCTGATTGTCATATGAAGCATGAATAACACTAATTTAAATGTTGGCAACCAAAAAAGTGCAAAGGAATAAGATAATGGTGTTCACTTCTGGTTAAATGAAAGACAAGAAGTTGTTTCTGTATTTTCTTAACTACAACACTTTTTTTTGTTACTGTCATTTCCCATAGCTTATCTTAATTTGGAGCTGGTGAAATATACATCTCTGCTATATGTGTCTATCACCAGATCAAAAGGAAAATACTAACTTTTTATAATTTTGTAGCAAATGTTTGTATTTTTTGAATTAGAAACAAACTGCTTTTTGTCTTTTGGTCCAACTAAAACTTTGTGTATTATTATTATTATTCCCCTTTTGGAAAACCTGATGTATAAGTTTATGCTGTTTTACAGTTTCTAAATAAATTCTTATAACATTGCCAACAAATTCAGCATAGTACTGTATTTATTATCCCTGATTATTATAAAAAATATTATGCCATAATGTAAATGAGGCACTCGCAGAACGCATGCCTAACTCTAACTGTCCGTACCTGCTTTGTTACCACAATCAAGAATAATCCAGTAGTTGGAGAAACCCAAGAGTCCTCCCTCAGAGCAACCACCTGTGCCTTAACTTCAGACATACCCTGGATTCAGTGGCATGAAACACCTCTCTTTCCCAGTACCACTCCATTAGCTCTGGCTCACATTGGTTATAGGGGATCTATTATTTAGTTGCATCCCATCTAAGACACTTTGGGTGATTTCCCAAACTCCAGAAATTTCTGACACTGGAGTAAGCAGAGCCTGGAAAGAACTGTGACACCACTAGGATCCAACTGGAAAGCCCTTTGGGTAAAAGTCAAAATGGGCAGAAAGCTTGTCAGGGCAGGGGAGACGAAAACTTTGTGAGATGGTTTAAAATGACCTGTCATCTTGGAGCTGCACACCTCTATCAGGCTGACGGCTCGTGAGAGACTGAGCAATGCTATAGAGGCAGCACACAGCCCCTGCAAAGAAACAGTCATTGAGGCCACACAACCTTCACAGAAGTCTGCTAAAAAAGCAGAATAAAGCATGGTGATAACACTGACAGCAGCACCAGGGTAAGAAACAGGAACTCAGCCAAAACAATCAGGAGTAACTACAGACAACAGTGTGGAGACACCATCTATCACACGTTTTCTTTTTTTCTCCTGCAAGAGACAACAACCTGGCATCAGCACCTTTATGGAAAGGGGTTTGACTGGGAGAAAAGATAATCACAATGGCTTTAGCATATAGGGAAACAGGGAATAAAGATAACAGTTGTAGGAAAAGGCATGCAAGAGAAAGCAGATAAGGAAAAATCCTTCTGTTCTTCCTTTATACTTCATTCCTCTATGCAACTGCAACTAGAGGGCAAAATAAGATGGGCCCTGCTCCCCCTTTCCCATAATCAATCAGTTATTCAGCCAACATTGGCGTTCGTGTATAAGCACGTGCTTAGAAACCAACAGAGCTTGCTGCCTGAACATAAACTTACATACTCTGCTAACCACCAGCACATGCCAGCCCAGGAAAACACTGGTGCATAACAGGCTCTGAACAGTTTTATTTGCCAGATGTAATTGATGCATCTAGTAACAAAACAGGACTAGAAGTACCATGCTTACCTGACAACAGCATCCTACAAGAATGTAGCATGGCCAGCTCAAATCACCTTGCAGACTTGATATAAATAAGCAACCTATCGCCATGTAAGAAAGTTTTCATGATGCACACACACCAACACCATAAACGAGTGTGAAGATGCAACACTTTGAATAAACTTTTCGTTTTCTTCCCTCAAAAACCTTAATGTTCCGCTATCTACTCAGCATTTCAGTTTTCAGCCTTTTAAGAACTGATTTTTTTCATCTCTTTTTTACAGAGCTTACAAGCTTGAGACCAGGACTGCAAAATTAAGACAGCCCATTCTGACCAAGTTTCACTCCCAAACAGTGGGAGCTGTAGAGGTGGAAAGTAAACCCTTTAACTTACCTAAGCTGACTGAGGACATGAAGTCCCACAACACATTATATGCAAACAGCTGAACAAAACTTCATCAAGAAGTGAGCAGTGAAAACTAAGCTCAAGGATTAAAAAGGAATTAAAAAATACAGGTTATCCCACAACATCGAAGGCCCATCTGTTGCCTCAACAAGTCTTGATGCTCTGTACTCAATTCTTCTTAGTGACAACACCTTCACATGCCATGGTGATTTGACATTTCTATAATGTGAAATAAGACACTAAGTCTGTAACCAGATATGATTGTTAATTCCAGTTTGAATCTGCAACCAGTACTGAATAACAAGAAATCAAATTATGCAATTACAAAATGTGATAACAGCATTTAGCAACCCAACTCTGCACACCCGTCCTCTTCCCACACGGCTGCAGAAACACTCCCTTCCACTTTTTACCTGCCTCTTGATCCTTACAGGCTCTCTCCCTCCTTTTAGTCCTCTCTGTGGTGGCAGAGCACTTTTCCAGGACCTTCAGTAAGGTGGAAGGTGTGAGGGAAGGAGTGTGCCAGAAAGCATCCCTTTCTGTGGTGTGGCCCTCCCTACCCCAGAACACTTTCCCATCCTGTGACAGGGACAGCCTCCAATGCTGCTGTTCTATTTGCTGGCTGCAAGCTGACACAGACCTCACTGCTCACTCAGGGTTAGAGATCACCTGGCTCAGGTCCCAGCCCACAGGGGTACCAGTACACCCAGAAGCTTCTTTCAGTTTGGAAGGTCACTAACCATTGCCAGTTCTAAAGGATACACCACCTTAAAAACAAAAAACCCTAACAAATATTTAGCTACAGAAGACAAAAACTGTTCTTCCAGAAACACCAAACTGCTGAAATCCAAATAGCATCAAAATTTCAGTTTTGACAAAGATTTCATAGAAAAGCATGGGGACACCGAACAACACAAACACGAGTTCCCAGGAACAACCAGCAGCTATTGAGTGTCTATGCCTCAGTCTTATGTGGTTTTGTTTTTAAAAACAAACCATCCAAGCCACCAAAACACTATTTGAAACTGCTTATTTGGAGATCTCTGCAGAGATATACAAGTTGAGTGTGTAACTCCTACTGGGACAAAATTTCAGAAAAATATTATTTTCATTCCGAAGCAGGTAATTTTGAAACCTTGAGGTTTTGCTGGACAGGAAAACTTTTGTGCAGTTCCACTAGCCCCTAACAATCCATAAAAATATAGAAATAAATTTATGTTCGATAAATGTTTGGAGACCACCTACTTCAGGTTCAGAGTGAGTAAGGTATTGCTTTTTCCATATTCCTTCCACATGAAAGTGAAGAGATTAGTTAATGGATTAAATGAATATTTTACTTACAGTCAATAAGTTGATTCTAGAAAGTGAAATGTTTGTTTTGACATGTATTGACTAATAAAAATAGGCTGTGTAACCTTCTTAATAAAAACTCTTATTTTTATTTATAAAATGGTAAATTCTCATATTCTTCCCACGGCAGAATGGAACATAGAAAATCCTGCAAAACCAAAATTTAAAAAATTAGGGCATGGTGGGAAGGCGAGAGGCTCTGTAAGTCTGTGTTGGTAGCAACATGAATTCTATCTTATGCGTATTGTCCATTTCACTCTATCATTAAGTTCATTTCCTAACTTTGGATGATTTGATTTTCTTTATGTCATGGCTTTGCAGAATCAAGGTCCCATCTCTGAATTTTCCAACTTGTCCTGCAGGCCAAATGCTAGGCACTGATTTCTTCCTTTTGGCCTTCCTGAAATAGGAAGAGGAAAAACAATAATTCGGAGAAAAGCAGAAACACATGAAAATGCTTAATATGGTGAAAAATGTCACCTATTTATGCAGTCAGTGTTTGGTATTAAGGAGTATCAAATCATAGCAAGTAATGATCCCAGAACATTTTACCTTCATAGACATTCAAAATTTGCAGCACATTACAGCATGATTTACATTTCTAAATGTTTAGAAACACAAAGATTTTTGGATAGAGAAGGAACATTAAGAATACAGAGTGAACCTGCTATACTACGATTAAGAATGTCAGCTCACTTTCAAACCCCTGCATACTGTAGCTTGTGTTTTGCAGAAATTATTTCTTAGGGCAAATGCTCTGAGTAAGTGATGCATTGGCACACAGGGATTTTCATCCATCTCATCTCCAGCTGCAGTCTTAGACATGTTGGGACCGAACTGACATATTTTCAGTCAAGCTGTGTAACTAAAGCCTCTGAAACTGCTAGACAAAGAGCAATGTCACCATTTTTTGAGGAGTTCTGCATTTGGAGATGTTCATTCCACTATGATGTGCATGACTTCTGGTACATAGGGGATATGCAGTGGGGAGACTATACAAAAGCAAGTTAACTTCAACTCGTTAAAAACAGCTCACCTCTCCTTCTGTTCTTTCTTCTTCTTCTTAAGAGAATCACCCTTATGGTCCTGTTTTTAAAGATACATATTTTAATGAACAAGTAACAAACAGAACATGTTCAATAAACAACCACCTGCACATAAAACACGCTGTAGCCTTTGCTTCACAGAGCCGCAGGCACTTAAAGCCAGCTGGGAGACCTGACAGAACAAGTGATGCAACGCATTGTGGAGTCACTGTTAGGAGTGCCGAGAGCCCTTCCTGTCACCTTACAGCCCACTCATGCCCAACAAGCTGTTCTTGCCACGTGCAAAAGCAGAGGCTTGCTCCTTGGGCATATGACAGATCCTAGGGTCAAAAGATGGACTTGCCACCAGGCAGGTGTGCCCTGTCCCCGAGTGTATCTGTCAAATAACAGGGTTCAGCCACGTCTGGTCATGCACTGGATGTGCTTCGAGCCACATGACAGAGGAGGAGAAGTAGGTCCCTGGGAAAGAGGGTGGCAGGAAACTGGCTGCAAGAGCAATTACCCATGCCACAGCCTGCTCCCACCTACATGAGAAGGCAGGGAGTAGGCTCAGAGCCAGAAGGGCTGTGCTAGAGGACGGATGCAACAGAAACCTCACCCTGCTTTAAATAATGAGCAAGATCCTAGATGGAATTGTGCTGATATAAAAGCAGTTGAAGATCTGGCTCTCTGTGGTTAGACAACATGCAACAAACTTTAATTGAGGGCCATTTTTTTAATCTTAAAAAGATAAAAAAACCCAAACGCTGCTGATTTTGTGTCATCAGTCTATAAGCCTCAAAGGATGAGGCAGTGAAACCCACCACAACACAAGATTAACTCTGTGCCCTTCATACTGCACACAACCAGCTTTCATCAATAAGGTTAGTCCTGTGGGAGCCAGGAACCCAATCTATGGGGAGCAACAGGTGTCAATCTTGGGCACTCCTCCTGCGCCTGAGGCATTATATGTCAGGCTCTTGGGCTAGCTCTTACATGCCGCCTTTTTATACACAAAATTTCACACAAACCTTTTCCTTATCAGCATCTTTCACTGCTTTTTCCTCTTTCATTTTCTCTTGGTAAGTCCTGTAGTTCACATGTTCCTTTTTGGGGGGCTGCAACAAAGATTGGGAGGGATACCACTGATTAAATTTCAAAATAGGTTCAAAAATTATTGACACATTTGCATGGACAGTATTTTTCAGGTGGTAAAGGTAAAACATTAGAAATGCTTATTTTCTTTTGGGTGAGAGAAAGGGACTCAGAGGATGTAAGGTGGACACCTAGAAACCCCATTTTTCTTGGTGAAGACAGTAGAGAAAAACGATAATGTTCTGTATCAGTCCTACAAGGTTTCCACATACACACTGAGCTAGAAGGAAAACCATACCTCTCCCCACTCCATAAAAAACATCTAAAAAATAATTTTTCTTTTACACTAGTGATGATAAACTGAAAAGTCCTCTCCATCTTTAACTCACTGAGAGAGTGAAGCTTCAAAAAGCAAGCCTCTCTCTCCAACAATTTAGTTTTGAATGGTCTGATTAAAAATTAGTACATGTTGTTTTTCAGCCTAATCAGTCACTACTTCTCTGATAACACAACTATACTAATTTTCCATTCATCTACAGAAAATAAACAAGATAGAATAGAAGATGTAAAAGTAAGGATGAAGTGGGAGAAGGGCCAGGGCAGGGGACCTTGTGTTTTAAAAAAGTAGTACCAAAGCCCTCCATGTTCTTTACCACATTCCTGCACTGTAATAGTGGGTGACCTCTCAGCACAAACCAAGTGACAATTACCTTGGCTCCCAGCATGATAGCACGCTCCTGTTCCCATATGCGTTGTTCATGCTTCTTGTAGCCAGTGATTCCAAACTTGTGCACTTCCAGACGAGCCTAGCACAGAAAATTGCAAGCGTTTCATAATTTGTCCAACCTGTTGTAAAGTAATGCTTGGCAGACCACAACAAAGTCATACTCCCAAAGAAATCCTGGCTAATGCTGGAAATCAGTACACTATAAAATAAACTAGTTGAGTTTGGAGCTATACCACAGAACAGTTAACCGCTGTCCAACTAATCCTCTAGACAGTGAGGACTGCCAGGGGCACAATTTTCAATTCTCCTCATTTCACATAAAACAACACACGGAATGGATCTCCTCCATATAAAAAAATGAGAACCAGTGAGAAACACGGATGGGCAGATGGCGAAGCGGTTTGACTACACACATACATATAGTTAACACTATACAAGAATACTCTGGCAAAACCAGCGCTGAATTCATAATCTTTTTAACATCAGTGATTAAATCCTCACTCTTCTTAGCAGTACAGAGCTCCATGCAGAATCTCCAGTGAGAGATTTCACAGGACCATAGCACATCCCCGAGCAAAGATTAGGCACATGAACAACTTGCACACATCTGTAAATGAATTAGTATCTAAGGTGGCCAATGCTAGCTATGCTCATATAAGAACAGAAGAGAATAAAAAGACAAATGGAAAGAAGCCATGTATTGTTTCAATAGATGCCAATACACCTTTTTTCCCCTTCCACATGAGATCAGAAATCCAAGATTTAACACCATGGGCCTGAAAGAGCTATGCTAAACATTATGGGTACTCCAGTAGCTTTACACAGCTAACATACAGTGTTCCTCCTCAAATTCGCATTGAAAGACCAGAAGAAAGGCCACAGAATTGTAATAAGCCTCTCTTCACACACAGCAGTTGATTACAGCCAGCATGTTCCTCCTTTGGCATGGCATGCAGACAGAATTACCTATTAGGAAAGCCTCACCTATAAGAGATACCCATTTCTGGAAGTGTTTCCCATTGGTCCCACCATAGCTTTCCCAAGGATATAAATACACACACCTGCACACTAAAACAAAGAGATTGGACAGGTGGTGCAGACTTACTTTTTCAAAGTTAAATTCTTGTTTGTTCACATTTTTCTCTTCGTTCACTATTTGGGTCTATAAACAAAATAAAAAATTTCAAATTAATATAACAAATAAAACCAATCTAAATGTTGATCATAATAGTTTTTTTGAAAAGCATGAAATGTAAACTGAGCTGTAGGTACAGCTTTTCAGCAGTACCTTTTCTTAACTTTATGACCTTGATCTATTAAAAGAGAGTCTCGATGGCATTTTTAATGTGTAGATATTATAGTGTCTTACTGTAACAATCTTGCACATTTTATAGGGTACCATTACAGCACAGTGCATTTAGCTTTGTCCTGCACTTCCTTGCCTAGATCATCTATCTGCTAACGCTTACAAAGAGTTTCATAATTCAGAAACTTATTAATAGCTGCAATTAATTTATACACTTTCAAGAATAATTACATCTTATTAAAGTCATTTTGTTTGAGACAGGCAGCGCAGTGGTAATAGGTACCGACAGCTGGGGCAACACGCAGAACAAGCTTAATTCCCAAATGCATGTATATATATTAGTGCCCATATCCAGCTTCACTAATGCAAGGCAAACTGCTCCAAAGGGTGCACTGTCAGCAAATGGCAGAACCCACTTAGCGGTGTTTAAAGAAAGTACTTGCTCAAAAGGAGCTCAATGAAAATCACATCTTTTCTAGTCCATGATTTACACAGAGACCTTCCATCAGCAGTTCTCAGTTTGGAGGGGAACTTTTCAAGGGGAACAGGCTGTATCCTAGGAAGAAAAAGAAGCGTAAAATCCCAAGGAAAAGAGCTCCATGCTTGCTTGTTACAGGAGTGTCCCACATAGGACACTCTGGAGCACTAACAAATCTCCCAAGGTTATTTTAGACTGTGTCTGCTTCCTGATTTAAGGGAGGATATGCCAAACCACCTCTCTGAGTGGAAGCTCTGCCCGCTCCCAGGCCAACTGATGTGGGCAGGCAGCACGAGCAGGGAAACTGCCATCTGTTCAAGAGTATCATCTGCTCATCTTCCCGCATTTGCTCTCAAGGCTACTATCCCCCCTAAGGATGCAGGAATACGCCATAAGTATTAAAGCTGAAGTGGAATGCTTTTCATGCGTTTCCTTTTCACTCTCCAGGACCTTAAACCACACTGAGTCATGGGTTCAGGACCGAGAGTTACACCAGGGCTTCCCTCTGCATCCACTGCAGCCAAACTTCTCTCAGCTCTGCAAAAGCTTCTATATAAAAATGTCCCTCTCAACCACAAATAAAGCTGGTTATCTTCAGAGCATTTTGCTAACAAGCCTAACAGCAGTCTTCTCAGGTATAAAAATTTAAGCTGTAAAAAGCATAAGAAAATAAATACTTATGGCAATTTTTAGAGGAAAACATGCTGGAAAAAGCACAAAAGTTTATGGATTCAACAAACTGCTTCGTCAGTCTCTTGAACTTCCCAGTTCCAAGCAGTTCAACCCTAGATATCAGTAAGTCTCCCTGAATTCAAGACAGTCATACGTTGGCCCATCAGAGTTTATTTTAGAGTTGGGCTTCTGATGTTATGGTCATAAAGGCAACTCAAGGAAAACAACCAGAGAAGCAATAAAATCTGGAGACCAATGAACCAGCAAGGGATCCCTCTGCTCAGCCTCCAGCCAAGCCTATCCAGGCCTTCCCACTGAAGCAACTCAGTTATAGTTTTTGGTAGTGCGAGGTAATTTAGCACCAACAAACCAAACCAGAAGACTGAGATCTAATGCTGTCATGCCTTCCCCCATCAACTACCCAATACTGATCCTCCAAGACACATGTTGCTTGTCAACAGCCCAGTGCTGCTGTGATGCCAGAGAAGAGAAGATTTGGCACCTCACATCCACACGTATTGACAGGAACAGAGCAGCAAACAAAACACTAGGGCACTGAAGTAACCAAGAGGCTTTGCTTTCCATATCATTCCCTTCTTGACGTATCGTCAGTCCTGTCTGCAGATCAATTTATTTTGCTGGAATATGCCTATTTCAAATATAGGATACTTAACCAGAGATCTTCTGAAACCGGAAAAAAGTCGTTTTCAAGTCCTACCCCCACCCCTGTTTCATCCAGCAGTCCCGCAGGATGAAGCAGGACTGGATGCCATCGAGCTGAGCACGCGGATCGCCAAAAGATCCCGGATTTCCAGGTAGCTGTATCAGCAAGCGGGACAAACCCAGGCACGGGAGGGGGCCGGTGCCGTGCCCAGGGAGCGCACCCCGTCCCACGACTTCCGCCCTGTGGGAGAAGGCAGTGGAGTCCCGCTACCCTCCCGGCCCTACCTGGGCTCCGCCGGCCGGCGCTGCCGCGGGGCTGTGCCACTCCTTCCTCTTCCTCCCGTGGAACACCACGACCTCCACGGCCGGCGGCGCGGCCAGGGTCGGCGGGGCAGCGGCGGCGGCGGCGCTCAGCTCGGCCCGCAGCTCCCCGAAGAAATCGCGGGCCCCGCGCCGCCCGCCCGCCGCCGGCTGCAGCCCCCGGCTCTCCTCCTCCTCTCCTTCCTCCACCGCCGCCTCTGCGCTCCTCTCGCCGTCCTGCGCGGCACCAAGGGCGCCGCCGGGCTCCTCACCTGCGAGCCGAGCACATGCCGCGGGTCAGCCCCACGCGGCCGCCGTCGCCCCGCTCCGGAGCGAACACGCCCGGCCCCTTCCCTTCCCCGGCCCCCGGGCAGGACCGCGGTGCCGGCGCAGCGCCCGGCCGGCCCCGCGCACCCACCCAGGTCGTAGAGGGCGCCGAGCACCGCCTCCAGCCGGCGGCGCGGCTCCCGCGGCCCCATGGCTGCCGCGGCCGGCGGGCGCTCCGGCGTGTGATCCCCGGCGGCTCCCGTCGACCCCGAGATGGCGCCGCCCATGGCGCGGTGCCCCCGCCCTCCGCCGCCGCACAGCGCTTGGCAGCCGGGTCGGGGCGGCTCGGGGCCATGGGCGCCGCGGGAGGCGGCGGCGGGCGGGAGGGCACCGCGGCGGGGTAGGGCGGGCGATCGGGGCGCGGGGCGGCGCGGCGGAGCTCGCAGGACCATGGCGACAGCGGCGGCGGCGGCGCCCGGGCGGGCGCGGCGAGGGGCGCCCATGTACTCGGTAGGCAACGGCGGCGGCGGGAGCGGTGCCGGGGGGAAGGGGCTGCCAGCCTCAGCCACTGTGAGGTGCCGGTCACTCCGAAGCGGAATGACGGCGTTTGTGCAATCATCCCCCGCTCTTCTGCCCCGACTTGGGTCCCGGGGAAGCGGGGGCCGCGCTCCGACAGGAGGGGCGAGGCCTCTCCCGGGCTCAGCGGGGTCGGGTGGCGGCCGAGCGGCAGCCGGACTTCTCTCCTCACCAGTTCACCTTCCTGGGCCCGCTTCTCTGCCCCAGCTGCGCCTCCAGGACCTGTCGTGTCAGTCGCGACAGCCTGGGCTACCGATCCCGAGCGCCGCGTCTCCCCTCAGACCGGCTGTGGAAGGCCAGCCGGTTTGGGGAAAGTGGGACGTGGCTCTTCCCTTGCGGAGGCTGTGTCCCGGAGCAGCTGTTTGGGGCGGCAGGTGTCCGGGCGCTCCGCAGGGTTTTAGCCCCGCAGAAAACTGGCGTGCCAGCGGCGGTGAATACAGCGCTGAGAGATTGTCATGGACATGGAGTGGCAGAAACGGGTTTTCCCGTGTTACATAGTCGAAATGACTTTATTGACCTTGTTTGTTCCCTACAGTTCCTTTGCCAGCCTCAGACAAGGAGGTCTGAGTGTGGGGTGCTAAAGCCCCCCATCTCCCCCCAAGCATTTGGAGGAGGGGACTAGGGATAGAGGGAAATCGCTCCTTGTTTCGGCAGAGATTCCCAAACTTCTCTGTCGTCTTGTCAGTATGCTGGTGTACCAAATGCAACGCAAGCACCATAGTTACATTGCATATCCTAGTTACATGGAAGTGGAGAAGCTCCAGGCTCCCGCTCTTTTGCTTCTGTACTTTGCCACTGTCACGGTAACTGTGCCTGTCACTGAATTTTCTCATATCCAGGTTTCCAACAGTATGTTTTTTAAGTGTGCTCTCTACCAGTTGGCAATTGAAGCTGGAACAGCGGCTTAGCTGTAACGTGTAAAAGCAATGTTATAAATCTTAAGTCGTTGGCAAAGTATGTGGTTTGGCTCCCTCAGTGCTCTTTCAGAACAGGGTGTAAAAACAGCTATTGCCATGGAGAGAAATTAGTTGCATATCAAGTCTGAAAACATGAAATGAGAAGCAGAGGCAGAGAGGTGATTTTTCACTGGGCTGTGGCCTTTGTAAAGCTCTGCTCACCAGAGCAGTGTTGGGGAATGGCTGTAGCAGTGCAGTGACTGCTGATGTGGCTGATGATGCCTGCGCTGAGTGCTGCTTTTCTTTGTCTGGGTTTCGTGTAGTTGCAAATTTCAGGATTTAAACTTCTGTAATTGAGATAAGTGTTGCTTATATTTTCTGAGAACTGACTCGTCACACACTGATCTAAGAAGGTGTATACTTAGAGCCAAATAATATTTCTGCTGCTATTCTGAGCTATCTTTTTTTTGCCATTACAGAGCATAAGGGATTTATTTCTGATTTATTTTTAATCAAGAGGGTTGATATAAGGTGTCAACAGCAACAGATGGCTAATACAAACTCTTTCCAGTCATCTTAACAGTTCTTAGCTTACTTAGCTCTTGCAAAATACCAACTAGTTTAAAGCTGTGGAAGAAGAAAGGTTGAAAACTGTAATGCTATAAACTATACAGGGGGAAAAAAACCCCAAAAAGTTTTACATGAATATGGGCCTGGGTTTAATACCCTGTATAGGATTGTTTTGAAAGTCTTTGGAGAGTTTGTTACTGTGAGGCAATTCTCTAAAATGCAGTAGTGGAAAGAAAAGTTATACAATCTACCAAATGCGATTATAGTAGAAGGATTGTCTCATTGGAGGACTCAAATCCCACTATAACGTTTGACCTTCTCATGTTCTTTTCTCATGTTCTTTTCCCCACACAGTATAGGCAACTTTGGAGACCATCCTTTTGCCTATACTTTGTGGTGAAAAGAACAGGAGAAGGTCAAACATTATAGTAGGATTTGTGTCCTCCAGTAAAACGAAATTGGCTTTTGATACAGTTTAAACTTTGAAGGAATTTTTGTCGTTCTTCAGTGGAGATATTCCTGATTTGAGTTTTTTTTGTTTTGTTTTGCCAAATTATTTTGTGTTAATAAATGGACAGTGATTAAAGGTTTGCTTTCTACTTTAAATGTCAATTACTCTGTTAGTATTGCTGATGTGGCTGTGGGCAGCTGGCAGTGGAACCTGACTCCTTCTCCCAGGGTTGAAAACCCAGCTGCCACTGCTTGGCGTTTTGCTTATCTGTTCCTGGTGTTCTTCTGCATGTTTGCTGGCCAGGCTTTCTGCTCAGCACCAGAAAAGGTCACTGTAAGAGCCCATGAAGCAAAGTGGTTTATTTCTTCATTATCAGATTGGTTCTGCACCGGTCGTATATAGGAAGAAGAAGTGGAATGAATGAAAAGGATGCCTCTGCTACCCTTCAGGTGGTACTGTGGAGGAAGACATAAGCATTTTTATTTTTAGCATCTTCTTCTAATAGATATACTTGATCATAAGCGATACTTTTATATTTGTGTTTCGCAGAGACTTACTCCAGTAGTCTTACTTATCTGGTGGCTAGTGCTGCTGTTTTTAAGTTTAGAGAAATACAATTTCAGTCTTGGAAAGACCAAGGGGTCATTTGTACAAACTGTGGTGTTATAGGACATAATAGGAGACATCTCTCTCCAGCACAGAGATCTACTGACTCAAGGGGAAGAGTTTTTCCTCTGAGATTTCTGCAGTGGGATGGATATACAATTACTTCTTGATGTACCATTTGTTTTCCTACTTAGCAGTGGTATTGGTTACTCAGAGGCTGTGCTCTCTTTTTACCTTTGTGTGTACCATATGGCATTTTGATCTTCACGTGGCTGACAGCGTTGGGTTTTTTTGTTTGTTCCTCCTTGGCTATGTTTTATGTATCTTATGTCCAAGCTTTGTGAAAACCACCACGAGTCACCAAGGTCCCAGATGAAACTTTAAGTAGCAGGGATTATTTTTTGTCTGTTGATGATTGTGTTTTTATAATGTCAGTCATGGCATTGTCTTCATCAAGCAGTAAGAGTTGGAATCAAAGGTGTTTTAGTTAATACCTATTAATCATGGAGAGCCTGGCGGCAAGGGACTTTAGCTTTAATAGCCTAGCTGTTCTTTCAACTTCTTCCTGTTGGGCAGAATTAAGTAACGTTTGATTTGGGGATCTTTGCAGTTGGAAAGGGTTGGGGAGGGGTTTGGGGGGGTTTTGTTTGTTTGGTTTTTTGTTTGTTTTTCTTTTTAATTTCTTTCTGGATCACTGTTTCAAGCAGGTAATATTTGTTCCTGCACTCACAGAGTATGGAATACAGATGTTATTGAAAGCTAAAAAGAAACCCCAAAACGTTGCAGACATATTGCATACCATTATTCTAGTGCTGTAGCCAAGCAGATCACCACATGGTTTAAGATGGTGTCTCATTCTTCATTTGTATGTTCCTAGCAGAAAGAGCTCACATCAAAGAAAAGAGATGAGTTTGAAGATATCTTGGAGGAAAGACGGTTGTCCAGTGACTTGAGATATGCAATGAAATGTTATACTCCTGTGATCTACAAGGGACTTTCACCTTGCAAGCCAAATGCTATTAAAAGTGCTGTTCTCCAGTCAGAGCAAGTTCAATATGTTATCAAGCAGGTGAGTCTGCACACTGAGCTGTAAGATGAGGTAGGGTGAACACAGTCAAGCTTTGTGTGGCAGCAGGGAAAAAGAGATTATTGCTGACCTTGTCAAAACGATAGCTGTAGTTTGGAAGATAGTTCAGTAAATGAGTAACTTAAGAGCCATACTCTTTTGGCAGGAAAAACAAATACTGATTTATCATAGAGCTGCCATGTCAGATAGCTCATTCATGAAACAGTGTTTTGATTTTGCATATTCAACACTTTACCATTAACTTATCCAATGTGCCTGACTTTTTTTTTTTTAAATTTCTACTCCTACTCCACTGTCCTTGCCACAAAGCAGCATTGTGAAAGACAGAAGCACTCTCCTTCTTCGTAGACATTTTTGTGCTTTGGGGATGTGTTATTGTAATTTTACAGGCTAGTGATGTATTTATGAACCAGTCCTAGATGCTACTTTCATTAAAATGAGAGTTACATTTCGCAGATAATTCTTTGAAACACTGTCTAACATGTAACCATATTTTTGTTTTAAGATGAAGGGCAGCTGCTATTTTGTAATGAATAAAGTATTTTATGGTCAGACTGGCTGATATTTTATATTGTATTGAAATGCCTGAAATAAGAGTGTGTGCTAGTTAGCAGAGTAACTATTTTCAGTATTCATAAAAAATACTTCCAAGTGAATTGAAGTATATAAGGTGTTTTGGTTAGTCCTGAGTGGTGAGTGGCTGCTGTAAAATTTTTCTGTTTGTTTATTTTAATGGTCAGTGTTACGAATGATGTATCAGTGTCTGTTATGATGTGACAAAGTAAACGATGTCCTACAAAGTAGTCCTGTTGCACATCATGGATTGCTAAGTAGTATGAAATCTGAAAAAGTCTTTCAACTTCAGAGACACTAAAAGATTTACTGAAAGAAAATACTTTAAGAGGACTTGACAGAAAGACATTTGTATGATGTTTTCTTCTGAAGTGCTGCATTTTTGATGGAAAATTATTTTGATGGATATGTTCTGGGCTAGCATCACGTGGTTGAAGGGGGTTAGCAGACCTCCCATTGCAGCCTAGTTACCAGCCTTGCACAGAGATTACTGAAAGTATCTGAGACTGTCTTGGGCAATGAGCCCAACAGTCTACGATTAGTGACCCTCCTGCCTGAGCAAGGTTTACATGACTTTACACAGGCATACCAGAATTTGTTCTCGTGCCAAATTGTTGAGGTTACTAAAGTTCAGTATTCAAAATGAAGGTCATTTGTTCGTTTTAGCTTCCTATATGTCACTGATCTGGTTTTTTGATTCCTGATTTTGGAGAATAAGTGCTTAGTTCTGTAGTGGGTGTTCACTTAAGTCACACAGGATGATCTGTGTGGTAATCCTTTTGCTGGTGAGTAAGAACAGTATTTCTACCTAGTGAATAACAAGAAGAACTTTTTGGCTTCCTAAGCGAGATTGATTTTCTTGGGCTGAAGTGAAAGCAGCTTTTGACTTCTTTAAGCATTTAAAGTAATCAGTTAAGACTACATGTGGAAATAGTTAGGATGAAGGATAACGCATTTAAGAAAACACAACTGAAACAGTAGATATAATGGAGGAGATGGATTTTCACATATGTCACAAAACAGAAATAATAGGTAAACAGTGCTGGCTTCTAAACGGAGCTGTGCTTTTTTTTGGTGGCTTTTTCTTCTGCCATTCCTTCTCTTTCCTCCTCTCTGTTCAGTAGAATTCATGTTCCCTATTCCATAATAGTAAAAGGCTTAACTTTTCAATTAAATATTTCCAGATTCAAAGTATCAAATAGAAGGGATGACCATTATTTAAATCTGTTTTAAGAAACTTCAAAAGGGAATGTGCATGGCAACAGAAAAAAGGTCATTAATATGCACAGTTGGTAGAGACAGTGCTTTGTATGCAATTCAGCTGCCCATTGCCAAAGTAATACGTTACTAAGAAATTGAAGTGTGACAGGGCTGAGGTTCTCTGTAAACTCTAACCCAAATGCACTTAAAATATTTCCGTTGTGATTATCTCTGCAAATGTAGGTTAAATTTTACTAGTCAAAGAAAAATGCACACAGCCTTCTTTAGAGGGATAATATAGGAAATATTCTTTGAACTTAAATCTCCTCTGAACATGCTGCAAGTTAAAACATTCAGCTGTGTGTTTGGTGTGTGGGAGGAAATCATTGCACACCCTTCCCCCTGCCATTGACATCGAAGATCATTCTTGATTTTTGGACAGCTTTCACTTGGCTTTCTTGTGTTGACAGACACTGAACAGATTCTGTATGATTAGATAAATGCCTATCACATAAAAGAAAGTCTTGTGGACTATTGCAGTAGTTCTACCATAGTAGTTGTGGCACATTAGAATGGTGTGCATGCGCAAGGGGAAGGGAACAACTTCTCACTGCTGTTTTGTTTCTCTTCAGTTAGCCAAAGAGATGGGAGAATCACCTGATATTATTCAAGAAGAAGCCACGGAAATCCTGGATGAGATGGGCCACCGTATGCAGTTAGGAGCTGTCAGATTTTTTGCCTTTACTCTGAGCAAAATATTTAAACAGCTTTTCCAGAGAGTTTGTGTGAATGAAGAAGGAATGCAGAGAGTGAGTACGGGTGGGGGAAAAAAAGTTATAATATTTTATACCAGTCACTTAGACAAGAACTCTAATCTTTAAGTAAAAAATATGAAAAATACCCTTTGGTATTTCTTAACAAATGTGGGAGGAAAGAGACATGATATATAAATATTTTAGAGGCAAACAGCCATCAGGACTTTTTGTACATTTTCCAAATGCTTTCTATGGTAAGGAATACCATGTGCCCATGATTCTCTTAGATCAGCCACTGAAAGAGTCTTTTCTATATTATACTATAAAATAATAACAGTTTTAGCTGAATTGGGGGTGAAAACGTAATGTTACATGGCTGAATGGACTGGCTATTCTGCAAAACCTTCATACACCTAATGGTAGTGAAACATAGCACCTCTGAGGTAGAAGATGCTTTAGGTTTGCTTCAGTTTCCTGGAAGCCATTGTCTCCCTGTTTCATTTCAGGATGCTGCTGTTTTGGAGGGTGTACTGTGCTCCCTGAAAGTCAGCAATGCCAGTCCTGATAGCCCCTATTGGGTTTTTCATCCCCATTAAGAGGGATTTTAATTAGACTATCACATAATGGGGTGACCCTAGTTTTTGAGTCCTGTGATACCTGTGAACCACAGGTTGCTGGTCTGGAAACAATTGCTCCAAATTTCCTATGGATTCCGTGCTGAAAAAGGTATAGAGTATGTGGACAGAGAAACCACCCTCAAACAAATCAGTTTCTGTTTGTCTTAAGCCCAGTGAAAGTTTACATTTGCAAATTTCAACAGTCAGTCGGTAAATATTGGAACGATATTGTTTGCACTGTTCTTTTTTAGTTGCAACACGCCATTCAGGAGCATCCAGTGGTACTGCTGCCCAGTCACCGAAGCTATGTAGACTTTTTGATGCTGTCTTATTTGCTATATACGTATGACTTGGCTTTGCCTGTCATTGCTGCAGGAATAGGCAAGTATGTTCTTTTAACAATGTTTTCAGGATTCAGAGAATCGGTAGCAAGGGGTATGGTAGCTGCACAAGTATTTGTGTTCAACATCTGTTCCGAATATATCTTGTTAAAGCCTCCTTGGGTGAGAGGCTTAAAATGTCTGAAAGCTTCTCACTGGTGCTGAATTTTTTTTCATATCAAGTTCACCCAGAAGTACCCCATCTGTAGACCCAAGGCTGGGGCAAAGATAAGAGTTGCAAAGACAACTTCTCTATTGCTTTTATGGCCTGGGAACCGGCAAAAACTTGCCCAAGAGCTACTGTGAAAGCAGAACTTCTGGTGGTACATTATACAGTTTTAAGTGCAATCATAGTAGCCAGATACGAAGTGTCAACCACCTTGTGCTTGTTACTGCTGTGACTGATTCCCTTGAAGCATTGGCAGAACTCTGTTATGTGAAATGCTGAGAGCAAAGCTGGCCGGGAAGCAAAATTTCATGTCAGAGGTCAGGATTTGGACATATTTAGTTCTAAAGCAGACAAATCCAGTATATTTGTGGGAAACAATTCTTGAAGACTTGAACAGTAAATGTGTTCTGAGTTAATATGCGTTTTGAAAACCTGGAGTCTGTAAGGACTTAACTGGGAAGCCTGATCTTGGAAGTCTCGGGTATCCACTAGGTCTTCTAAGCAGGCAGAAAACCACCTCAAGGTCTAGTGCAGCACTGTAATATGTACAGGTAAGCTAGCAAAGATCTGGGAACCTACTGCTTTACTGTAGTCTACTTTTCCAGTCAAGAGGTTGGAAAGACCAGTAGAAAACCAGCAGAAGCTGGGAGAATGTGCTTGCTATGGAAGATTAGATTCCCCTGTTCTTTGAGTTTGCATCTGGGTGATACAGGTTAGATTCTGGTGAATTCACAAGTCAGTGTCTCA
This sequence comes from Neopelma chrysocephalum, assembly GCF_003984885.1. Taxonomy (NCBI): domain Eukaryota; kingdom Metazoa; phylum Chordata; class Aves; order Passeriformes; family Pipridae; genus Neopelma; species Neopelma chrysocephalum. The sequence goes on from NW_020897691.1 coordinate 7,420,466, forward strand.
TAGCTGCCTTGATCAAGGTGTTACATTATTATGTTCAAAATCTGCTCACATGCTGTCATAGGTATTGGTGTAATCCTTTGCTGACTTGGATTAGAGTCTTTTTGAGTTTTGGACCTCAAAATGGTATCTTATGATACTATTCGTTTAGCTTACAGGGATTTTTTAATGATTAACATTTTTTTAAGTGTTTTGGGTGCTTCAAGGTCAAAGTTCTCCTAAAGAATTAGGGGCTTGCAGCTTGATGTTGCATGTGTGTATTATTTTAATTCCTCTGGAGCAATTACAGTTCTCTGTGGTTGTAGTTGTATTTACTGCATATCGTGTTAGAGTTTCACAAGATGAGGTTTACAAACTCACTCTCAAAGTGGTACTTGTGCTGAGTGGAAAGACACTCTCCTGATATAGGTGGTAAGTGCCTTTGCTTTGTTAATTATCACTTGGCCTCAAGTAGCATATAGATAGATCTGTGGGGAGTAGCTAAGGGAAGGTAAACAGTTGTCAGTAACACTGGTAAATCCTCATGCAGTACATTAGCAGGAATCTAACTGGTGCTAGGATCACGTTTCTGGCATCTATGACGTCTTCAAGGCAGTAATTGTCAGCATTGCAGCTAGAAATGTGAATTTATCTTAGTGAATAACTGTTCTCAAGTATTTCATGGATTGAAGTGGCAAGGAGGTTAAAGTGGCACATGGCCACCTGCTGTTTAGACTCATTTTAAATGCTTCCTTAAGAAATTTTTTAAAGTTAAGTGTTTCCTGGTTTTGACAAGTTAAGCATTGACCGTCGTTCCTTAAAACTAAAAAACTTACAAAAAATTTTAGCTGGTTTGATGTACATCCCTCAAAGTGATGATTCAGGATTCATAAATGATCTAATGTAGTTTAACTAGCCAGGTAATAGTAACTGCTTTTTTCTACAAATGAGTGAGACAATATACTTCAAAAATTTAATCTTTATTATGGTTGAACTCTGACCATCTAAATTATGAAAATAAATAGCTCTAAGTGAATGCAGCTTACCACAAAAAATTGAAAGCATATTATAATATGCCATTCATGTCTACGCAAGTCTTGCTAGGCAATCTGAAGGCAAATAAGCATATTGGCAACAATGGAATCCTTGTAAGAGATTTTCTTTATTCTGGTAATTGGTGTATTAGAGAACATGGTTGATTCTTCTGGCTGATATTAATCAATAAATTTTGTATATGTGTGGGTTTGTTTTCTGTTTGATTGTTTTTCAGATTTCCTAGGAATGAAAATAGTTGGTGAGCTGTTACGAAGGGCAGGTGCCTTTTTTATGCGACGTTCCTTTGGTGGGAACAGACTCTACTGGGCAGTGTTTGCTGAATATGTAAAAACAATGTTGCGGGTAAATAAATTACTAAACTCTGAAAATGAATGCTTAAGAAAGACTGTTGGAATGATTCATGTGAAATATGCAGGATGCTGTTATGGGTATGTGATTGAAAGCCTTCACGGAGATCTGATTACATCAGAATTGCTGTAGGTGAAGACCATTTTCTGTTATTACAGTTCAGCAGTAAGTGATAAATTACTGCTTTATCAGTTGCTTTGGATTGTGTGCCCATATCTCATGACAGATACAATATTTTCATTAATTTAACTATATGATGTGGCAAATACAATGAATGAATATAGACATAGAGATGAATGAAGTTAGACATGCATATCTTCCATTAAAAAAAATAACTTACTTACACTTGAAGTATTTAAAACTATTTGTGGGCAATAAAGAAGAAATGTTTTTTCTGACCAGCTTGTTTGTTTGTTTTACTTTTGAAGAGTGGCTATGCCCCAATTGAATTTTTTCTTGAAGGGACTAGAAGCCGCACTGCCAAGACTCTGACTCCAAAATTTGGTAGGTTTATTGAAAATGTGGAACTTTTTATTATTATTATTAGTGTTTTAATTACTGGCTATGTGCTTTGTAAGCTCTTCAGATAGAAAAGGATGTTAAAGTATGGGAAACTGGGGAAATCTGTCAAAGTACTGGAAAATATTATGGTTGGAGTTCCAAGGCCATACAAAGAGCAGCAATACATGTCGCTTGCACTCTACTGCTTTTGCTCCCTTTTATCCATTGTGTACTTAATTCAATTACTCTTTACCCTTTTCTGCCTAGAAAATAGGCATCTCCTGACCAGCAGAGAAATATTGTAATCTAACTGTAAAAGCAATAGGGAGTCTTTAAAAGGAAGATACTGTGTGACCACAGAGCAGTCAGCTGAAAAGAGCACAAATAGCTATCTAAAAGCATTGCTCCCATTTACCTTCTGTTTTAAAGCTTGGGCAATGTCTTGTGCTTCTGCTTGCTTGAAGAGAAAACAGGCATGGTGCACACCTGTTACTGGTTTCTAAAATGCAGAGATACCCTTTTCAAAGTTAAATTGCAGTTCTTTTCCCTCTTTGAAAAGGACAGGTGATTCACTTTTTTTTTTTTTCCAATTTGCAGGTCTTCTCAGCATTGTGATGGAACCCTTTTTTAAACGTGAAGTCTTCGACACATACCTTGTTCCCATTAGCATCAGTTATGAGAGGATATTAGAAGAATCTCTCTATGCATATGAACTCCTAGGAGTCCCAAAGCCCAAAGAATCTACATCTGTATGTAAATTCCTTAAGAACAGGACATAAGTGGATGTATACGCACCCTGTAGCACCAAAATTTGAGTTTTGCTCTTCCCATTTTCATAGGGGTTGTTAAAAGCCAGAAGAATCCTCAGTGACAATTTTGGTACCATACATATCTACGTTGGCCAGCCGGTGTCCCTTAGAAACTTGGCATCTGGGAGAATCAATCGGTGCCCATACAATTTGGTTCCCAGGTACCGCATCTTTCCATGGTGTATGCACAGGAAAAACATTTGTTTAGTCCTCACCTATGTAAATAATTAAGATGTTCTCTTGTACTTTGTTTTCAACTTCTCTTGCCTCCCTCTGCCTGACTGTTGAGACCACTGAACTTATTTTGCCTTAGCAGAGGCTTATCATGCTTGTGAATGGGTGTTTCTGAAATGGGTTGTTACTTGACTGGCTTTGCCCTGTGTTGAGAAGATGCCATTTTAACATTTAATGATGATGCATGAGCCAGGCAAAGCTCTATGTTCTGAGAATTCAGTGCTTTTGCCACTTTAAAATTTCCACCTTTCCCTCCCTTCCTGCTTTATTCCTGCAAACTGTTAAATGATCATGTTTCAGGGAGCTGTAGCTGTGACTGAATTGAGTGGTTTTTGCAATTTGTTATGTAAAACATAATGCTTTTGAATTTTATTTGAAGATACCAAATGTACAGCATCAATACAGAGTTCTGTGCTTCAAGTAGTCATGAAGCTACTGATGTTTCGCTCTATACTTCTGTTCTACATAGCACAGAGATAGAATCACCCTCTAGATGTTAGTTGCTGTAAAGTAGTTATGGGTCTAGGAGCAATATGGAAGAAATGAAGGGGGGTGTGATTTATATTCCAGTTTTTGGAGCTCTTTACTTTGAACTGCCTTGTTCTCTTCAGGCATCTTCCCCAAAAGCCATCAGAGGATATCCAAGAATTTGTCAGTGACGTAGCTTATAAAATGGAGCTCCTGCAAATAGAAAACATGGTTTTGAGCCCATGGGTGCTAGTTGCTGCTCTCCTGCTCCAGAATTTGCCAGCCATGGAATTTGAACTTCTATTAGAAAAGACCCTATGGCTTAAAGGCTTAACACGGACTTTTGGAGGATTCGTTGAATGGCCTGGTATGCACAAAAAGTGTTTTCTGTTCCTCTTGTTGCTTATGAAGGATAAATTAGATTTCTGTGGAAGCAGTGTATGGTGACAGCTTCATAGAATGTTTTCTCAGAGTTGTAAATGGATTTTAGGGTATGCTAAAAATTATGCTAAAACCTGACAGGTTTTGACTTAACCTGTAGAAGGTACTACTTTGAAAAATTCTTAGGTGGAAGGAGAACAGATATTTTACTATTATATCCTAAATGAGGGGGAGATGGTAAGGTACTTGTATTAAAGTACTGACATTAGTCTAGTGTCTATCTTTCTGAACCCTGTGGAAGTCACAGGCAATTTTCTGATCTGCAGCAGTTAACTTGGTGTAATGCTACATTTACTGCTTGATATTGACTGTAATATAAGTTGTTACTGTGGCAAAGAACTAGCGGAAACAAATGGGGGAGAAAAAATCAAAACTCTTCAGTTGTCTGTTAAATTTCACTTTATCTCCAGAAACAGTGATGACTTTTGGAGAGAAGGCTTCTTTTGTGGTTTTATTTATATACTTATACACACACACTCTTTTTTTTAATATATATATGCAGACTGCTGAAAGATTGCTTGTCCTTTCAGATTTTCTGTTTTAAACTTCCCTCTGTGAGCCAGGGTGGCACATGTAATTAATTCTAGAGCCTCAGGATGTAAGTAGTAAAGCTAGCAAAGAAAAATATTGTGTAATGCACCATTTAGCTATTCACTGTAGGTAGACTTAAACCATGGATCTTTGCTTTTGTAGTCCTGTATATAAACATGAGACCCCTGGTGGCCTAGTGGTTAGCGTGCAGGACTTTCACTGCTGCAACCACGGGTTCAAATCCCGGTCTCCTGGCCTGATGGAGGTCGTTAGCCCTGTGTGGCCATCCATCTATGAGAAGGACACTCTAAACAAACCTACGTCCTGAGGACCTCACTGCCATTGTCCAAGCTTGCTTGGCCCCGGCAGATGAACCTTAGGATTAAAGGGTGGGCTCAGTTCAGCGCAGGCTGTGTCTCACCTAAAAAAATCCATTGCGCAGGCTGGAAAGGTAAAAGACCTTTCCCCAAATCTTCGTTCGCGAAGATGGGCCATTATATTATATAAACAAGGATCCCTTTCACTACTGCAATAAAGAAATAGAAGCTGGTTACTGGTATAACAGAACTCTTGTCATTTCTGGAAAAAAACCCACTTCTTTCAGGGATCCACACTGCAGGGAAACAGGGAAGTTCTGCTTCTGCCAGACTGGTAAAATCAAGAATTTCATGGCAGTATTTGAACAACATTTAGAATCTTACTGCACATTAAACTGAACAACATACCACATTCAGGTTAGCTTATTTATTTTGTTTATTTTCTTAGCAACAGTGAATAAGCATTTGCTTTAGTAGAGTTGTGATATAGTTGGGGAATAACAAATAGACATGGTAATGAAATAGAGGAATGACAACAACTGAGCAGATTTTGTTGGAGTGTGCTGGCTGTGCTCGAGGCATCAGTTCCATAGAAACAAGGTTTGTTGTTTTGGTTTGGATTGTCAATAATTTGAAAGAATACATACATAATTTGGTGGTGTCAGCAATTATGTGTACCCTGTCCATTCTTCTGTCTCTGAACAGCTAGTTGTTTCTTCCTTTGTGATGCAGATTGGTTGTTACAGGCAGAACATTTGCTTGGCTGTTAGAAATTTTATATTCAAAACAGGAACTGCAGAATGACTTGCTCAGTCTTCTGCTTCCTATTGCATTGAGAAACTCGGGAGCTTTAGCAAAACTGGATTAAAGTAGGCTGAAGGAGTAAATAAGATGCAAGGAGACTCTGCATGAAATCTGTATTAAAGGAAAAGAATAGGTGTTTTTTTCTATCAGAGGCTATACTCATGTGATATGCTTGTGGTGCTGTGAACATGCAAAGTGTATTAAAGTATTCAGTAAAAAGTATTTATTGCTTCTTTCCTTGAATGCCAAATTGATTCCAATTTTGATGCAGGGAATCTTTTGGTAGTGTTTAAAGTCTAAGGTATTCTAAAAAGGTGAGTATATTTTCAAGAGCAGAGATACTGCTCTTTATCTGGATAAAGTTTGTGGTGTGTCACACTGACAAAAAAACTTTACCAAAGCTCACAGGTTTATGATACTCATGCCTGCCTTGGAAGAATTCTTTTTTTAAAAAAAGCTGCAACCCACACACTTCCTTACTTTAGGCATTTAGAAAGGATTATTTTACATAACAAGAAGAGATTTGAGTTTAAGTACAGTCTAGTTTCTCATTGAGTAGGTATGTTACGTTACAATACTTATGTTAAGATTTCCATAAATTTAATTTGGGATGAGGCCTTCCTTGTGTATGAGAGTTGATGAAAAGGGTTATAAGGACCTGTACATCTGATTTAAAACTTGTAGTGTCAGAAGTGCCTAAGCAGAATTATAGTCTCCAATTCCTTAGTGATGAACGTATCCATCAAACCGATCTTCCTCTTTTTACGTGAAGGCTCAGAATACTTGTTCCAGAGACAAATGAAGCATTTGTCATTGTTAGCAAATGGAATGAACTAAAGTGTTTGAATTTAAAGTGTTTTAATTAGAGAAATGTCTGGAATTAGTTCTCGCCGTGTCATACTATTAGGCTGCCAGTTCCTGGTATGGATTATTTTGGAACATCTCTCCAACTGAATGTTTCATGTAATAATTGGTCTTCAGTGATAAACTTAATGAAAGAGTGGTGCATTTTAGGCTGTTTCAGTAGAGTTATTCTCCCTTTTGCATCTTCCTGAGTGTTGTGTTTTCCTGTTAGATAACCTGTGTGCCAAAAAAGCAGTCCTGTCTGGCCTCACGCTGCATTCCAACATTGCTCAACTTGTCGATGGCCACGTGGTCCTGAGTGACAAAGGAGTGGAAGATGGAGCTGTAGGGGAGATTGTCTTCAAGCGTGCCCTGGCCATCCTCATGTGTGCCACATACAGAAACCAGCTGCTGAACGTGTTTGTGCGTCCATCTCTGGTGGCACTTGCCTTGCAGATGACACCCAGCTTTAGAAAAGGTACATTTGGATTCTTGAGAATCTGCTGGCTTTGCTCCTTGTGCCATCAGCTGTGAGAGGAGCTTAAGGTTCCTGTGACTGCTAGAGGGAGCTATTTGAGACTGTTATACTTGGGATAAGGCCTATGGCTTAAGGTGGATGTGTTGGGGGGGCATGTGGGTAATTTGCTTGTCTTTTTTTGTTTGTTTACCTTTTGACACCTTTGGGAGTAGGTATATTGTGCTGAAAGGGCAGGGGCAAGGTGAGCTGATCTCAGTTCCTGGGTTCCAAGTTGCACGCAACTCATGCATTTATACAGTGCAGTCAGTTCTCAATCTTTCTTCCCGCTATTGCTTCTGAAGTAGTTAAGTGTTTTCCAATATTTGGTATTTAAAGAAACTTTGCAGAATTCATACCTTAAGTTTTTTGCAGCATCTGATTATGTGGCATTTAAAGCATGTTCTGAGAAGCTACAACTCCTTGCTCTTTCCTTTTGTTAACAGTTGAATCAAGTTCTTTGAGTCCTTGCTGTTCTGTTATGGTGGTTTCTGCTGTATATGTATGTATGTATGCTTTTAATGTCAATTCCATACTTTATTTGAAGTAGGTAATCTCTCAAATAGGGAATAAATGGCTTTTCACTTGCATGTTTTAAATTATGTTTTTAAACAACAGTACTTTATAATATTTTTTCCAGAGGAAGTCTATAGCTGCTTCAGCTTCTTGAGAGATGTTTTTTCTGATGAGTTTATCTTCTTTCCTGGCATTTCATTAAAGGTAAAAAAAGTCTTTATACCAAAATACTGATTTAATTCCAGCCAACTAAAATAGCATCTGATTTCAGGGCTCTGCCAAAACAAATGCTTTGCGATAAACACCTACAGTCATATCACCTTGATCTGTAAGTCGAAGGGAGAATTTAAAAGGGTGTCATTGGATTAGTTGCAAAATGTAGTCTGAATCCACAAGGTTGCATATGCAATCTTTTTTTTCCCTGAAATTGCCCAATTCTGAACTATTATAATGAACTGTAGCAGAAGTCTGGCTTTTTTGCATAAAGCTACCACTTTTCCAGCACAGATATAAAAATATATGTAAAGCAGTCTTTTAAATGAAGTGTAAATACTGTCCTCTTGCTCTGCAGTTATGAAAGAGACCTTGGGCAGTGAAGAAAAAAGTGCTAATGTAGATTTAATTGAATTCTGTCACAGAGTGGGTATGTTCTGTCAGCATAAAAACAAAACTGGAATTCTTGTTGAGGGTACACTAGGATAATTTTTTCTAAAAGCTCTTGCAGACTCTGTAGCAGAGGGGCACTGCTGCTCTTTGTGAAAGTGAAACTATAGGTATTTTACCAACTAATGACCGACTGGTTTATGCCATTATCTTTCACAAATAGAGTATGCAATTCTAAATTTCAGTACATATTGTCCTCTGGGTGATTATACCCCTTCTCCTGCTGCTGTGATTAGTTGTTTTGTATAGCTCCATGTGTGTGGTCAGTGATGGCTGGGCTATCAGAGGCCTGACAACACCCAGTGCCTCAGCTGTTCGAGTGTGCCTCTATGCCCAGCTCTCCTTGACTGCACAGCATGGCAGTATCTGCTCCTGTTGTGTCTATACAATGGCTAGTGTTCCTCTTGGGCCTTGAACTCTGAAGGTTTCTATATTCCAGTGTATTAGTAAACTTTTTTTTTCAATATTTCGATGGTTTATAGTTGAGCCCTTTTAGCTTTTTATTACTGGCATTTATCTCATGGAGAGTCAGGGAGTACATTGTGAGCACAATGAGGGATGCAGCCTGTGAAGTCTTTTGAAGTGAGACCTTTCCTATGGCATAGCAGTGTCCCTCTTAGAGTCTTATGGAAGCTTTAGTTGCATCCTGTTTGCTTTAAAAGAGTTTCCCCTCATTCTACCTCCTGCCCCATGCAACTATCAACTCAAAGGCAGTACTGTTCCTGTGTACTGCCTTACTGCAGGGCTCAGTGTGCCTGTGTGCACCCCTAGCACAGCTGGACACAGGCAAGTGGGAAAACTGCGGGCAGCACTTGCTCTCTGCAGGACTTGCTCTGTTAGTTTGTACACAAACCTGTTGAGTTGGAGCTGGCTCTGGTCCAGCCAGCTTGAAATGCAGGTGAGAACAGGCTTATCAGTAAAAAAACTGGTTCAACATCATACCCAATATATATTGTTAAGTCCATGTGGAATTTTTTGTCTGGATTTTAAACCAATTACATGGGATTTTTGTCAATGCTAAGGCCAAATATCTGATGGTGATAGTTGTGATCTTTCCTGCATTAGAAAAGAGATAAGCATAGTTTTTCTAAGAATATTCAAGGCTTGTGACTATATTAAAATCTCATAGATTTTTTATATAGAAGAGAATTGGGATTTTTAAAAAGGCTGATTGGCACAGTTATGTTTAGTTTTATTTGTAGCTTTTTTATTTTGTAGCTTTTTTGAAGTGGCAGAACATAGGAGGGAGCAGGAAGGTGGCTGACTATGACTGACTTTACTGGAGTCAGATGAAAGAGTTGCTGTAATGTTAAGCAATCTCTTACCCACCCCTTTATTTGTTCATGTGTCTGTCATGTCTATGTGCCATCCCCTTGTGTTATCTGTGTGTGTGTCCCCTCCCCCTTATGCCCATACTGGCAGAAAAATGGTATTGTCATTGACATTTCCATAATTTGTAAACTTTTTGGCCATTTTGTTGTCTCTTTGGTAGAGGCCAGGTCAGTGAACTGTATTATCATTTATTGCAAACAGTGGACATGAGATAAAGGCAAACTCTTACTTTAATAATAGATGAACAAAAAAGAAATACCCACAGAAAAAAATTAAATCAGACAACCTGACCCTATTTTGACAAAATCCTGAGGGAGGATTTTGCAATAGCAGCCACAACCACTTTCTTTGTGCCAAGGCCTGCTGTGCATCGAGATACTGCTGTGTTTAAGAACATGTTCCCACTGCCTTTTTGTAAGGGTATTTCTGGTAGATAGGAAAATATTGATTCAAGTCTCTTGAGAACTAAGTTCAGAAATGAAAGTCTTGCCCTGTTGTGGTTTCTGGTGTTGATGTTGTGGGAAATGGACTTCTGTAAATGTTAAAATGTCAGTTATGCATCTCTCGCCCAGGATTTTGAGGAAGGATGTTTTCTACTCACAAAATGTGATGCCATTCAAACGAGTCAACAGGAGATCTACCCTACCGACAAAGGAAGTGTAACGGTGTCTTTCTTGTCAGCTATGTTCAGACCTTTTGTGGAAGGTTACCAGGTATGTTGTCCTTTAGAAAATTATCTTTCTTTTTTTCCTGTGTTTTATAAAGGAAGGTAGGAGAGCTGTGATACTTCTGCAGCATAAATAGTGACTGTTTTCATGGTGGGCAAGTGCAAGAGTTACAAATAGCAGTAAAACACCACCCCCTCCCTGGGATCCTGATTTTAGCTTTTGACTCAGCCTTTTCCAGTTACTAAAGCAGTAACTATCTTGTAGTGTGATGGCTCATTGTAGGTTTTTAGGCTTCATGGGGAGTGTGCTGCTACCAGATTCATTGTTCTTTTTTACGAGGAGCTCTTGCTTAATTCATTTTATGTGGGCTGGCCTCCCAGGTGTGGAAATGAGTTTGCATCTCCTGTCTGATAGCTTTTATGGGAGTCATTAATCACATCTGCATCTCTTTAAATTCTTATGATTTTCCAAGGTTTTAAAGAGATTAAACACTTACATTCCTGTAGTAAGCAATGTATACAAATCCAGGAGGCTAAAATCTCAAGTATGTCAGCACAGGATTGGTGGACTGTAGATGTTTAACATAGTGGAATCTCTTAATGATCTGATGTGTGACTTGGGCCGAACTGTACTGATTAGCCCAGTTTTCCCATCTGTGAAACACATATTGCTTTAAAAAAATTAAACTTTTTTATTGTTAGAACAGGAATGTTAAATTAATGTCTGAGGTAACTATTATGGAAATACTGAACCTTATTTTAATATTGGGATTCTCATGCCTGTAAAACAGTAATAAAACTTTCAGATGCCCTATGTAGTGACCTTTTGAGTTCCTCTCCTACACTTTTCAAAGTGGAATAGTAATACTCACAAGGACATGTCTGTTTGTAATTCATAACAAGCTGACAATCAAAAAGAAAGGAATGCTAATTTTCTTTTAAATGTTAGTTAATTTTCAGATACCTCTCAAAGGAAATGAAAGAAGCATTTACCGAGAAGCAGTTTGTACCTGGAGTCCGCAACTTTGTTTTTCAACTTCTTGAGAAGGGTGTGTACAGCTGTTATGCAATATGATTTTACAAGAGTAGCCTGTTAATAGAAAATTATAAAAATTTTAATTGTGTTTCTGCTCTCTCCATAGGGGTTACGCAGTGTTACGAAGCCCTGTCTTCTGACATGCAGAAAAATGCCTTAGCAGCTCTTGTGCAACTAGGTGCTGTGAAGAAAAAGAAAATGTAAGCAACATTGGCTTTTTAATCTGTAGAAGTCAGTGTGTAGTTTTAGTGGCAATTCTTAATGTCTGAACTCTTAGTATGAAACTAAACAGCAGAACCCCAACTGCCTGAGCACCAGTCAGATAGTGGTTGACTGGATTTCTGGAATCATAGTGAAGACCTAGTAGTTCCTTTCTGTACAAGCAGAATGGCACATCCTCATAGTGAAAAGACTTCTGTAGGACCTCGCAACATTAACTTACTAGGAGGCTGCTTCTAACTCCCTTTACCTTTTGGTTTTCAGATTTTCTCCCAAGGCTCTGATAAGCAGAAAGAACAGAACTGCTTATTTGTAATAGGAGAGTTACTCTGTGTGTTACAATAAGCCTTGTCAGGCAATGTAAGCAAAAGTCGGGAATACTGCTAGCTTTGGGGGAGTTCAGCACTGCCATCTCAAAGCAATTTAACTGAAAGCTTAATCATTAAAGTCTTTTAACAGTTCATAGTTTTTAGGCCTAAGATTAAAATCCACCATTGTTATACAAAAGTACGATGATACACATTATTGTGTTATCAAATTAATTTGTGTTGTGGTGCTTCTTACTGTATTTAAAAGTATGACCAAGGAAGTCCCTGCAGTGTCTTGAGTGTTTCACAGAACATAGTTGTCAGGTGATGACCCTGAGCTATTTCCTTATGCCTCTGTTCAGGAAATGAATAGATTAAGGTTTGTAATGCTCTTGAAAAGTGCACAAAGTACTGTAGTTGTTATGTCCCCTGCCACGGCACTGTGCTAGATAGATGTGTATAGCAAAACTGCACTTTCAAGTAAAAGGAATAAATTGCGTGCAACAAAATTTGACACCAGATCAATATTTGGTTCAGTTTCAGAGAGTCTTGAAAAATACATGATTGAAAACAAACAATTGTTTTCTTCCTGCAGTTGTCCCCTGTTGAAATTGAGGGAAGTGGGAGGCATGGGGACTGTGAACAAGAGAAAGGATAAAGAAAGCATAACTTTTCTTGAGTAGAAGTCTGATGTCCTTAAATTTAATAGTAATACATAAATATTATGTAATTGTGAAAATGTTTTAAGTCAGGTTTTAATTCAGGTTTAATTCATATTTGTGTAGAAATTACTGGAATAAGAAATATTCATTGAAAAAACTTTTTTTTTCTTGTAACTGTAGGTCGAATGGATTCACTTACAATGTAAATCAAGAGGCTGTTAGTAAAATCCTGGACACGTTTGGTAAGTGTTCTCTAATTAATTTGAAGAGAGCTTATCAAGTTATAAATTCCTTTTGGACAATGCACATACATTCAATGTAGTGCTTTTTCCCTAGTAATTCCATAGATTTAACTGTGTAAAAATCCTAGTAATATTTTTTTTACAATACTTTCTCTGGTGTCATTGGCTGCAGCTTTGAATCTCCCTTCTTTATTTCACATACTGTGCAAACCAATGACCAAGAGAAATAAAGTAACAAGTAGTTAAATGGCATGGTGTTTGTAGCAGGTTGATCAGAAGTGTTTACCCTTTTTTTTGTTAGATGCTCGGATACCTGTACAGAAACCTGTGGCTGCACGACTCTAAGTGGTTCCTGATACTGTGAGTGGATGTAAGTGCCTGCTGAGAACACGGACCACTGCCTTGCTGGAGCAGGGATGGGAGCCAGCAAGGTTCCCCTCTTGCCCAGCCAGCCTGCAAGCTGGGAGGCAGAGAGGTGTTTTACAGCTGGGCAGCTCTCCATGACAGCTTAGGAGTTGCTGCTGTGAGGGTTAGAGTTGTATTTGTATCCTCACTATCTTTTGTTTTTTAAAACAAATTAAACATTGTCTTTTTTTTTAATGATAAGTATTTAAAGAGACGTGAACAGTAATCGCTACCTAAATACGTTTTCCTAGACTTATAACAAGGAATGTGATTGGTTTGAAATATTTCATGGATATGAAAATGTAACAGGGAGTTGAAAGACTTGCTGTTAATATTTAGAAAAAAAAACATTGTGGGCTGGCTAAATGCAAGGCAAGGCGTTCATAAGGAATGAAGAGCACAAATGAAACCTTGGGCAATAACCAGGACTGCTAATTGTGTTGCATTTTGTGTTTTGGTATTTTTTTGTTTGGGTTGGGTGTGGGTTTTTTTTTTAAAGCAACTTGGCATTATTTTAATTACTTCATGAATGTTATATTTAAACACTGAATTAAAGCAGCGCCGATAACGTGTCTGTCTATCATCTCTTCCCCCCCTTCCCATCGCTGACTGCGGTGCCCGTTACAGACCCAAAGCGGGAACAGGCGCGGGGGGAAGGGGAGCGAGGGGGCGGATCACGGGAACGCCGGGGGCGGGGCGGGCTGTTCCGGGGAGCGGCCGCCGCTGTGCGCGGGGCCCGGCCGGCGGAGGCATCATGGCTCCGGGAGTGGAGCTGGGTTTCGCGGCGGCGGCGGCGGCTGGGCCGGGCGGGACGTGGCGACTGCGCAGCGCCTACTTCCCCAGCAAGGTCGGGGGGCGGCCGGCGTGGCTGGGCGAGGCCGGGCTGCCGGGCCCCGCCGCCCTGCGATGCAGCCGCTGCCAGCGGCCCTGCGCCTTCCTGCTCCAGCTCTACGCGCCGCTGCCTGGCCGCTCCGACGCCTTCCACCGCACCCTCTTCGTGTTCGCCTGCCGCGGCCCCGCCTGCTACCGCGGCTCGGGACCGCGGGGGCCCTTCCGCGGTGAGGCGCAGGGAGGGAGGGAGGGGTGGAGGGGCGAGGGCGGCCGGCCGCCTCCGCGCTGACCGGCGCCTGTCTCCCGCAGTGTTCCGGAACCAGCTGCCGCGGCGGAACGACACGTACCCCGAGGAGCCGCCCCCCGAGGAGCCGCCCCCGGGCCCGGCCCCCGCGCCCCCGGTGCGGCTGAGCAGCGGCGCCGCGCTGTGCCGCGTGTGCGGCTGCCCCGGGCCGCGCTGCTGCGGCCGCTGCCGCCGCGCCGCCTACTGCGGACCCGAGCACCAGGCGCTGGACTGGCGCCGCGGGCACCGCCGCTCCTGCGGGCAGCACCCGGCCGGAGGTGGGTCCGGGGCAGCGGAGACCTCCGAGGCGGGGGAAACCACGTGCTACCGGGTGGTTAAATGCTGGAGGTGTGCTTGATGCGCTCGTGGAAACTTTGGTTACTCACAGTATGCCATAGAAAAGTATGAGAAGTGTTATGGCCATCAGGGCACCTGATGCACGCTTGTCTGCGTGTGCTAGTTAGAAGGAGATGTGCACCGAGCTGCCAAGCTGCAGGTTTTGAGTTTTAAAAATGCACCGATCTGCGAAACTGCATGGTTTGGGGTTGTAAAATGCTGCTGCTAACACTGTTTAGTCTGCCTTCCATATCACTTAGGTTTACAGTATGTTCAAAGCAACATACCTGTTGTAGTTTTCCACTGTCCTTAATATAGTGTGTTTCTTACCTTCTAGTCCCATCTAGCAGTGATGTAAATCATTCTTGCTCATACCATGTTTGTACTGTATTGTTCCTACGTAGTTTGCTGTGTGGCTTTTGGGGAGAAGGACGTGAAATATGAGATGACGTTGTGAAGTGGTACCTGTTTTCTGTTTTGTAGATGACTCGGCGGATGCAATTCCAGAGCATAATGAATTCCTTTTTCCAGAATATGAAATTTTGATAGAACCTGAGGAACCAGAATTTCCTGATGACAGCACTATAGATCCTGGTGATGAACAAGGAGCTGTAGAGACATCAAAGGACCTGAAAGAACAAGAGGAACTTGGAGCTACAGGCAGCGCAGGTCAGAAATAAGATGCTGCCTGTAATTCTTCACAATTAAGTCTGTATCACATCTTTAAAATATAAAATACTGTGATTTTTAAGTGTTCATTGTAAACTACTGGTGAAAAAGGGCTAATTCTACACTCATTTATGGTGCAAGTTTGTTGTAGATGTTCCGTAATATAAGTTGCTTTTATGGGAGAGACTTAATAAGCCCTGACCCCAGAAGCTGTTGAAGCAGCTGTTGCTGCAGGTAGCTTGTAGTTACACTGTGTCCCTGCATACTTCCAATAGGTAAGGAACAACTCAACTGAGAAGGACAGGACCTTGAGCTGCTGGATGCTGTTGGAATTGGGAGATTAAATTAAACTGTCTTGGCTTGAGTTGGTTCCATTTGTCTTAATTTATGGAAAATGCTTAAAATCTCCTTGTCTGTGCTAGAAAAAAAAATGTTTTGAGGCTATTTTAATTGACCTTGAATTAAGCAATTGAAGTGCAGGCCCCTTCCTCCCTGCTCCCCCCAAATTCATGATGTGTTTGCAGCAACCTAGCTTTGCAACACTAGCTTTGAACACACCCAGGGTGAGAGTCTGTGGTAGTGCAGGGGAAGGATGCTGGGTTCCCAGCTGTGCCTTGCTGTGGTCCAAAGCTGTCTCAAGACTGTTTAGTGCCCTGAGTTGATATGAATGTTGTTGTGTGACAGATACACTGCTCAGCACTAGAAACTGAAGTCTGGCACATGCATGGCACTGTTGCCCTTTTTCAGATGTCATACCCTGAAGGTTCTGCAGTCTCAGTGATACCCACTGGGAGCCATAAACTGTAATCAATTAACTCCTTCCCTTTTCCAGTGTTCCAGTACTGACATCTATGTTTAAAATGCAACTAAAACTAGTAAATAAACCTGTGTGTGACCAAATTTTAACATGCACCAAAAAGAAAGAAATCTTTGAGTGATTTATGCAACCAATGATTTCTGAAGCAAAATGCATTTACAGGTGCTAATATAGTTTTTAATTTTTTACTGTATTGTATTAGCCCGTAACTTTTGTTGTTCTTTTTTCTTGTTCAGGTGAAGCACTTCAGTCCTTAGATGAAGAGACATTGGAAGCATTGGCAAAACGTGAGACTGAAGAAGACAAGATCTTCCAAATGTTTAAAGAAAAAGTAGCTGCTGAACCAGAGCAGGTCAGAAGATGGTGCGGCCTTAGAACTTTGTGGTTCTGGCACAGCATCCTGCTGCACCTGCAACATGTTTCACTGCCTTTTGTACCTAGTTAGAAATGGGGATGCCTCCTCACCCTCCACATACCTAACCAACACCCCCTCATTTCCTTATGTGCACATCATAAGTCATGCTGAAGTAAGAATTCAGCACCTGCTCATCTATCTCAAACAGAAGTTAGTCAGGATGAGATGGCACAGGGGTGCTGAACCCCCCAGACCGTGGGAAGACCTGCCATCCTGTGACGTGGTTCTAACCAAAGGACATGGTGAACCACTGCATTATTCCCTAGCCTGTGGCCCTGTTGGCTTTCCTTCTCAGCAGAAAGAAGACTGCAGAGAAGAGCTCTATCACTGTCACCAGCTGCACTGGGAGGTGGTTTGGCTTTTTTAAGATTGAAGAAATTAGTGATGGCTTTAAAATTTTTACTATTTCAAACAGAAATTCTCCCCTCATACTATTTCTTGCTATTACAAGAGGCTGAGTCACATTGTCAAACAAAAGCATGGTCCCTGGTTCCATTCAGAGGAAACACAGGCCTAAATCCATGAAAGTGGTGGAGGAAGAAAAAATTCTCTCAATTTTTTGCCTGGTACCTGAGGGGTTAAGGTACATATATGAAAAGTAGGAGACTTGAGTGTCTCCTCTGCTTTAGGTATGTGCATCGCCTCTCTCTGATCATCCCTGTACTGACTGATCTGCCCAATGTCCTCTTGTTGATAATGCCTGATTTGCTATGAACAGAAAAACTAAGGATATGTCTGAAAATGCCTCCTTCTTGAGCATTAGGACAATCCACTTGCATTTAGATGCATTACAAGAAGAGCTGGGTTGCATTCCTGACTTTGTGTGCAGTTCTGTGTGCTAATTATGAAGCTGCTCTTTCCCCATCTCAAGACTGTAACATACATTTCTGGGTCCCTTAATTAGGGAAATGCAAACAATTGGAATTTATCATTGCAATTTATCCCTGGATCATTGAAAAAGTGTTGCATAGTTAGGAAAACGCATATAAAACAACCCATCTTATTTAGAATACCACGTTTATAAATGATATTTTGCCATGGTTATTACTTAAAGGATCTGACCTTATTCTGCACTGTCTACAGCTTTGTCTAGCTGTAAATACCAATTTTATACCAAAACTAAAAGATAGAGCAGAAGTTTAAGTTCTTATTACTATTTCAGATTATTAGATACTGCAGAGGAGGAGAAGGCCCAATCTGGGTGTCAGGTGAAAACAGGCCTGAAGAAAAAGATATCCCAAATTGTTTATGTGGTGCCAAAAGGATTTTTGAATTCCAGGTATGTAAACTCATTTAAAAATAATACAGGTAATGTATTTCAGACTTAACAGGATCTGATTGTATAGGTGTTGGCTTGTAGTTACAGCAAGAAATTTGAAGTTGCTACATACTAACTATGCTAAATGATTGCACAGAGCCTTTATTTACTATTGTAACTGCTTTTTCCACCAGATAATTTGCACTATCCATAAAATGGTGCTCTTGTGAATATGGAACTGTCTCTTAAGTAACAGGAGTCCAGTATTATATATTTCAAAAAATAAAAGGCCTTCACGATGTGAATTGTAAATATGTCTGGCTGGAACTATTCAGCTGTAAAATTTTGAATGCTAGTGATGTATGCATGGTGAATACACTTAATGTCATGCAAATGGTTAAACATAGTCATGAAGGTGATTTCAAATGGAGTGAGGCTCAGAATTGGGGCAAGGCTTATAAGGTCAATTAAAACTTCTATAGATGAAGTAAGTAGGGCCATGCCTTTGATTCTCTAGGTATCTAATACACTGCTTTGGGAATTTCAAATTTATTTTATTTGAGCTGGTGCATGCAGTCGTTTCAACTGGGATTTGGTGTAAGAGGACATAAATTCTCTTACACCAAATGCAGGATCCTTCTTCAGAAAGAGAAGCAGGGAGAACGGAGAAAGCTGTGGCCTGCCTCTAAATCTTTTGGTTTTCTTTGAAGATTATGCCACAGCTCCTGAACTACCTTCAAGTTGACAGCCTTGGAGAGAGCATTGACTGGGGAACGCTGGTGGTGTACACTTGTGCTGACAACTGCGGTGGGGCACACGAATACCTGGAAGAGTTCATATGGAAACAAGACTATTCCGTGGGCCATGTTTTACCAAGTTGAGTCATCTAAATGGAATACTTGCCTTATTTCATTGTATCTCTGCACTGTGCAAACAGGTAGTTGAACTAGAAGTCACTGTTAACAGCGGATCTTGTAACAGTGATAAAACTGCTATAACTAGACCTCGACAGCCTCTCTCCTGTGCTCCGGGGAAGCTTTTATTTCAACCTGGTAAATGAAGCCAGATGTGTTTGTTCTGTGAGTTTCATTTCAAATCTCATTTCTCAATGTTTAAATAAAGATGAAAAGCTTTGGATTGGTGAAATTATCTTTTGTTGGTGATAGAACTTCAAAAACTTAGAAGACTGGTGTCTATCAGGACTTTGTGCTACTCAAAAATTAACATTCATTCAGAGAAAAGCAGACTACTGTAAACTCACTTTGCTTATGCTCAGGAGCTGTAGAGGAGTCATAGCTAAGAAAAGGTGCATAGCTTTTTGATGTGGAACTTAAGTCCACTTCTCTTTCTGAACAGGTGCACTCAGTCTAATTTGACAGTTCTTACATGTTCTGATTGAGTGGTTATTGGAGATAAAATGCACAAAATTAAGTGTTTTATCTGACTTAAACTATTTCTGCATGGGGCTAATAGTTTTAACTCAGTTATCTGGTGCAGAAGCAGTTTTAATAAAGTGAGCCATACCAGAACACATTTGTCTTGTTACATACTGCCTGCAGCAGCAGATTTTCAAGCTGAGTTGTACCTTAAGTCTGCCAGCTTTGGTAAAGTTTAAAAATAAGTGCCCTCTGCAGGGATCCTTCTGCTATTTGACAGCCTTATAGCTGAGGCAAGAGAAAAGTGAAACCATAATGCTGAGGTTACTGTGGTAGCTGCTTAACTACTCCTGTGGTTATAGCTACATTTGCAGAAAATGCTTTTTTGTGTGTGTCAGTATAGAACTGACTTCAGTTACATACTCCCTTATCCTGCTCCAACCATACATGGCTGCTTACCAGTGACTCTGAAAGTGATTTTATGAAAGTCCTAGGCCCACTGTGGGGTTTTTGAAATCATTTAGATGTTGAAAATATTCAAGTGAGCAGGCAGAGAATGCTGTACCTGTAAGTGGTTTTGTTGATGCAGGACCTAATTTCTAGAAAGGTAGTTTTAAGCCTCGGTACTTGTCATGAAACAGCAAACAGCATCTTAAGTCACTGTAGTACAGCTCAACTGATTTTACTGAAAACCGTCCCACAGTTACTTAGGGCTCCAGGCCTTCCTAAAGAGTTGAAGAGTTTTTCAGGTAAGTTGGTAATAGTTCAGGGTCCTGCAAAAGCAGGGACAGTCCTACAGTTATAGTCAAGAGCTCTCAGGAATGTTCACGAGCTCACAGCGCAGAGTGCTGTGGCACTGAAGGCAGTGTTTGAGTATCATGAACTTATCCTGGCACAGCTACATTATTATACAGCATCTTTCTGATAAGAATCATTAAATGAATTAATAAACACCTAGAGAAACACCGGTGTAGAGAAAAGACTGAAAATTAACGTCACTCAGGATTTGCAAATGGAGCAATATCAAAGCCAGCCAAAACTTCATGTTGTCTGGAATGAAACACCAACTTAGTAAAGAGACCATGGTTTACATTTGGGTTAGTTTTAAATAAAAGTTGTTTGCAATAACGTGCAAGTCAGAGAGAGTTTACTATTACTGAAAATTTACTGAAGAAAAAAAAAGTTTATTTTTAGTTCTCAGCCCGTTAAGCTTCAAGCATGGTTCAGAAGGAAGATTATGTACATACTGACTAGTCGGAAGGGCTTTGACATTTTACAGGAACACTAATATAGTGAGACTGTCATAGCTGGTAAAATACAAAAGTAGTAATTTAAAGAAATTCTAGGAGCTAAGCAGGGATCTTTTGTTCCAATTCAGTCAAGTGTAGCTATATAAGATTTGCCTAAATCCCATCTGTTGAACATAAGGCAACACATACTTGAACACAAACTTCTTTAACCAGTCATCTCTTTTAACATATTGGAAGTATTCAAGGTAGATGTTTCCAAGGATGTGACTGCTGGTAAGTAAGCCAGAGCATTGGTAAGATTCTCTCAAAATGACAAGTCACTTACAGTAGTGCATGTGCTATTAAAAAATCTAGATTAAATTAAAAAAAAAATCAATGTATTTCACTCTACCAGCTGGGTAATTTTAAAATGTATTAAGACAGTTCCCATAGTTGTATAAACAGGGTTTATTGTACATGTGGAGTTGAAGAAGGAAAGAGAAGAAAGGTATATATTATATATATATGTACAGTGAGCCATTTTCATTAATAAATTTATCCTATCTTGCTTAATACTGGAAAGAGGGAATGTGACTGGCACCAAAGAAATTTAAAGTTGAAAAAATTTAAAAGCTCAAGTTCTGAAAATTATAAAACCATGGTCTTACGGAAGGAACTTAAAACATATATACATGGCAATTTAAGTGGTTTATACACTGAGTGACACAGTTGCATTTGTCTTTAAACCAACTTACAGATTTCCTATTAATAGAACTGGCATTAAAACTATTTAAAAGCTAGGATATAAATAAAAATTGGAGGGACTGCTCTAGGAACAGCCCAGTAAAGCAACTCACAGTAACTCAGTAGACATATTCAAGAATACAGTTCCCCTTGACCATCAGGGAAGTAGGCACTAACTGGGAAATAGTCCAAGTCCTGATGTTGCAGTTGCACTGGAAGTCCGTCTCTTGTTACTGCTGTGCCATACACAATACCTTTTAAAATAGACCCCTGATTTCTCTGAAACATGTAGAAATTATTACGTTGTCTTTCTGAATCCCTTTAAAATAGGATAGATGTTTTCAAATGCTTCATAGATTTCTGCTCGTACTTTAGCACCTGAAAAAAGATAGGGAATTAAGTTAGTTTGTACCTTTCACCTAATACTCTATTTTAGCTTTTAGAATGTTTATTTTAATGTGACTCTATATAAAACCTACGCATATCCATAAATCCTTATTTTTACAATCTTTTTAAAAACATATTTCATAGAGAGCATACATTACCAGCCTTCTGTTTATTTTGTCAAGTGTTACAACTTTCATTAGCATCTCTGTGCAGATGCTATACTTGCAAATGGGATTATCCTATACAAAATTTCCACAGAAGACCCAACTACAAAGCACAGCCCTGCAGGATGTTTCTACAGAAAGGCCTAACTGATGGAGATTTTCTGAGTGTGAACATCTGTGGGAGGAAGGTCTGGCAGTGGAGACTGCTGCAGAGGCCTGCCCATTCCCCACACTGCAGGGACATGATTCTTTAGTCTGCCTGTCTTGTGGTTTGTTCTCCATAGCAAGACACAGTATGAGGGGAAAAGGAAGGGTGTAGGTGGAGTGTCTGAGGTTGAAGAGGTCCTAGAGCTCAGGTATCTCCCCTTCTTTGTCTGCTGTATCATGGGAGAATGGAAGCATCCTGCAGCCAAGCTGCCAAAGAACAGCTGGCTCAGTCACACATACTCAGCCCACAAAAACAGTCTTTCAGATTTTGCCAGAAAGATCACCTGCAGTCTTACAGCTTTTTGGGCACCTGCATACTACATTAGGATGCATGATCATTGTTCAAATGGATCTAGCCAAAGGTGGTATTGCTTCGTGCATTCTCATCTGTTAAGGAATACACATAATGCAGGTAACACATAGTGCAGGTAACACAGAGCAGGTAGCTCGGTGTGCAGCTGCAGCGCTGAGCTGCAGGTTGGGATGCAGACTGAGCTGTGTATGGCAGGACCCCCAGGCAAGAGGTCCCGTGAACTGCCAACCGTTTGTTCCGGGTCCCTCCTAGGAGGCACCCAGTTTGAGCTGTTATTTTGTTATTGCATCAAGATTAAACTGTACTATGGGAAATCTGGGGTGGAGCTGGTAAGGAAACCTTGTCTGACTGTGTGAGTGTGGTGTGTGTAGGAAGTCAAGTGGGGCACCTGTCGGCTCACTGGAGATGATCCGCTGCAAACAGGCTTTGGTCCTGATGCAGGTGGTGCTGGTGTGACTGCCAGAGTGGCTCCTGGATGGTTGGACAGGGAAGTTTCCTTAACATCATCCACAGAACATTCTACTAACTCTTCTTTCTCAGTACTGTCATCTCTAAAGGAAAGTACCTGGCAGCTTATGTATCCCTGTGTGTTCTCTGTAATACAGTCTAAATCTCACCTACTGGAGTAAGATACTGTCTTGACTTACCAGTTAAAACCACTTTTCCAGAAACAAAAATAAGCAGTACAATTCTTGGCTTGATCATTCTGTAGATTAATCCAGGAAACAATTCCGGCTCGTAGCTGTAAGAGAAGAGAGTGACAGTGTTTAAACTTGTAAGCTTGTAAACACATGTTCCACTCTACCTTCTGCAGGACTGGGCAGAGCAGATGTAGACTTCACTGAAACTTGGAGAGGGTAGTGCGGAAGATCATTTTGATGGTTTCATAATGGGCAGCCTCAGCTGCACCTAAGGCAGCGCAGAGATGGGAAAGGTGCAAGGGAATAATCTAAACAGATGTCACTCTCTAAGCTAGCTAGTACGCAACAGGAATGAAACACAAGCAAGCACTTTTTTACCTGCTGAACTGCTGGTGTGTGAGTACCAATCCTTCCAGTCTGATGGGAAATTTCACATCGCAGCTGCCCACCATGTTCTGAATTTTAAAATCCAAAAATTTTGCTGGAAAGCCCAGTTTCTGAACAACTCTTGCATACTTCCTTGCTGCCAGTCTGGATTGCTCCTCACTGAAGTGAGAAAAGGATATCTCTATTATTGCCTCAGTTGTGTATTACTTGAAGCAAACAGCATTGGACCACAAATATCTAACTGGGAGAAAAATGGCTGTGTGGAGGGAAAGGGAAGGTCACATGCAAAATTTTGGTATCTAAAATTAACAAGTAGCACTGGTTTTCATGCTCATTTTGGTAGTAATATCCTGGACACCACTAGTGTTACACTCACTGTTTATGAGGCACAAAACAGTAAATTATAAATCCATATATTTCATACTTTTAAAATATTGACCAGAGTCCCTCTAATGGGACATGAAAACTGTTATGTAAGTTATCACCATAGAACAACTTCGAACTACTACCGCTAGAAAATATGTGTTTCTATAAAAATCTCTCAACTGCCAAAATCCTCTACTTGGCTGAGCCCAGGAATTCGAATGGGTTTAACACAACTGCACAGCCTTACATGGTGTTACAGAATTCAGTTTGTTTCAGGTTTGTAAACAGCTGTAGATCTAGTTGTTCCTGATGCAGAGTAGGACAACTTGAACTTCAGGTGTCACCAGGCAGAGAAAATGTTTCCCTGTACAGCTCTATTCATTCATCTCTGCTCATTAGCTTATTCCTTCTGGATTCCTAGCAGAGTTCTTCAGAGGAGAATTTCTCTTCTGGCCACCAGAGTTAAACTTTTGTTTAGTTTTCAATTCTTGTGCTTCAATGATCATGTTAAGACCTATCTAACTAAGATCAGACATCAGGGACTAGAGACTTGGAGCTCTTATCCTATGAATGAAACTATTCAAATATAAAAACCATCTGCCGCCACCCCTACAGTTTAAGCAGTTTCAGTGCATAGTCACTGAATTTTTAAATTATTAGAAAAAAACACAGATAACTGAAGAGCGAAAAACCTGAATATAATAACCTCTGCAACCCAGTTTATTAGACTGGATGAAAGAGCTTCAGAAATAGAACTACCATTTCCCCTTTAGTTGGGAAGTCCCTTTAGTCATGAAAAGACAGTTTGCATAGCAATGTGTATTACACAAACAACTGTAAAAGCAACATTAGTTCTACCTGCATGACTTTGATGTGTATATATATATATATATAAATAATATTACTTCTAAAGCATCATGGTACATGAGAAGAGACAGCCTGAATTAGTTTGCTTGTAGTGCCTAAACATACCTTTTTGCTCCTGTGCACACCATTTTTCCAGAGCTGAATATCAGTGCAGTAGTACGTGGTTCTCTTATTCTCATAATAACAGCAGCAAAACGCTGAAATGTGAGCGTTGAGACTATTAGTGATACATTGCTGTAATCATTACATTAAAACCAAAACTGCATCATCTAAGGAGCAAGTTACACTGTAGTGTAAAGAAATACTAAATTCAAACATACTTACTGATCACTCAAAGTTTTCTTGAAATGCTTACATCATAAGTAGCTTCAAACACACACAATGAGAGGTAGAGCCAGGCAGGAATTTACCATTATTTACCATTGCATTGCTATTTTACTAAGTTAATCTCTCATTACTGTACATGCAACATATAAATAATGCTAACATTTGCATCAGAGTAATAGAGACAATTTAAAAAATAAATTTAAAATATTTCCTCCAAATGTCTTGAAATTTGATCTGTTGTAAGCATGATGGAAGACTATCTGCAAAAATTTTATGATCTGTTTTGTTTCTGTGTCTTAAAAAAAATTGGACAGCGTTACAATAGCAGCAAACAGATCAGCTGGAGATCAAAGTTCTGTGTAAACAGAAGTCACCTTGGCTACCACAGTAGGACACAGCAGCCTGATTAGCTCTACCTTTTTATTCTAAGTAAGCATTTCCAAATTCTTAAACTCCTTGAAGCTAGAGATACTGGAAACTGATATGGGCATACACAGACAAGTAAACCCTTCTTTGTTGTATTTAACTTGGACTAGCTCACCATGCAGTCCCATGAATTGTTCTGCTGACATAACCAAGGCGGTAGCGTGGGTTACCCAACAGCACATTTGTCAAAATATGTCTTAAATAGTACAGGCAAGCAACATCTTTCTGTGATAGATGAGTGTACCGACTAAACGTCAGGAGTGTGTTACATAACTCTCCTTTCTCTCTGACATGGAAAACAGTATTTTGCATTGATTATTCTAGCCTACGAGTTTTACACAGCCACCTACCCTCCTACCTTAGGAGTCACCAGGCATGCTCAAGTTTTTGCGGCATTAGTATCTTACTCACAATTATGTAACAGCATCACTGATATAATCTTAGAGTAACAGTTATTTATGACATATGCCTGCTTTAACCTTTGATAACAGAGTGCAGGTAAACTGCAGCAAAGTCCTAAATACTAAAATAAAAAACCCCTACGCCCCAGGAAAACTGAAGCCTTCCCAAGGTTAACCAATTCAACTACACAACCTAAACTTTTATTAGTATCCAGCTACTGTGGTTGCAAAGATAACATTTCCAAGAAGAGCCACCCAAAAGAAAAATGTAGCGACATAATTTTCCTGATTTAACACTCCAGGTCCTCTGCTGTTGTTCAAGGTTTCCGAAGCTAAAACAACCCCACAGTTTAACAGACTACCACTTAGAAGTGGCAGGCAACTTAAAAGTCCATGTGCAAAAAAATCAATTTCCCTTCACTGTTTCACCAAACTTAGCCATCAGAAGCAATGAGATGGCAGGAGTACTGGAGAGAACACAAGGGAACAGAGGGGAACTGAGACTGAAAAATGAGCAACTGCGCTGTGACCACAAGAATTCCAAGGGAGCAGCTAGGTGGAAGAAGCCACAGAGCATACAGAACAACCATGTCCATATGAACAGTAGCAGAGCTACCACAAAAAGCATGGCCAGTGTACTACACTGTTGGTTGGGTTCTTCTACCAAATTACAACCTGGTGCAAATCACAGCTACTTCAGTATAAAAATGCTTTTTACTAATTTGACAGAATGTTCTAAGTTTATTAAAGATTTCTTTTTAAACTATAGTATAAAACTGCATCTCTAGCAGGAAAGTTTTTCGGTCTATTACAGAAACCTGCAGCCACAACCTTTGATATACATTTCTCTTACCTTGGGATTATATTCAGCATTTCGGGCACGAAGCGCAATAGTTTTTAGGTCAAGTTTGCAACCAAGATTCACTGTGGACACAATATTCCTGAAGACAGGTGAGAGAAATATATTAAAAAGACAATAAGGAATTCACGTGTCTTCCTCATTTTTAACAAAGCTTAATTGATTTTACTTTTTCATTATTTTGTTTCTCCAAGTGAGTTTGAATGACATCTTTCCTACTAACAGGAGCACCAAGCAGTGTTTTGACTCAGGAACCTCCTTTCGTAGGGCACCAGTTCCTAAGGCATGATTGCTGATTCCTCCTTTTCTACCAGCTATTATGAAAAGTGTCCCATGAGAAGAATCTCTATTTCATTTTGGCTGGAAAAATTCTTGATTCTGAGAGCCCTTACCACAATCAGAGAAGCTGCTGGAAACAGGAGAAAATGAGGTAGTACCATCTGAAATTTTCCTTGCTATGCCCTTCAAGGAAGAAGGTGCAGAACTAAATGGGAATGGCACAGGAGGTAAATCCATTGCCCGGAGATGGGATAACAGGTCTCTAGAAAGTTTAAAAGAAGTTCCTAGATATAAAATTTTGTTTTCTGGGAAAATCCTGAAATTTCAAGGTCCTCAATGGTGGGGGGGTGGGGAAAGAGGAATATGAGAAACTACTCTTTCATTTCACCTTATCCATCTCACTTTGTCCCTTCCATAAATTTCTGAAGAAGTCTCTTTAAAACTAAAGTTCAATGAAAATACTTCCATACCTAAACTTAGAACTAGTTCTAGAGTTTTCTTCCCTTCTTACAAACTCAGTGTTACCCATGCACTAGAAAAGGGAACATGATGAACTCCTAAAGTGCATAGAGTTAAATTTACAGTGGTGTTAATGGAAGACATATTTTACACCCTCCACTGTTATACTTAAAAGATGTAGGTTGACAAATCACTAAGAAACTGTTTACATTATTAAGTGGTTTAGGAATGAAGCTAAGCTAAAAATAAAAGCAAAAACTACTCATATTGCTACAGGAGACCCATAAATTCTGAGTCCTCCGTTTCCACCAAAATGCAGTACCCAATTCCTGATGTGACTTTGGTCCTAAGTCTTTAAAAGGCTATCTGAGAAAGGATACAATGCACTAACACACGGGGCACTCACTGTAGTTGTGGCACTATCCCAGAACTCTCTGATGCTGGTGTTGCAGGAGTTATTGGTGTCATCGGAGTCATTGGAGAGGGGTACAGAGGTGTGGTTCCTGGTAAAGGGGCTGTAGTAAGAGTCTGTGAATGGAAGAGCTGGGGAGTTTGACCAGATGTTCCCTGTGTCGCTTGCTGTGACGTAGATTGCTGTGCTGCTTGTTGCTGCTGCTGCTGCCGCTGCTGTTCCTCTAATATAGACAGACTGTTGGTGCTCTGGACAGGCTGTGGTGTCAGTCCTGTGCCATATGGCATCATTGGGCTAAAAATGGGAATTCCTGGAGTCATTGCACCCTAGAGAAGCAAACATGAAAGAGAAATCACAGATCATGTTGATTCCATTTTGTTTTTAAGAGACAAAGTTTTCAGAGGGAGTCTAAAAATAAATCTATGTAAATTGAGTTGATGATCTCAAACCTGGAGCACATAGTAGTAACTTGTTAAAAACAGAAAGTCCTTGGAAATGCTTTACAGAATAAAGCATAAACATTTTATAGAATAAAACACTACCCCTAGGGATCTGACATGTTTCTCACACTACCTTGCAAGCATGTCTCAACTTTGACTCACGATTTAATTTGCAATTGTTTGAACACAGACTGTGCCCATTTTACCAAACACATTCTTAGCCCAGCAACAATCTATTATGCACGTAGTTTAATGGGCAACCACCAAAATTAAATTAATCTTTCCAACTTGTCAGTCATGTTTCTACTTAGAGGAACCCCATGTATCTGCATGTTTCTTATACCTCTGGACATACACATTGAGGGTTTTACAATTCTGCTTTATACTAGTATTATTCGATACCTAGCAGAATTTTTCAGATCTGCAAATGAAAAAAACTGAAGTTACATGCAAGAAATGGAAAATGCTTTCACAAAAAAAAAAATCAGATAATAGTTGCATTTTAGATCATTTGCTTTTACCTGAGGGGAGGCTAAGCCTTGAGCGTAGGGTGGCAAACTGTTGTTCTGATCCATGATTCCAGTTATTTCTTTGGTGAGGCCAGAAGTATTTCCTTCAATTAATTTAAATAAACTTCAAATCCTAGAGGACTTTTAACCATTTAAAACATTCCAGCAAAGTAGCTTTTAAAGCCAAGCTGAAAGGTGCTAGGAAAACATCAGCTCCAGAGAAATATGTTGTGAGTCTAAAACACTAAGAAAAACCTGAAAAGAAAAAGAGTAATATCTTGAGAATAATATCTAAAAATAAAATGAAAAGCAAACCTATGAGCTGCTGACTCAGATAAAAGACACACACCCACATATAAATACATATAAGAAAATTCACGCATATGCACACACACATGCCCAATCCATAAAAATAACCTTTTTCAGGCACACTCCATAGAAACTTTGCAGCATGATTCTGCTGAAGTTCCTGGCAGGTTACCTGACCCACATGGGCAGGCTTCTGTCTAACCAAACCTTCCTGCACAAACAATTCAAGCTATTAATGCTCATTCTACTCTAAGCTTTGCTTTAGCTAGAAAAGCACAGATTTTTTTAGAATTTAATTCCCCTGACTACTAACCAAAAAGCTTACTGACACATTGCTTGTAAGTCTCTTCCTGACAATTTTAAGACTTGGGCTCTCAGAAATTATTTTTTTCTTCTATGAGAAAAGCATCACTGGTCAAATTAGAACTAGGAAAACCTCTTATCCACTTCCAATAGACTTCAAACAACAGTGACATGTGCTTTATCAGAAAAAAAAAAAAGTGAAAACTTATTTCAGGTGTACAAGTGAAACATCCATATGATTTGATTTTTTCAACTGTTGCTGTCTTACGGAAATAAACAAGACAAGTGAAGAATTTAAATTTTATGCTATCAACAATATAAAATATTTTCCCATTAATTTGTAAGTTTCTTAACTATTGCCTAGAAATACTCAAGGTCATTTTCAGGCCAGAGGTTGGCCACCTCAAAATCTGAAGAAAACTTATTCAGCCTTTTTTTTTTAAAGATATGAGAGCTTAGAATTACAATAATATTTACACTGCAGCTAAAAAGGTCTGCTTTTTTCTCCGTGACCATAAGATATTATGATCTTTACCCTCACTGAAGGTATCAAGCAGAGCACCCAGGTTTTATGACCTGGAGATAGGAGTACATTAAAAGCCTAGACATTATCCTGGAAGAAATAAAGCCAACTCCTCGACAGCCCAGCTGTTTGGTAAGAAACCAGGATACCAGGCATGCCAAAGCCTGCGGCGAGGACACCGGCTACGCAGAGGCCCATCTTGTAACCACCCAGCGAGGCTTGCCTGGATCGCCACTACAAACGCTGGGAAACGTTTTGGTCGAGGGAACAGAGTCCAAAAGCAGGAGACACCACGGAGGAGGCCCCGACCCACCTCTGAGGCCCCGTTCGGGCTCCTTCCCCAACCACACAGCAGCGCTGGGCATGCGGCCACCGCTTCCCGGTGCCCTCCAACCCCTCTCGCTCCCCATCCAGCATTGGCCCCGGCGCCGCGCAGGATCTCGCCCTGCCCGCGCCCAGCCCGCCCCCGCCGCCACGGTCGCCGCTCGCCCCCGAGCCGCGCCGGAGCCCCGCGGCGGGGCAGAGCAGGGCGGCCGGGGGAGAGGAGTCCCTCCCCACTTTCCCCGCCGCGGCTCAGGCCGCCGCGGAGGCGCGGTGCGAGCCCGGCCCCGCACACCGTCCCCGCCCTCCAGGCCCGGCCCGGCCCGGCCCGCACCATCGCGGCCCCGCCGGCAGCCACCACCCCCTCCGCGGGCAGCGGGCGTGCGGCGGCCGCGGCGCCCGGCGGAACTCCGTACCTGCTGCCCCGCTCCGCTCCCGCCGCGCTCAGCGCCCGCCGGACCACGGCCCGGCCCGCCCCCGCCCCCCCGGCGCGCTCAGCGCGTCACTTCCCGCCGCCGCCGGGAGAGGAACCTTCGCTGGGAAGAACGTTCTGAAATTCAACAAGGGCAAAGGCGGGGTCCTGCACCTGGGGAGGGGTAACCCCATGCACCAGTACAGGCTCGGGGCTGACCTGCTGGAAAGTAGCTCTGCGGAGAAGGACCTGGGGGGTCCTCGTGAACAGGGAGCTGTCCGTGAGCCAGCAGTGTGGTCTTGTGTCCAAGAAGGCCAATGGTGTCCTGGGTGCATTAGGAAGAGCATTTCCAGCAGATCGAGGGAGGTTATCCTACCTCTCTACTCCACATCTGGAGTACTGTTTCCAGTGCTGGGCTCCTCACTACAAGAGAAACACGGAGCTCCTGGAGCGAGTCCAGGGATTAAGGCACTGGAATATCTCTCTTATGAGGAAAGGCTGAGGGAGCTGGACCTGTCCACCCTAGAAAAGAGATGACTGAGAGGAGACCCCATCAATGTGTATAAATATATAAAGGATGGGTATCATGAGGATGGAGCCAGGCTCTTCTCGGTGATGCCAAGTCATAGGATGAGGCAATGGGCAGAAACTGACGGACAGGAAGCTCCACGTGAATGTGAAGAACTTCTGTATTGTGTGGGTGACTGTGCACTAGAATAAATTGACCAGAGAGGTTGTGGAGTCTCCCTCATTGGAGATATTCAAGAACCATCTGGAGACAGTCCTGTACCATGTGCTCTTGGATGATCTTGCTTGAGCAGAGAGGTGGCCCACTGTGGTCCCTTCCAGCCTGACCAATCCTGCAGTGCACGAGACCTGGTCGCAGGGGCTGTGCTGGAGGTTGTTCCCCGCATTATAGCTGTACAGACTTACACACTGCAGTGCTGCACTGGTGGCTCTTGCTGCTGTCCGTGCGCAGCATTCATGGAGGCTGCAGCCTCTGCAGCTGTGCTTCCCAAGCAGAGTGACACGCTTCTCCAGAACACCACATGTCCCCTGCATCTCCCCATCCCCGTCCTTCTCCCCTAGCACCACTTCAAGCTTCTATCCCAGCTCTTCTCTCGTTTCCACTCATGCCATGGCACCTGGCACCGCAGCTCATGGCCCACCTCAAGGACCTGGTGAGACCCCATCTGGAGTACTGTGTCCAGCTCTGAGGACCTCAGCACAAGAAAGACCTGGACCCGTTGGAGCGAGTCCAGAGGAAGGCCACCAAGATGCTTAGAGGGATGAAGCATCTTTTGTACAAGAAAAAGCTGAGATAGTTTGGATTGTTCAACCTGGACAAGAGGAGGCTTTGGGGTGACCTAATTGCAGCCTTCCAGTACCTGGAGTGAGCCTACAATAAAGACAGGGACTTTTTACAAGAGCATGTAGTGACAGGACAAGGAGGAAGGGCTTTAAACTGAAAGAATCAGTTTAGATTAGATACTAGGAGGAAGTTCTTCGCTGTGAGGATGGTCACTGGCACACATTGACCAGAGAAGTTGTGGATGTCCCATCCCTGGCAGTGTTCAAGGCCAGACTGGATGGAGCTCTGAGCAACCTGGTCTAGTGAAAGGTGTCCCCATCCATGGCAGCAGGGTTGGGACTACATGATCTTTAAGGTCCCTTCCAACCCAAGCCATTCTGTGATTCTCAACCCTTGGTCTTCACAGCAGTTCTCAAGCTGCTCCCTCCTATAGAGCCAGAGCCACCCTGGTCCCCACCTACCCAAATACTAGATGCTCTTTGATGACTCCACCACAGCTGCTTATCAACCTGCGCGTTTCCAAGAGCGGGCACGCAGATGTCAGGGGCTGGCAGCGCTTAGACAGGGGAAGAACCGGTGCCTGTGCTGCCAGGAGGGCCCAGGCACACACCGAGCTGGTGATGGGGGCGGCGGAGGGAGGGAGCGGGTGATAGCGGGGCACGGGCGAGCGCCTCCCCCACAGCGGCCCCGCAGGCCGCCCGCCGGGGCACGGCGCTCGCCGCCCGGCAGAGGAGCCGAGAGGAGGCGGTGCTGCCGTCCCAGAGCGGCTCCGCTTCCGCCTCCGGTGCCGCCATTTCGCCGTGAGACAGCACCGATGGCGATGTTGTCCGCTGCGGGATACGGGCCCTCCCGGCCTGAGATGGGCTATGAGCTGGATGGGCCCGTACAGCATTACCGCTTCTCGCCCTACACCTTCAACGGAGGGTGAGCAGCCGCAGGCAGCGAGCGGTCCGGGACGAGGCGTCCGGGGGAGAGTGGCGGTAGGGCTGGGGCTGCCGCGCCTTACTCCTGC
Organism: Neopelma chrysocephalum; assembly: GCF_003984885.1. Taxonomy (NCBI): domain Eukaryota; kingdom Metazoa; phylum Chordata; class Aves; order Passeriformes; family Pipridae; genus Neopelma; species Neopelma chrysocephalum. The sequence continues at coordinate 7,452,952 of NW_020897691.1, forward strand.
TTCCCCCCGGTGCTCAGGGCGGGTTTCTCTCCCCTCAGCAGCTCCTCCTTGCAGAGAAAGAAGGGCAGCACGAGGGGTAGCAGGGCTCGGCCTTGCCCTGGGTCCGTGCAGCCCTTCGGGTTGTTCGTGCGTGGCTTTTGGCACACTCGGACTCCCTAAACAGTTATTGCTCATAAAATAAGCACCTTTTCTTCCCCGTGGAACGTTTTTCTGTGCCTCAGGAAACGTAGGAATCGGTCATATTACAGAGTCGTAGAATTGCTAGAGTTAGAAGGGACGTCTGGAGATCATTCGGTCCAACCTCCTGCCAAGGCAGGATCACCTAGAGCAAGTGACAAAGGAACGCATCCGGGTGGGGTTTGGATGTTTCCAGGCAGGGAGACTCCACAGCCTACTTGGGCAGCCGGTTCCAGTGCTCTGCCACCCTCAGTGTAAACAAGTTCTTCATGTTGAGGTGGAACTTCTTGTGTTTTAGTTTATGGCCATTGCTCCTCATCCTGTCGCTAGTAAACATGTAACTGTTGAACGCTGCCTTGCTGTACCTGTTTAAGGCAGGTGATGTTTTACATATCTGAGGTGGTGGCAGGATCTGGCGAGGACAGTGTTATTTGTTTTTTTTCTTATAGTACCTAACTACTTTTTAAAGGGTATCCGTTACTTAATGGTAGTACACCTGTGGGAATTACAAAACTAGTTGTTTGGAAGTCAATAAGATAACATCAGATTTAAAAAGTGGTGATAATTTAAGTGTACTGATACTGTTGCTGAGTATTTTGCTTGTTTTAGAAGGGTGAGTCATTATCAGGCATCTAAAAGACTTGGTCTATTGAGTTTGTTTCTTGCCTGGTGTAGGGACTCTGTTTTACCAAATTTCCATACAATTTTTAGTCAAAGTAGAGGGTCACGTACATATATTTTCTTCATTGAGTCTGTTATCTTCTTATGTTGGTCTTGGGTTACATGTAGGGATGTGCATAGAGGGGAACATAGCAAGGAATATAACATGCTTGACAAAATGTGACTCTGGGTATAGAATTCCTACCTAGTCAGTTTCTGTGTTGCCTAAGAAAATATTTGTGCTGAAACTCATGATTATATCAATACTCTTCATTAAGGACTGTGCTGGCAATCGCTGGGGAAGACTTTTCTATTGTTGCCTCTGACACGCGGCTCAGTGAAGGCTATGCAATTCACTGCCGGGACAGCCCAAAATGCTACAAGCTGTAAGTCCAGATCTTGCAAAAATTGAAACAGATGAAAGATGTTTTGTATTGCTGACCATGTCACCTGCCTCCTGCTTTAAGTAGAATTCTTACACAAAAAGCACAGTAACAAAGTAGATTTTGGAGTCATGTCGAACATTGCGGTAATTCAGGATGTGATGTGATGTTGTAAAGATAGCTAGTGTTGCATGCTCTTGAAGTTAGCTGATAACAGAAGTATTTTAACATGATACAAGGCTTAATGTAAGCTAGGTGGTGGGTTTTTTTGGCTGGATAATCAGAAGAACTTTGGTGTTAACTGTAGCCAAACTTAATCCTGTGGTAACTCATTCTGCTTCGTCAGGGCACCTGGTGTTAGTACGCAAGTGTGCCCCCTGCAGTCAGTTGTACAGTTTCTTTCTAGTTAAATACCTGGCACTTTGGAGAAGTGTTTGTTTGAGGAAAGGTAAACCTGTCAGTAGTTCCATTATTGAACTTTTTATGCTCATTTTATGCTTTTTTGACTCACCTAGATAGCATCTCCTTGGTCTAAAACTACATATTGTTTACATTCATTCGACTGCAGCAGGTGTTTACCTAGTAGGCTGCCATCATTTTTTGATTCCTTTTTTCTTTTCTTTTTTCTTTTCTAAATTGTTGACACAAGATCAAAGGAACTTACATTTCTCCTGGCTAACTCCTTAGTATATCTTTGACTCTCTGATACTGCCCAAATGGAAATTGCATACTGCACATGATGGCTTTGTGTAATTCTAGTGACAGGCTGAGAGAAGATTGCATTTTAAGGTGTTTTCTGAAGGACTGCTTTGTGTTAGTCTGTATGTGTTAATGTTTGTAGACTCCTCTTTACTAGAATTTAAATTTCAAGGGTGTGTTGCTGTGGCTAGCGTTCATGAAACATTTTGAAACTGAGCAGAGAGCTAAGCTTTTGTAATGCATCTGCAGCCAGATAACTTCTGTTGCACTGACACCATAAATGTCATGTAACCATTGTACAAGCTTAATGCAGCCCTCTGGTCCGATGGAGTAAAATTTGGACCGAGTGATAGGATCTGTGGCTCCCCAGTGTAAAACACATCCTTTAGCAAGACCGAATTGTAATAGATAGAGTGAGGAGTGCATGCAGAAATTAAGAATTTCTTCTTATTGATCTTACTGACAGTTGAAGAAAGGTGGTTTGAAGACAGGCATTTGCATAGTTCTGTGCTTGATGAGTCATCTCCAAGATGTAGGTTGCAGTTACCTTTCATACACCACAGATCTGTTACGACATTTTAGGCAACTGTTTTTGATAACATTAGAAGAACTGAAAATACATTTTAGTGTTCTCAAAATAACCTACTGTGTAAGAAAATGCTCTAGTTCATACTAAATCTAAAATTGCCACAAAATGTTACGTTTTTCAGAACAGAACAAACGGTCATTGGATGCACTGGTTTCCATGGTGATTGCCTTACCCTTACTAAAATTATTGAAGCGAGATTAAAGGTAACTACCTGTATTGTATTTAGAAACTTACATTCTTAATATTATGCTTGAATCATAATATTATATGTTTTAAATACAGTTTTTGCTGTTCTTCTTCAAATGTCTGTATCTTAACTGTATGGCTAGTGAAAGATCAGGCAGGGGAAGTTGATGCTGTGTTCTTACTAAGTGTGACATCACAAACTTAAAGAATGGAGAAGCTGGAAAGGAGAGTGTTAATGAGGTAACATCTATTGACTGTAAAACTTTGGAGACATTTAATTTTTGGCTTGTAAGAAGGCTTTAACTTTTAGACAAGTGTGTTGTCAGTAATCATGCTAGTTAAAAATCTTGCTTAACGTCAGATTCTTCTGTAGTGAGGTTACAGAAAATGTAATTTTGATTGAATGTCAGATTTAGTGTTTGACTTTCTTCTTGGATATGCTCTACCACTGGCAGATGTACAAGCATTCCAATAACAAGACCATGACTACTGGGGCTATTGCAGCAATGCTGTCTACAATCCTGTATTCTCGACGTTTCTTTCCGTACTATGTTTATAACATAATTGGTGGACTTGATGAAGAAGGTAAGACTTTACACAAAAAAAAGCTAAAAAGGAGACGCTGAATTTCTGTGAGTGGAAAGCTATCCCTTTACATCTCAGGTGTATTGATGGAATAACAAAGTTTGTGTTCCTATTCATAACACGTACCTTTAGGCATTATGATACTTACACAGATCAAATACATGTTATACATCTGACTTGTTTCCTAGTTTTTGCTGCTAACTTGATCTTCCATTTCTGAAGGTCTGAAAGTCTAAAAACTGTTACAAATATTTGATTACAAATAAAATCTCTACAAGTGAAATCTTTCATATTTTAGACTGGAAAACTTTTTAACAGCTTTGCTGGATTTCTTAATTGCACCTTTAAAGGAGATGTTACCAGTAAAATTGTGTATATTTTACCCAGACCTGTGAATGTGGTAGAGGTTATTATATATGAAGATTTAGTCCAGAGACAGGTTTCTACAAAGTTATTTTTAACTGTTAACTGACATCTGATGAAAATCATGATTTCTACACAGAAGCTGTAGTTTAATGTACAGCCCTTCCAGGACTTACTGGGCTCTTGTCCAGTGATTTGGTTGAGTTGGTGAAATACTGTGTTCTCTGGCTTTGAGAAGGAGCTCCAAGGTGCTCTTGTTTGGATAATTTCAGCCATTCCCTGCAGTTTGTTGTTACCATTAAGTTATACTGCTTTCCCAGTCTTGCTAAGACATGTCTGCGGTATGTGGAGTCTGGAAGGGGATTAGTCTGCCTTGCATAATGGTAAATTTCAGATTATGAGGGTGCTGTAACAGTTGCTCAGAGTGTAGGTTTGCATGCATGGGCTTAGCTTGAGTCCAGTAAGATTGATTTTTGATTTGGCTAGCTTTCTCAGGGCTCTTCAGCTCCTGTCCCGTGCTGCCAAGCGCACTGGCCAGTTCATTGGATCTGGTGCAGCCTGTCTGAATGGAAAGGCGGGGCTTGGCCAGGTCCTGTCTTTTGACTGGCATGTCCTCATCAAACCCCGATGCTTCAGAGCTGCAGTGTGTCTGCATCTCTGATGTTAGTGCAAGCCAGTCAATTTTGCACAACCTGGCCTGGCTCCAGAAAGAAGTGTGTAAGAGAGCAGAGCATCATCCCTGGTTCTTGGAGTGCAATGCAGAGGAATAAAAGTGTGCTTTCTGGAGGTAATTCAAGAACTGTATTGTTCAAGAACACTGTGTAAACTGCTTCTTTGTGTTAGCCTTAGAACCTCCAGGGTTCCTTCTGCAACACTATGCTCTGGCATATTTTTCTGCTTTGGTTGCACATCAACACTTTTTCTGTGGTCAGTACTGTAGAAAACATCTGTTGGAGCATGGTTGTAACTTAAACAGAGAAAATAACCTTGGAAGTCATACCAGGCCACAACCATAGTGAGCCTACTGTACAAAGCATTGTCTGAACATACTGCAGTAAGTATTGTTTGGTAAAGGCTTTCTGGGATCTGTGGTGTTCCTGACGCTGCTTACTGAGAGTGCTAGTTCTTGTTGTATATGCTTATCAGTGTTGAGAATCTTTCTGAATTGTTACTAGATGCTAATTTTTTTGTTTGATTTCCAGGAAAGGGAGCAGTATATAGCTTTGATCCAGTGGGCTCATACCAGAGGGATTCTTTCAAAGCAGGTGGATCAGCAAGTGCCATGCTGCAACCTTTGCTGGATAACCAGGTAAAATAGTTTATTGAATTTTGGTTTTGGTTTTTTCCTTTTGTTATCTCAGTAAACATTTGTGACATTCAAATTAATGTAGCTTTACTTCTGAGGAGTACTGCTTTTGAGAGAAGTTTTAAATCTCTTACAGGTATGACCTGTTAATCCATACATTTATAAATTATGTGGCATTACTTTCTCAGGAGAGATCAAAGTTTTACTTTGGGATCTGTTCAGGTTTTTAATATGTAACTAACAGTGCAGCACCTGTTTAAAAGACAGATACATATGTTAATTGGGGAGTTAGGTTTCTCATAGAAGTTGTTTAGGGTTTTTTTTCTGGGTTTTGTTTTTTAGGTTTTTTTCTTAGCTGATAACATAAATGTGCCTGTTACTTAGCGTGAAATAATACCAAAATAAGAAGGTATAATTAGTACATACATTTTATCACTTAATATACACTTCTTTAAGTCTTCAGTTTTGTACAACTCACATACCATTTTCTAAGAATGTTCTTACATAAAACTAATGGAAAGTTATTCAGTTGACTCTGTCTAAAAATACTCTAAGAATATTTTTGTATTTAGTTGATGCTGTTAGTGGTTGAATGGGAGAAATACCAAAGCATGTTTTACTCATTTTATTTGCTGACATCGGTGTTGGTATTTAGTCAATTGAGCCTGATATCAACACAAATTTTGTGCTTAAAAAAGTAATAAAGGAATAAGCACTCCTGACTCTTATCAGCTGAGAAAGGAATAGAATCTTTCCTTTTTTTAAAATTTAAATAACAACCTGTTCTCAGCTTTGACTTAGTTTTGAACTTATTAACTGAAGGAAATAAAATATCTTCTGCAGAAACAAAGTTTTCGTAAGTAGTTTTTTATTGCTTATGAGTTTCAGGCAAAGTGCACTACTCTCCTCGTTTACCTGTTCTGATGCTTAAGTTGACACTTAGATTTATCAGCTAAAATGCACTATTTAGTATGATCAGATGTGTACCAGTATAGACTTATTTTTGAATTCTAGGTATGCTGAGGAGTATTTGCTTTTAAGAAATGTTCCTTACTATAAGTGACTACAGAGGAAGGGCTTGTGTGCAGTTATGATGCTGCTAACCCAGTGAGAAGTTTCTGAAGGATTAGATCAGATCTGAATGTTCATTGTGATCTTGTATGTGCTGAATGAGCACGAGCAGCTGTGCTAGCTGTATACTGGATCTACTTCTTGTTACTCTTCTAAGAGTATCAGCATTGGCAAAGTTTTCAACTGTGTAGAGGAACGCTTTTGTCAGCTTTGGGTTTTTAAAACAGACAAGCCTTTTCTTCTTTTTTATGTGTCTAAATCTGTTCATTCTAGTGCAGAAACTGAAACAGCTTTCATGCTGGATGGATCATACTTCCTTTAAAATGCATTTTCATCTTTTCTTAGATTGGCTTCAAGAACATGCAAAATGTGGAACATGTACCTCTGACCCTGGAAAAGGCTTTGCAGCTGGTTAAGGATGTCTTTATTTCTGCTGCTGAGAGAGATGTGTACACTGGGGATGCACTTAAGATTTGCATTGTCACAAAAGATGGAATTAAAGAGCAAAGTATCCAATTGCGAAAAGACTAATTCAGTTCCCTTATAAACAAGTATTCTATGATGTACAATTTACCTGTGTTATGAAGACATTTGTCTTATTAAATTTTTTTCAAGAAGTTTAACTACTGTAATGCTGAGTATTTTCTTTGTTAGAAGTGGTAGTGTTTTTTAGAAACCAGAGCAGTTCCTGGTAAGGAAGCAGCTAAAAGTTATAAGTCAGTTTTGTTCGTTTTGTCTTAATCTGTTGATCATTCTAAGTCCAATGAGAGTTTAACCCCCTTCTCACAATCTGTTATTCTGCAATATGGGAGAGTTTAAACTTAATAAAATTTAGGTTCACTGACTATTCTGGTAATGCTTTCAGTTCAGCCTTGGTTTAGCGAGAAAAGCATCTGTTTTGTTCGTGCTGCCTTCTCTGCACTTCATAGCTTGCTTTTCCTGTCTTCTCCTTTCTCTCTCTGACGTGCTATCCTGACATTTGACTTCCGTGTACTTATTTAGAGAGACTGCGTGGGTCACCTGCAACCAATTTCACTGTGTAAGAGGGAAGAATGTTAAACGGAATTATTCAGAGTTTAGTCCTGGACTCTGCATCCATGCTCACTTTTACATGTTTCTGTTTGGTTAATGCCCCAAATTTGAAGCATCGTCATTTTCTGGCTACTGAGGGAAAATAACATAGTATGGAGATTCCTGAATGCTTTTTAATGTTTGGGAGCTATGTTAGCCCTAGTACTGCTTTTGATTCTTGGGAAATTGCATTAAATGTGGTTTGTTTGATGTGCTGAATCACACTTCTGGAAATTGGCTTGAGTACTAAGACCTTTAGAAAAAGAGAGCTGCATCACCAAGGGCAAAATAGTTTTCTCTTGCCTAGGAGTCCTTTTACAGTCTGTAGCTATTTAAAAAAGGACATATAAAATATCTCGTTGCTTGAGGTGGCATACTTGTTCTTAAAAGAATAATTTTGCTGATCTGCTTGACCCTACGGTAACCTTGTCTCCTGTTAGGGTGTGACTGGCTACCTTCAGTGCAACATTTTGGGTGCTCTGCATTATTCCTAGCTCTGGGTAGTCTTCACTAGTGATGGTAGTCTCAGGCTTTCTAAACCATTTAGATAATGGGTAGTATTTTGAACCTCAGTAATTGAACAGCTAGTGCATTTAAACAGACTAGCTGTGTTCAGGAAATCCACTGAGTGGGAATTGAATAACTGCCAATTCCCAAAGTGTTTGTGAAAGCACCTGACCACTGGGTGCCAGTGTTGGACAGAGTAAGAAGGGAATTGCTGCTTATCCCTGGGGAACTGGGCAATGAGAAAGGCACATAGCATCTTAATCTGAGAACACTGGGGCTGAAGTGACTTGGTCACACAAGTCAGAACTTCTAGACATGTTCAGGTAACTTAAGAGGATGTTTAATGTTTTTTGCAAAAGACAGATTAGATGGATTGTATAAATGACTGTGTAGCTATATGCTGTCTATACTGAGAAAGCATATGATGCAATAATTCTAAGAACAGAAAGCATATGCCTATTTAAAGTACAAATCAGTAATACCAAATTAAATACATGCTATGTTACTTCTGTAAAAGTAAATTAAAGTACCTTAAGGTCGACTGTCTTTGATGCCAGATTTGTGTTGAGTTGCCGAAGTGTTTCACAATAGATTGTTAGAGCTTTATGCAAGGTTGGTGAAGTCTAGTGAGACTAAATAGCATTTCTGTTGCAACGAAAAGCAGCTGAGGGTAGCAAGTTGACATTGCCTGCCTTTGGGACAGGCCTGGTTGCAATATGTAAAGGTAAAACAGTAAAAGGACAGGGCAACAAACAAGGGGAACTGTCTAATTTTTACATTAATTAATTTAATGTTCTTGCAGGATGCCAGATGTGTAGGAGAGTTGCAATGATTCAGTTGAAAAATTTTGATAAATTTGGATGCTTTTGTATTTAAGGGTAAATTTTACATTCAAAAGAAATGCATATCGACAGATTTTAGGAATTACGGGTTTAGGTCGAGTTGTCTAGGCTTATCTCTGTAAGTTCTTTCAGGAGAAACTGTGATTAGAGTGTTCAGATCTCATTTGCAGTCTCACAAGACGTTCAACAGCAGGTGCCTGTTTTCCTGCCACTGTGTGTCAGTGCTATCATGTTGGTGCACTTGTGCAGATCTGAGATGGCCATTTCGTCTCCTTTTCAGTTTTCCCTGCGAAGTACCTGTGGCTGAAAAACACATCAGGGACAGGAAGCTTTCCCCCAGGTCCATTGGACTGAAAATACCAAATTTCCTTCACATAAGAATGTAGCACTGCATTCACTCCGTGAGTGGGTTTGGAACCAATGATGTGGGAAGGCTTGTTTTCCGCATTTCTAACTTTCCCTGTACCCTGCCTTGATGTCATCACTGCTCCTGCTCAGAGAGAGGAATTGCAGGAATGACAGAATACGTGTGACCACAGAAGTAGTCACAGGCTGCTCAGCTATAAGCTACTTGCTTATTAGTATTAAAACATCCCAAAATTTCGGATGTGTCTTACACATAAAAGACACCATGTTTCTTAGCTCTGTGAGATTGTCATCCTCGGCCTGGAAGGTAGGAATCCCCTGACTGCAGCTCTTCTTATTCCTGTGCCTGTACTTCCTATGTGTAAATCAGCTCAGTACTCATCTTGCACCATATCTACAACGGTAATGAGTAGTTTATGAAGCACTTTGAGCCTTACTTGGTTACAGAACTGTCTAGGCCGGTAGGCCGTAGAGGTACACAGCTGGGCAAAGCAAACATGACAGTAGCACTTGGGGTTGCTAGAAGCAGAGATCTGGGTTGGGCAGACCTACTTGGCCAGGGGTTAGATGCCTTTATTACAATTTTGTGTAAGAGAAAGGAGGGAGAGGGAAAATGTTTATCTTGCAATCCTTTCCTTAATTTTAAACGTGTTCTGTGTATCTTTCGAAAGAGAACTGTACTGCAGGATTGCAATAACCTTGGAGCAAGCACTTGTAACCACCTCGTTCAAGAGCTTGCAAGTGGCAGGGTGTACAAGAGCAGCGCACAGCGGCAGGAACAGCTAGCTCGACTTCACCTGCAACAGTACTAAGGGCTGCCTTAAGATGGCAATAGTTAGTTGCTGTCGCAGGCTTCTACACGATTACACGCGGGGCCGGTAAAAATAGTCACACGTACTTTAGAAGTTTCCCACTATAATGTGCTTTGTGGTACTGTGTGTTGAGGAGATGGGAGGCTTTATTTTGATCTTGGCCAAATGGTTGCGTACACTTGCTTATATAAGGGACTGTTCAAGGTCAGAATCAGCCTTAAAAACTAAATTTTTAAAGCAAAGTCTACTTTATTATTTTTGGACATGTTTTCAGCACTATTGTTTATGCATTGAATCCTTTTTATATATGGAGGAGGGGGCTTGTTACTATGGAAAGTGCTCGACAAGACATAAATATTGCATATATGCTTCTAAAAGCTTAATTCACTATATCATTCAGGGATAAGTTTAATTTGCCTTTAACTAAAACCAAGAATTTCTTGAGGTTGAATTGTAAAATGTTGTATAAGCCAAATATCAAGCTTTCTCACTCTAGGTTGACATATGCCTTTAACACTACGTATGCCTTAGTGTGATGGGAGTCAGGAGCAGGCTACTGACTAGAGAAAACCATTTAAATCAAAATTATAAAACACTATATGAAGTACAGAAGTTTGAAGTTGTCCTACAGCAACTTACTCCTTACTCCTTTACATTATTTATTTACTTAGGGGACATAGTTGTAATTTCTCATACTTGATAAACCTTTCTGGATACCCTGTAATCATCCATCCTGGAAAGTAAGAGAAAGCTGCTTTGGCAAGTGATCTCAATTTAGCAATTTGGGATTTTAGAAACCTAAGCCTGGGGAGAAGTGGCAGGAACAAGTGGGGACTGATTAAAGCAACATTCACGTGAATCTGAGCAAAGTAAAGTAATTCTGTTTCTTTTCAATCTAGTAGAAGATGGATTTTAGGAGCATGAACTAACTGCTGCCATATTTAGGGTTCCTGATCCCAACTCAAGAACTAACTTTTGAGTAGAAGGGATTTGGAAATGACAGCTTTCAAATTCCTCTTTTCTCTTTCTTTCAGCCAATGCTTTTGTTCAGTGTGAATGTCCTTTGCTTTTATGCCATTTGGGGCAGTCGTAAACCAGACAATAAGGCACATGGGCCTGAAGTTAACTAAGGTTTGTCTCCCGATCAGTCTTCGCAAGCCAAATTCCTTCTGAGAAGGGGTTTTGTCTGTGTGAGTGCAACAGAGTGAGACCAGCCTTATATTCTTTCGACAGGAATATGTAGTTAGTTTAATTGTATGGACCATTTTCTGTGTACTTCCTTTTCCACACAATTTCAACAAAGTATTCATAATTACAAGACCATGGTTTAGCAGAAGAAAAACAAACAAAAAATCCTGAGTATCTTTCCTGTTAGGCTGTTCTTGGCCCTTTTCCTAACAGTTGCTGGCAAAGTTCAACTTCTGTTCATTTCGGAGGCTCAAATGGGGGTAGGGATGGACTTTATTGTAGCCTACAGTAATTAATATTCTTTGGCACAAGACACACATTAAAGAGGTACTGGCAAGAGAGTAGTCACGGTATCAGAAATTCAACCAGTTCTTTGCACTTTAGCTCAAAGAACCAGAAAAGGAAAGTTAAAAAACAAGATTCCCCTTTTTGCCGAAGAAGAGGAACAAGATGTGGAAGTTTGCAGTGTTACATAGGTATTTTTCACAGTTGAGGTAAAGTGCTTTTGTCTTTCCTGAGGCCTGACTTCTCTGCAACTCAGGTATTTCCATTCCTTAGCTTTCTACAGCCACACAAGTTTTGTGATCTCCTTGATGGTTCTACAAGGTGTCTACCTGGGGTGCCCACCCAGGTGTGGGTATGTGACACCTACAGTACCTGGCCCACTGAGGTGGCTTAGGTGAACAGGACCAATTATCTGTTTAACCAGGCTTTGTGAAAACTAGCTGTAATCAGCTTGGCAGTCAGGCCTGGTGGATGATCGAGCTGTTTATTTGTCTTTCAACACCGCTCTCATACTGGAGACCCTGGGTGGCTCAGCTGAGCACCTCTTCTCCACAACCAACCTGGAGCCATGAGTATGGATGGAGCCATACCCAGCTGAGGGTACCTGGGAGGTGAGAGGTGCTATAGAATGCCTTGAAAGTTAGTCCCCTACCAGGAGCCCATCCTCAAACATCCCAGTAGAAAACATACTTCTGTTTGTAGCTTGCTTATGCAGCAATGCAGAGAACCTCATGCACTAAGTAACCAGAAAGTTGAGGCCTGTTTTTTGGGGGAAAAAAAAACCAACAAAAAAGAGGAGGAGAGGCTTTTTTTCAGGGTTTATATAAGTGACCGTTTTGGAGAAAGCTGCATTCCAGTGTCACTGCCTTGTGCTTGATCTGAACTTATGTACCCTTGAATGTAGAATGGTTAACACAATCTCCATTAAGTCCTACAGCAAACAAACATTTTGGTGCGGCTGGTATGTGTTTGCTAGTTGCAGACAAGCCGATCTCATTAGAACTGCATTAACAACTTTTGCCAAGCATTTTGAAACTGGTTGACATGCATAACAGCTGCCTGAGCTGGAATGGCATTCCATTCCCTGCCTCCATCTTATTAGTGCAGGGGATGGCTTGATTAATGACAATTAGATGGGATTTTTAAAAATTAAAGAAAATTTGTCTTTGGATGACTCATGCAGTGTGTTTTCATTCTCTGATTTACAGTAAGTCACAAAGTCTGGGTTTTTAAGGCTTTTCACAAAGTCCAAGAGAAGGGCTGACCCTTAGCTAACTCACAGATTCGAAGTGAAAATATTTTAAAGAGTTATGCAAAGTGTTTTCAGCTGCTACTTAGGGAGGCTTTTTACATTAAACTGCTTTTAAAAAACACAATCTAACAAGATTTCAATGGTGACAGATTTTTCTCATACAACTCCAGCATAGGGATCACTGTGCAATGTAGGGGAAGGAAAACTTTGCTGTCCACACTGTGTGGCATGTTAAGTGATGCTGAGCAGAATTCACATAAGCTCCTGTGAAGGTCCCTGTGATATATGGCTCAGCTTGGGCTACACATTTGTTGGACCACTGTATAAGAGAGTTTATCTGCAGTCCTCAACTCTTTGAAGCTATTACCCTGGTGGCCAGTGTCTCCTGGCCAGCTGTCCTGTTTCAGCTAGAGCATGCACTCGATCACAGAGGAAAGCATTTCCGCAGGAACGTGAGGACCTGATTTCCCCCTCATTTCTCTAGGCCCTCAGTGCAGAGCTGTTGAGCTTACAGCCTTGAATAGACAGGCTCTTGATTCGGTTCCGGATATTGCATCTAAACCATCCAATGTATTTTGTTTGGCTCTACAGCCTTTAAAGTCAGTGACTGTGGTGCCCTTCACCTCTGTTAAAATGCTTCTCTGTCAAAGGGACACCCTCTGTCAAACACAGTGAAGCACCAAACAGCCAAGATGCTCTTCTCTGAGCAGCTGGGGAGTCACAGTGGCCAAAAAAGTATCTATATGCAGGCATTCACATGCCTAATTTAACCCATAAAGTTCCTACACAAACATTTAAGAGAGGTTTCTGGCAGTTCAGTTTGAACTCTGCATTTAGTTTAAACCTGATGTTGGCAGAAAAGCTACACTCATATTCACTCTATACAAACCTAGAGCTCTGAGCTCCAATTCACGCTCCCAGATAAATTTAACTATGGTGCAGTTAAAATAAAAAAAACAACAATGAATCGGACTCCTAAGTAGGTGAGGTCCTTTTGCCTGGTTGGCTCAGATTAAAATAAAATAAAGAATAGACTTCTCATAAGAGAATGCACTTACAGTGATTTAACTAATATTTTGACCTGCACAGGTAGAGTGCTTTTTCGTAAGTTGTTTCCATTCAAAGCCAAAATGCATTTTGGAGCTACTCCAAGAATTTAGTTTCTATTAGAGGCTACACAAATCTGCCCTTTCCTTGCACCATTTCCTCCTCATGATGTTGCTAACAAAAAGAACATTGAGGCCAAGCTGTCCAACAACAACTAGTGGATGGTCCTCGAGTGTCCAGTTTGAGAACCCAGAAGTAGTCTTGGCTCTGAACTGGAGACTAAAAGCCATCTGTTTGTTGATTTGAACTGAATAGCTCCAGTTAGTCTCACTACAGAGAAGGTAGATTCAGAGGTGGTCTGATACATTCAAGCTTCATCTCAGAAGCTGTGGGAATGAGTTCATGAGAGATACAATTTTCCATCCACATCCCAACCCACATGCAGGCGCTTGGTCAGCCAGTGTGGCTCTACCTACAGTGTTGGACTACAGGATTGCTGCCTTGTAAATGCCAATTGTAAGTTTTAATGAGACAACCCAATTAGATGGCTTGACAGACCATCACAACAGTGACGCAACTGCACTCAACCCCCATTACAGAAGCAGCAGAATTTCAAAGAACTGCTATTAAAGAAAAGTCACAGAATAGCTCGCACACAGCCCTGCAAACAACAACATCACCCACAGGCTGTGTGGAGCAAAAGGAAAGGCCGTGAGATTAAAGGCAGAAACAAGTCAGAGGAATTTATGCAAATACTGATTTTTCACTTTCTAGCACTCAGCATGGGCATAGTTTGAGTTTCAGGTACCATCTATGTGCTCTACATAACTCCCACTGTATTGCTCCAACAGTGCTTACAGAGTTACAACGTGGCCTTTGCAAAAATGCACGTGTAGAGAATCACTTGTGGCAGGCAGTGCATTACATTGTCCTACAGATACCAACTGATGCACACAACTGTATTCATTGACCCTCCCACACCCACAAGGCATTTTATTCCCAAAAGCCAGAGAAAATTTTTATCACCCTACCCCCTGACTGCAGAGGATCAATTGATGTGGATTTTAAAATTTTGTCTCGTCTTCCCCCTCCAGTGGGGAATCCTTCATACATCACCTGCTGTCCCTCGTGGTTTGAACTCAGAGTCTGGCCATCCCCACAGCTTGCCACAGGCAAGCTCTCTGAACGCTTAGCCTCAAACCACTTGTTTTTAGCATGTTGAGCCCAACACCATAAATGTCATCAAGACACAATCCAACTAATGGAGTGTTTGAGTAACACTCCCAAGACAAAATTGCCTTTGCAGAGTGTGCATTGATTCCCAGCAGTTACAGTCCTCTCCTGTTGACACTGAAAGACACACCAAGTAGAAGGTCCTACAGGCTTGTCAAACCTAAGAGCATTTTACAAAGTTCGTCTCCTTTCCAAATGAGCCACTTTGCCTCATTTTTACATTTGTGTCAAGGAGGATCCAAGACTAAAAAAAAGTGTAATGAAAGTTGCTGGCTACTGAATCCTCTGTGGCTTGTCAATGTTATTTTCTCTCAATTAAAGACCCATACACACACCCTGCTTGAACCTCATGACACAGACATCATAGAAGAAAATCTCAAGAACTGAGCTGATTCTGAGAGGACAATTTGTTTGTCTTACTCATGAGAGGGAAGGAGACCCCTGTCGTGCTGCTGTAGTACATCGAGAGAGATGCAGGCAGCAGGGGCTCACGTGGCTGCGTGGAACATGTGTTCTGCCCTACAGATGCTGTCCAAGTATGTCTTCCGAGCCTAGTGCTAGCCATTATTCAAAGAAGTATTACACAGAGACACCTCCTTTGCCATCAGCTCTGACTGAGCCCTGTCCCAGTCAGCTGTTGGTGGGAAGCATCCACCAAGGACTGGGAGGCACCGTACTGTGGTTTCAGAGTCAGATCCAGTAACCATGACATAGCTGGAGCTGCAGCACAGGCCACCACAGATTGCAAACTTTCTGCCTGCTTTTCATGTTAGTATAAATCACTTGACACCATATGAAGTATTGCTGCCAGCTCTTGACAGCCTCTCGGGAAGATTCAACAAACCACAACTTGTCAGTGGGAGTTTTGCCTTTACAAGTTCAAACCGAACTACCCCAACCCTTGTGAGCAAAGAGCAACACTTCAGGAGGAGAATAGATGAACTCTGTCGCACTAGAAACATGTCTGTATTTGTTTCTGTGAGATAAAATATTCCTCAAGCAGCAGGTCATTAACACATAGCTAGGTAGTTTTCAATAAACTGGTGCCCAACTACTGTGGCAGTAAATGATAACCTAGTGCCTGGTAGCATCACTGAAACCAAAGGACACCCCATTCCTAGCCACCACGTAAACTCCAGTCATTGCTCTGGAGGCTGTGACACGCACAGCAATAAGTGATATGCTTTAAGAAGAGGAAAGACAAAGCAGGGCAACATGGCATGAAGTAGAAAAGCTGCTCTGCAGACAGCAAGATCACTGTAGGTGCAAAAGGTTGGCAAGGTGGGAGATACACACCTCAGAGCTGCCCTATAGCCTTTATCCAACCCCAGAGAAAGGGATGTTCCCTTGGAGAGCATCCTCTATGCACGTGCATTATAGACACCACTGAAGAGCTGCTGTCACAGGGATGTGGTAGGCAGCACACACAATGACTGCTTTCTAGGGGCGTGAGCTTAACAAGGGGAAACAGCTGCCTTATTTTCCACACTCCATCCAGAGCACTAGAGCCAGTGGCAGGTCATATCTCTGCAGACTTATGTCAAGGATTAAATAAAAGCCAAACTGCTCTAAACAGCAAAGTGAGCCTGCAACTGTATGCCAAAATGTGCATGCAGGCCTGCAACCTGCCTCTCTTGCAGAGTACCCTGACACACTACTCAAGAGGCAGAAAATCAAACCAAAACAAACAAATTAAAAAGGCAAGATGGAAGGAAATAATTACACGTGGTTTACAAGGCTGTTAATTACAAGAAGAAAGTCTTGCATGCAGTGACTGCATGGTTAAACCAGTCAGTGAAACTTGGAGCAGTGGACAGCAATGCCATTTAGGAGAAGCAGAGCAATAACAAGTACTGAGGTTTTCAGTGTTTTCCCTGGTGACAGCTTTGATCCTTACATTCCTCAGCCAAGTAACTGAAATATGCATGAGATAACACACAAGCACAGTACAAAGCTCTCAGGCCTTTCTGCCCCCAGCCGCTTCCTTCCTGTTTACTCAGGCACCTGTGTAGCAACATGCCACAACATAAAGTGCAGCACCGTGGCTTGGTGCTTCACAAGTATCTCCCCTCTGCCCCCCAAAACCCACCCGAATTTGTCACAATGGCTCAAGAGGGAGTGAAGCTGGCTCTCCTCCGCTGGCCCCCTCACAATAGAGGATTGCCCTATTTGTGTGTGAAGGAGAGGGGCTGCCGCCTGGGCTGCAGCCCTCGCATCTGTAAGGGCTGGAGACAAGCCGCACAGATAGGCAGAAATCAATAAGCTGGCGGATCAGAGGGCCTGGCGGAGGAGCCGCTCTGTGCACATGCACAGGGGCCGAACATCTGTCAGGCAAACAAAAAGCAACCCAAGCGGAACAAAAGAGAGGATTATTTTAACTCAAGTTCTTCTTCAGTCTCAGCAGGCAATGTTCAAGCCGTCCTCATATTCAGACACTGAGGCCTTATGGAGTACGGGCTGTCCGGGAAATGCCAAACGCTGTTACCACAAGACAAAAGAGGGGTAAAAGAAAAAAAAAAGTAGATATGGAAAATTCAGACTGACTTGTGAGTGCAAGCAAGCAGGGGGAAGGTGGAGGGGCACCGGTAAGGGGATGGAGGAGAGGGAGGCAAAGGACAGTGTGACAACATGACGAAGAAGTTGATGACAGATCTCCACAGCAGTACTTGAAAACAAAGCTGATCATATCAAACATGCCACAGAAGAACAAAATATTGTTGCACAGCTATGGATTGACAAGCACCAAGGCTGTACCCCCCCAGCTTCCTCCCTCATGTGAAAGGGCAGGGTCACTGCAGACCTTCTGCTCGTGCAGGCGAACACTGGGGAGTTCTCAGAACAGGCTTTGTACCCAATGCCCTCCTCACCTGGAGGAAGCCCAGCTTCAACCACAAGCCCCTGGGACTTATGTGGGAGCAAAGGATTTAGGATAAGCTTGAAAACAAGCTGCCATGCCTCTCCCCTGTGCTTGGTTTTAGCCAGCAGACACGGTTAGTTTGCAGCTTCGTTTCTCCATCACAGCTTTCTCTTCTAATCAGTGTGTCATATATTTGCTAGAAATAGGTGCAAAGGAGTGAATTTGAGATGAAACAGATTTAGTAAAATCATATTTGGCCTTAAAATGTCAGAAACCTTCATCCTTTCTGAAAGAGAGGGGATGATTTCACAGTTGAAAACCCCTGGTATTGTATTCATGTGCTGCTGCTCTGTGCCCTTATGCCGCTGTTGACTTGGCGCATTTTCAAACTGAAGTATTACTAGGGGAAAAAAACTTCTAGGTTTTGGGTTTTCTTCAGCAGTTTCAGAGTATGTAAGCTGCCTTCACTGCTGATAGCAGGAGGTGTTCTTGATAAAGTTGAACTTGCTTAGTAGAAGTTTCTGAACTTGCAGCTCCATGGCCTTGGAGGCACCCACCCATCAAGCACTGGCCCACAGCATCCTATAAAATAGATATGTGTCTCGGCCTTGAAAGTGGCTTGCGATAGAAGACATGGGTTCTTAATGGCATTTTAGGAAGTATCACACAGGTATTTTGAGCCAACTTCATTTAATTATGTTCTGTTTGGGGTGGGGAAGGGATGTGAACTGCAAGAGGTTTTGACCAAGGGAAAACAGGCTCCTTTTTTAAAAAAAAACCAAAGTAGTAACTGGAACAAAAACCCTGAAACAATATGCTTAGCTTCTGCTTTATCTTAGAAGCCTTTCCAGGCACAACCGGGTTAGCTGTCTTAGTGAGACCTCCAGGATGACCCTTAAAAAAGAGTAAGCCTTGCTTTTTGTTTTGCTGGAGAGAGTGAAGAAGGGCTGCCTTCCCCATCCCGGGGAAGGGTCTTGGCTCCAAGTCCCAGCTGGCCACAGATGCCTTCTTGGATCTCTTGAACTCAGCCTCTACACATCGAGGAGGAGTAAGTAAGGCTTTGAGGGACTTATGCCACCTGTGTCTTTTGCTCACATGTACCACCTACCTGAGAGGAACCAGAGGCAGCAGACAAGGGGCTCTTGTCAGCAGGCAGAGACAGGCACTGCAGCCTGGTGCTGGCAGCATGTTCCTCCATCACGGGCAAAAAAGGGCATCTGCCATAGATGCTATACCTCTTTTCCCCAGGAGCTTTGCTCAGGTGTACAGGGAGCCTCATCCAGCTTTCCCCTGAGAAAAGTCCCAAACCCAGATGGAGAGTCTACTTTCCACTTCTGCTTCTGCTATACCTAGGTTGTTGTTGACTTTCCTTCATCAGCAGTTACTCAACTCACCTGCAGCCTCTCCTGGATGCCTCACTTTGCCTGGGCTGCAGTTTCTTAATAAGAATTTCCAACTGACTTCTTGGTTGTGTCTCAGGAATTTCAGGGGTCCTCTATTTTCCTTTTACAAGCAGTTCTTATACAGACAATCAATAGCAAATCAGTACCTTCTTTTCTCACTGTTAGGATATTACTAATATTTGTCCATAGTCAATGTTCTTCCTTAAAGCCAAAGCAGTCAAGTTTCTTTCGCTCTTTTGGGTTATTTTTTGCAAGTCTTGAACCATATGCAAGTCCTATGTTAATCCATACAAGCAAATGCTTCTATAGAGCAGGACTTTAGAGAGGCTGTTAAAACATGGGGTTTGATGTTATGCTGATAAATAAGAAAAAATAATACAAAGCTAAATATTTACAGGAGAGAAAACTGTTTCATATGAGGAACAGTTATGGTAAGGGAACAGTATAGTACATTGTGCAATAAAACAGGGAGGATTTTGCCCCTTAGTTTCCACCACAGAAACATGCTCCTGATTCTCCCTGTGCACTGGCTCCTCCAGAAGATGGATAAGGAATAAAGGAAAAGATAAGAAAGGAAGGTAGTAAAACTAGTAAAAATAATTAATATACATGCATCTATAGTGTGACATTTTACAACTTTGCCTTTGGAAAAGAAGTATGTCTGAGGTGTTTAATTTTGTCCTTGTCTATCAGCAATAAGAAAGAAGCCATCTCATCAGTACAACCTTTTTTTGAAGGAGATTGGGTTTGAGTCAATCTGACTGTGAGAGGCTCTTGGATTAGAAGTCATTGGAGGTGTCTTTTTTGCATACAAAAATCTGACATGGCCAGTTCCTCACAAAACCTGGTTTCAGGGTTGTTTTGATGCCTGTGAGGTTGCACCACAGGCAAAGGATGGGTCTGGAACACGAAAGCCAGGGACAGGAAACCAAGACAGCAGAAGGCACTGGTCATGTGATAGTGGAGACTGAGAGAGACTTGATCTGAGAGCAAATCTCTTCTGTGACTTTGATGGTCCCCATTTCCTCTGGAGCCATGGAGCATCCTGTCATGCTCCTTCTGAAAATGCTTTTGACTGAAACATTAGAGAGACAGTGCCAATGTGTGATGTTAGAATGATTTTGTACACTAGTTGACACAGTCCATTAGACTGCAGCTTGGGCACTTCTGCTCCAAGAGCATAAAAGAGAGACAGGACTAACCAGTGGCTCTCAGACAAGCAGCTGTGACATGTGCCATCACAGTAAATTAATGGTGGCCACAGTTTTGACAGTTTAAATCAAAACAGAATTGAACAATCAGAGCAAGTTTTTGTCTTGTGGGTTGCAATGAATTCCCTAGTGACTGCATGCAGCCACTATTATTGTCTTTGAGAGTCACTGTCTTAAGAGATGAGTTTTTTAACAAGTGAACAAATAACTCAATTAGAAATTAGAACAGTACATTCCTGAGAGGAGCTCAGCAGCCTCTTCTCCCATTAGCAACAGTGGGAGTTGCCATGCTCTGCACATGACCAAGCAATAGCTATTCTCCTTTCCTTCAGCAGATAACTCTCATGTAACTGCTTCACAGTGTCATCCCAGTTTTCCTCTTTTGGGTACCATTTGCTGATCTGTGGGAATGTGTGGATTTTTGGTCAAGTTTCAGCCTAGAAAAAATATCCAATTACACAAAACAAAATGAAAAGGGTAGGGGACCAGAGATCAGTTTTGTGAGTTGATGAGTGAACTTTTTGTTGAAAAATACTTATTAGAGTATTCACTTCATGCATGAGCTTGTTCTATCAAGGGGAGAGAAAAATAAGTCATTCTAGGATCTAAAAACAGTCAAGAAATCAAACCCAGGCAGTTTGAGGATGATAGATTGGTTAACCTGAATTATGTGAAGAGTACAGATAAAATAACTTTCCTCCAAGGTAGTAAAAAGAGAGAAATGTATGTTTATTAAATGTATTCAGTAGGCTTGGGAAGCTTCCTGCAAGGAATAAAATGTCCTTTGAGTCTATGTCGTGGTAGTGCAGTACTGAAAAACAGAAGGGGTGAAGGAATTGTGAACAGCTGGTAAGTGGCAGCCCTATACCAAAAGAATGAAGTGTGAAGGAGGGGAGAAGGCAATTAAAAAAACCCAAAACAACAACAAAAAAGAGCTAAAATTCTAACAACAGTAAAATAGAACCCAAACAGAAAAACAAAACTAAAGTGTTGGGAGTGTACTGTCAAACACCAGCTTCCCATGGACTGTAAGAGCAACAGAAGCCATTGTCCTCTGTTGGGGATGGGAACCATAAAAAATAACAAGTTGGGCTGGGAACACAGCTGCTGTGTGTTCTCACTCGCATTTCTCAAATAAGAACAGCAACTGTCTCTCTCTTCAATGTGAGAGATGCTCCATAGAAGATGAGTGCACCCCTGCCTAGCTGGGGAGATGATCTGTGAACACTCACCTTCCTTAAAAAAAAAATCCCAACAGTTAGAATGTAATTAGTTCATTAAGGCTCTCAGGTGAGAAATAAATAGTGACTCCGTGCCAGGATGTTGGGGATGTGGGATAGGGAGGCAGCCAAACACACAGTGCAGCCTGTGGCCGGTTCCAGGGAGAGATTTGGGCTGGGGTGGTTGCAGGCGGCAGCGTGCCCTTCTCCTGGGCACACAGCTGGCACAAAGCTCTGCTCCAGAGTTCCTGTCCTCACAGTTGCACGCCTTCCTGACAAGAGGAAGACAGAAGTTTATGCTTAGCCTCAGGCGAGGTGCACAGACTTTCCTGGCAGGCTTGCCCCCATGGCACACTATTATACAAATTTGTCCTTGCATGCTTTTACTTGGCACAGCAGTATTTCAGAGGTATGGGCACTTCTGCAGTAGAGGCTGGGCAGAGCTGTCTGCTCCCCTCTAGATTGCTGGGGACCTGCTTGTGGCTGAGGCAAGCTTGGCACGTCCTGGAGGACAATGGCACAACACAGTGCTTGCCCCATTCTTGCTACCCCAGCTGTGCTGGAAGTTGGGCTAAATAATGCGCAAAGATGCTTAAAAGCAGGAGGTGATTTTTGAGAAAGGAAAGATGAAGCAGACAGACTCTAACTGAGCAACAACAGTGATATGTAATATTGTGACAGATAGGGAGAGGCAATAACGGAAAAGTTATTCACCACTTCTCACCGTACAAATATTAATGGGTTTCACCTGAAACCATGTGACAGCAAGGCCAAAACAAACAGAGGAAGTATCTCTTCCTACATAGTATCAATTATAAACACAAAGAGACAGATCTAGATAAGAATATTCTCTAAATGCAACTCAACACATGGATACAACCTGAACTCAGAAGTCTTTAAGTCACAGAATACCAGATAGCAGAAGGATACACAGAAAGAATTGTCTCTCCTTGCTAGTGATGTTCTTACATAGTGCTATTGACCACTGTTGAAGGTTGGAAAGATCTTTGCTAAACACAAGGGTACAGTCTTGTTTTCCTCAATTTTTTATTTGTTCTTTGAAACTCGGCATACTCAGTGATTAAAACCAAACCTGTCTTTGAACCAAATATATCCAAATCACATGCATCCAAAGCGCTTACTGCCACATGTTTTGACATTCAGTATTTTTAAACTTTTTAAAAGGCTTCTGCTCATGGCTGGACTCATCTTTTTCAGGGCATGATTGACAGGGGTCTATTTCAAAATACCTTCCATTAAGGAAAAAAAAAAGAAAACTACCTTAATGGTGAAGCAGGGAATGACAGCAGCAAACAAAAGATCATTGCTTCTTTGTTCTTGAAATCTGAAGAAAATACACAGTACTCCATTGTATGACTTTTTCATGCACAACATTGTCTCTCTTGACCCCATGCACATCTGCAGCATGAAGTCCTCTGTTATCTCTGGATAACAGCTGTTGCATCACTGATTATTCATCAGCTCCACTTCAGTCTGCCTAAGGTGCTGTGAAAATCCCAGAAACTGACAAGTTTACTAAGTGAATTCAAGATAAAGCCTTAAATTGATGAAAAAAAGTAGGAATAACAATGGATAACTCTTACTGGACATTTTGTTTAGTTGTCTGTAGAACATAGGCCTGTAATTTAACATGTTGGAATTAGAGGACTTTAAAAAAATATTATAGAATCCCCCAGTTTTCTCATCTAACTCCTTTATAGTTTTAATTTGGCTTGGAGAGCAAAACGCAAGGGCAAGGAACACATGCAGTCAGTACTGGAGAAACAAGCAAGCCCTTCAAGTTATATGATGTGCAGAAGCAGAATTTACAGAGCAATTAATTAGTGAGGATTTCCAGTTAAAAGTAGGTGACTGAAGAGGTATGTGCACAACACAACCCCTTTGAATGCAAATACTCCTTGATCTTTATTTGGGGCAGCGGAAGTAATTTCTCTTCTGTCTTCTCACACTTGCTATGGAAACCACAATTCAGTATGTACCTCCTCCCCAGGTAATTCATCTTCTGGGCTCTTCCACCACCACCTCCCCCAACCATTTTCCACCCCTACCACTCCCCAGTTACCAATGCTCATATTCCCACATGGGTGCTAAATCCCATCAGTTTTTCTGTCCGAAGGATAAGGATGGAAGAGGATTTCTTTGATCTCCAAGACTCTTTCATGGGTCATTTGAGGGGTGAGGACAGAAGAAGGTGAAGATTTCCAGTTTATCATCAAGGCATTGACGGCCACCAGATTGCTGGGAACATAATAGTGGATATTTCTGAAAAAAAAAAAGAAAAGGTTGCTTTGCAGCCCAGCGCTAAATTGTTAATGAGCTCCTGGTGTAAATTCATGAAGTGTAGGGACTCAGTCTAAGCAGGTGGCTCTGCAGTGACATGCAGCCTCCAATTATCTACTTACAAACAAGTTGTACAGCTCCATGTCTACATGGTCAGTATGTGAGTTTAGATTAGTGTTATGGAGCCTACAATGTGATAGACATATTTCCAGATATATGAGCCCACCTTACAGACTGTAAACCAGAGAAAACAGTTTCTGTAGGAGACCCAGAGGCTATTGCATGGAGTGGTCCTGAGTCCTGGTACCAGTGGCTCATTTGCCTTGTGGCCATTTGTAAAGCAGACTGCTTAGAAGTCACCACTCTTCGATCTCTCCAGATGTGAAGGTGCCACACATGCACAGATGTTACAGGTAGCTGCAGTTTGTCTTTTGGAGTTATGAGTGCTGTAGCCCAGGTACAGGATGCCAACACATAAGCCCACTGAAATGATACAGAGCCACAGAGTTAAAAGTACATAATCAACCTTTGTTCTAAATTCCCTAATTGGATTGCAAAATGACTTTTTTTCATGCTCTCAACTTGTCTTTTGTTTCTTCCAGTTCATCTACATCACATTCCTTGCAATTATATCACACTCCCTTTGTCCAATGCCAAGTATTTGCTGAGGACTTGTAAAATCCTCATTCCCAATTGTTTACCTGTTTGGTACAGGATTTCTGTCTTTCTTCAGAAAGCAATTCTGCTCTAGCCTCCTTCTGTTGGGCAAAATTATGCAAATTGCATAGATTAAATTGCTGTATAATGGTTGATCAGCTTTTCCTTATTGTTTGCCTTTTGCTACACAGGATTTGTCTGCATCTAAGAGTTTTATGTGTTTAATAGTTATTTAAGAGGCTTAGCATAGCTAATACCTTCAAGCAATTCTGTCCCTGCAGACTAGAGAGAAGTAAAGGCTACCTCTGGCATCAGTGATTTTGACTGAAGGAGATTTAAAAATTGTTTAAAAAGCCTGAGTGCCAAAGTTTCTGGGAAGAAGATACAGTGACCGTTGGCATTGTTTGGACAGTGTGCTGCTGTTTACCAAAACTCTCTTCTGTCTCTCTCCTGATAAAAGGAGCTGCAAAGAAGACCCAGCTCCCACTGGAGGAACGGGTCCAGCAGGATGCAGGTCTCCAAATTCCATGTTTTCTATTACAGTGTGTTTCCACTCATGTACATGCAAATGCTTGAATTCACTTTGGCACAAGCATAGGCTCCTATTCCAGCTCAAGGCTGATTGCAAGAGAACACATAGGCATTTCCTCTCAGTTGCCAGATCCTGTTCTTGTTAACATTTTGCCAAAGCATTAATCATATCCCAAATCCCATGTGCCCCTGAGCAGACTTTCCCTCCCAGCTGCTTCATCCCTATCCCTTGATAGACAGACTTTCATCTCTCTCCCACTCCTTACACATCCTTGAACTTTTCCAAGAGCTGCAGCCCCACCAGAGCAAGCAGGACAGGAACAACGAGTGGTTTGCTGCCATTGAGCTGGCTTTTACACATCCTCACTGGTCACATAGTGGAGGCCACTCCAGTCCACTCAGCAAAGCACACAGAATCCATGCAATACGTACAGCTTTTCTGTAAGCAATTAACTGAAGAAGTCAGGTTTGGTTTTCTTAAACAAATTAGCTTTTTAGTATTGAGTTATACACACCGTTGAGAAAACAGAGAGTAAAGTAAATACGTTCTTGAAAAGCAACCCTTCTCTCATGCAACTCCAGAGAGTACTACTCACACATTTGCCCACTGCAAACAGATGGGCCATTTTCTCGTGTCTCTATTAGGTAATAGGCTCAAGCTGTGAACAAATAAAGCAGAAAACACCCAATATGCCAATGCGTTAATTTTGTCTTCCTGTAGGTGTCCCTGTCGATTGCAAAATTGAGGCAGCCCCAGCTTTGTAATTTCTTACTTTTTTCCAACAAAGTTATAATAATTTTCCTGGGCAAAATAAATCCTGAGCATTTTTCACAGCAATAGATATGTAAAAGGTGTTGATTAAGCCATATGTGAGAAACAACAAAACTAGCCCCAGCAACTTGATAACCTATTTGTTTCTGTGTTATTTTTTTAGATAGCTGGATTCTCTGTTAAAGCATACATCTCTATGCACATTCTTTACCAACTCTAAGTTTTAATGATATGCCCAGAACCCTTTTACCTGATATGCATATGAGTTCACACAGTATGTATAAATATGTGTCATTTGCATGTGGTACATGTACTTCACTGGGTTGTATAGCTCAGGGCAGAATCTATCTCAGGCTGCACAGATTTTAAAAACTAGTAATGTTTGTGAATGGTTCATCATTGCTTTTATGCACCAGACGGTTGCCACGCTTACACTGGCATTGCCAGAAGGTTTCCACGGGGAACAAAATGGAACATGATAACTTCTGAAGAGGTCTAGGTATTGACTAAAACTAAAAAATACTCAATATTCTTCTCCCAAGATACTCAGTCCAACTCTGAGGTTTTACTTATTTTGCCTAGAAAGTCTTTCTCCTTGCAGGGCCGAATTCTTCAACCCAAAGAGGAGCAAGTGCTGAGTGCCACAGGGATTTGTGTACTTCCCAACACAAATTCAACAGTTCTTAATGCACTCAGGCCTATACCCAAGAGATATAAAGGTGCTTCTCTTTCTTTAAAGCTTAACCTGATTAGAGTCACTCCTATGACTCTTAATTTACCACTATCAAACTGCCTCTCCTATTGTTATAACCTTTCTTTCTTTCATGAGGGCTCTTTGGAAGCTTTTCACGTACTTGTTAAATGCTCTTGGTCACAAAGCCTGCTCAAAGTTCCCTTGATCATGTCATTGCTATGGTGTAAAATTGAATTACTTTTACAATGCATGCTGTACCCTGGCAAAGTGAAGTCTTTTCCCACAGTTAACAGAGGTGGAAGGCCTCAAAAATAAATGAATAAAGGAGGACCAAAAAAAGTGAATTTTCATTAAACTGAGGAAAATAACTTTTTCCTGAAATGTAGGGTAGGCAAGCTCAAGCATCTCTTTATTAAGTGTCAGCTAGGCACATCTCACTGTTTCAAAAGAGAAAAGGGCTGACTTGCTGGGGAGCAGTTAATAATAGTGAAGAGTAAAGCACTAGCAGTTTGCTTGATTTTTTTTTTTTTGGTGGTGGTTATAAACAACATCTTGTCTCCCATGAAGAATCAAGAACGTGAACAGCTTTTTTATTGTTGAAAATGCCTGTGGGATATTGTCGGGTTGTGGATCACAAAGTTAGTTTTCGTCCTTACTTCTGTCCTTTTTATAGGATTGGACATCACATGAATGAGGTTATCCAAACCAGAAATAAACATTAAAACTAGACAAGATATACTCAGAGCATACTCCCCATACCTCCAAAAGAAATCCTCTCACACATCCCTTTGCAGAAAATAAGCGAGGCTTTGTTATTCTTATTATATCATCTAAACAAAGAACTTTGATTAGCCCTGCTTGTTCCAGGTTCTTGTTACACAGTACAATAACAGGGCTGAACTGGCAGCCCATGGCTTCATGCTGGAGACAGCACAGTGCCCCTCAGAAGGCAAGCCTCTCTTTGGAGAGCTCAGTGGTCCTGCATTGTCTACAAGGTATGAAACAAATGCAGCAAAACACATGGACATGGCTAACACCTTTCTTGAGTTCAGCATTATCTTCCAGTGACCCTACTGATAAACTATTTTACCTGGTGTCAAAAACTCAGGCCAATTTTCCTTTCCCCTCTGTTTTTGGTGCATGACCTGTTTATTGTTATTTTACTGTGAAGCTCAGGGTCCTTCCTGTCACAGTCACAGTGGCTTCCTTAAGCTTCAGATCTTCATGTTCTTGATAGCAAATTCAATCCTCACACCAGTGGGCTGGGACTGGCAGGAGCTCATGGGCAGGGGTGCATCAATCATGACCAAGGTCCTACCTGGAGAGGGTCTAGATGCACCCTTTCTTATCTTTGGTAACTCAGGTTCAGTCTTAGGACTGTCTTGAACTGAACAAGGACTTTTTGGATTCCTGATTGGTTTCAGTCCTACCTATCCTGTAAAAGGGACTGTGCTGCCATGTCACTGGGTAGTCATCTTCCACGGGTATTGTTCTTGCACGTATATATTCTGCTAAAATCATGCTTTTGTGGTGAGAGCTTGCATCCTGCCAAGCAGGGTGATTTCATTGTACTGTTATCATGAAAGGGGTTTATAGGGAGCTGCTTCCACACTATCCTGCACTGGGGTGCAAGCAGAGCACATCTGGGCAGATGTGACCTCTCTGTTGCTCAAAGGGATTCCCAGTTAGCCAAGCAGCAAGGAGAACAATGGGAGCAACACCCTTTTGACTTGCATGGTTTTCATCTTTCTTTTGCTTCCCTTGGATTTTCTAAGGCAGGCTGTGAATACTGAAGTGTCACCACTTGCACTTTGCAGGTGATAGTGTGATGCTTGTTCACACCAATATGAGAGGAATCCCACAGCAGGAAGTCAGTTCTTTCAGACCTCTTTAGAAATGTGTGATAATCTTATAGTGCATCAACACTTTCTCCCTCCCCTCTCTCCTTGCCTCTAATTTCTCTTAAACAAGGTGATGTTAGTCTCTACGTTCTCATGCTACTGCTGACATAGCTCTCCTTTCTCTAAATTTGTCTCTTTGACACCTCACTATTCAGTGCTTTGGGGATGGGTTTATGTATTCAGTCTACACCTAGCCTGCTGTGTTGCAGTCTTCATGATGCTTTTTTCCACATGCTTT
Source organism: Neopelma chrysocephalum (assembly GCF_003984885.1). NCBI lineage: Eukaryota > Metazoa > Chordata > Aves > Passeriformes > Pipridae > Neopelma > Neopelma chrysocephalum. Next base: position 7,481,359 of record NW_020897691.1, read on the forward strand.
GGAAAAGACACATTTGGTGTTAGATATGCAGGCCTTCTTGTGTTCCCTTCCTTTTTTTATTTCTCTTCTTGCTCCTCCTGCCTTGCCTTCTCTATAAGGTTGGTCCATATTTAAATTTTGCACTTCTGAATAACATTCCTTGTATTCTTACTATGTTCAGAGCCAGTCAGATTTTTATGTTGGTTTTTTTTTTATTTTAACACAAACAGCTTTTGTTAACCAAGTACCCCAACTCTGAACAGTTTTCCAGGAAAGGAAAGCCCCAGGTTCAAGACCCTCTGTGGAGTTAATGGCAATTTGAATATGAATCCACATCCCTTGGGAGCACACTTACTGCCAAATGATGTTTGTTCTATGTATGTATTTATTTTAATTACCAATACACTAAACAACCTTTGAAAGATTGTTTTATCTTGATGTGCAATAAAGTTGAAGGATTTGAGAAGTTTCCTGGCCAGCTCTATTTATATCACTGTAGTATCTGAATTTCTCCCAGAGGTTGATTAATTTGCTCATGCAATCCAGCAAACAAGGCAACAACATATCAACATGGCTTTAGAGTTGGGAAATAAACACATAGAAGACAGGTTAAACAATTTTCTCAAGGCCACACTCCAAATAGGAATGCGCTCCCCCCACAAGAATCTCTTCCATGCCACACTTATATTTTGTCTCCAAACTCACCATTTTTATTTAAGTACCAAGAAATATTTATGCCATCACCTGATATTAGAGCACTGAGACTTACTGAAGCTTTCATTAAAGCTGTGTACAAATGCTACATTCTCACAGTGTCCATCTGGCGTAGCAATAACTATTTTGTCTCCTTTGCAGCGTGTGACACCAAAACTGTGCTGAGAATCAGCAGGGAAAATACTGCCATTGTCCTTGTCTCCCCACATGCACACACTGGGTTCCCTGTGGAGGACACCAGGTTCTCAGGCTGCTTCTCATCTGGTTTAAACATTGGATGTTAATACTTTTGTGTACCTTAAAAGTCCTGGTGAAGATCAGTGTTTCCCTCTTTAGTGCAACAGAGGTGTGTTAAAACCCACCAGGACTCACACACCACGTGGGCCTCTCTTAAGAAGCTCAGCTGTAAAAATAATTCTCATCGCACATTACAAAGTTGACTGTGGTGTTAAACACAGCAGACATTTGGTGAAGTGTACTCCTGGACAGGACCAAGTAGTTGCTAAGCATGCTAAGAAACAGTTCTCTCATTCAAACAGAGGCCACCAAAATGGTTTTTGAATAAGAAATCACCGAGTTTTCTTTACCCTTTCATCTTGTCAGGAAATCTGTGTGAATTTCCCTCCTCTCCATTTGCTTTCCTTCCCCTTTCTCTGCTGTCATTTACCAGCTGGGCTATTTTCTTCAAAGTACCCTCTAAATGTCACAACCACTGAACAACCACAGCAAATAATGGAAATGCCCTAGTAACCCTTCCCAAAGCACTTATATACCAACGCTGAATAATTTGACCTGCTCTCATTCTTGGGAACATATTTCACAGTAGCGGCAGAGGAAAGAGAATGGTTTTAAGATTTTGTTCCCTTTTTTCTTGGTTCTCTTTTGATGTACGACAAGCTCTACAAACATGAACTAGAAAAACCCTTCAGCCCAAACCAGATGCCCCTTAGGAGTGTGCCAGCTAATGCAGCATGAGGAACATTCTCATTTTGAGTGCTGTTGTGCATGCTTCACCATGTACCCCTAATTATAAGAAAATTACTTAAAAGTCCTCAGGGATCTCTAAAAAGAATAATCCATAACAACAAAGGGCTTGGGTATAGTGAAGATGTGCACATGTTTGAACACAGGGTTTCACCCTGTGAGACACAGTCTGTGATACAGGATTTCAGGCAGGAATCCAACTCTTACTTCAGTTTTTTAAAACTAGGAGTTTTTCAAAGAGCCATGAGAACTGCTCTTTTGCTGATTCTTTCTAGTATATCAAAAGACACTTGCTAGAAAGGCCCACAGTAACAGGCATTTAGCCATGATAAAATATGTTAAGACATCCTACTTGACCGATCTTGGAATTTCTGTATAATTTCAGTGTTGGTTAAAGTTCTCATCTCCCGAGTGACTTATCTATTTCTTTGATCACTTTGAATTTCATGCTATTTTGTATTCAAGGTGTGCCTGAAGCAGTATCCTCAAACCAGCTACTGCCCAAGATGAGAAAACAAATATTGAAATCAGGGCTTAAGCTTTGAAGATGATCTTATTGAAGTCCCAACCCTCTCTCTGGATCTAATCTAGATCAGCGCTTTGGTCGCTGCTCCCTTTCTCTTTTACAGGGTCAGGGCAATATTGAATGTAATGTCTTTCTCATGGTAGTCTTCCCTCCTTCCCTTCAGGCCTTTCACTCTATCTAATTTGTTTTTCCCTGAACAAGCAACACAAATCTTATCTTCTCTCACTACAGAGACACTTCAAATCTAATCTGAGTTAGTCACTCTGTTTTACAGGTCAGGAGTGAACAGAGCTGTCCTCTTCAGCTCTCAGAGGTGTGGGTTTAGCCACACACCTGTTCACACCTAAGTTCCTCCTGAACTGCTTCCCATCTGCATCAAACAAAACAGCAGCACTGACAGTGCACCAGACCAAAGTCTAGGGGCTTCCCTGGACATGGCTGGAGTACATAGTGAAGGAAATTCAAAAGAAAGATCCACCCCCCCAAAATTAAGCTATGCCATTTGGCAACGAAGAGAAAAATTGTTTCTGGATCCCAGCTGTGAAACTTGAGGACTGATATAAACCTCCTGCCTGAAGACCTGTTCCCAGGTCTACACTGGAAATTCCTCTCAGACCAGCTACAGAAGCCGGGAGTTGGAAAAAAAATTCCGTCTCTTACTACCATTATTTTGCCAGGAAAAGATCCTGTTTAGGTACAACTAAATGAGCAGAAGGATTCGTTGTTAATTCTGCTCAGATAATGAATAGGATTGATACTAAACAGAGGACATGATGGCCAGTATCTGGAGGGCTTGCCAACACAGTTCAGGGAATAACTGCTGCCAGATACCCTCCGGAGCACAGAGAAAGCCTTGTCCTCCTCACTGTGCAGTCACAGGAGCTGTAGGCCTCCCTGACACCACGTGGCAGTGTGTTCCTCTGGGTAATTAGAACCGTCATAAGCAGGAGATATTTGACACCCAGTCAGCCCCCTCTGTGTCTGACACAATGGCTATGGAGACAAATTGCCTTTGTGGTGGATGGCACTGGCCTGTTGTACCAGAAATATGTTGCTGCCATGCTCATGCTACTTAGGTGCTGAAGCCCTTTATCTCTCTTCTGTCAGGTTTGTGCTGAGGACGATCAGGGTTCCCTGATCAGCTGTTGTATCTGAACCCTTACACAAACAGTTGCTAATGATAAGAGATCCTCTGTCCTCAGTGTATAACAATAAGCAAACAGTTAAAAGTTTCAAATGCTCAGCTCCAGCTTTTGCTGAAACAATGGCCAGGGGAAATTGAAGGAAAGAGGTCCAAGCCCTTCAGCAGTGCCCCCATCCCCTGGGCAACCTGGCCTCCTCCATTTTCGTTGCAGCCTGTTTTTCCATGTGAAGTTCTTCACCCAACCATCAGTACACTGAAGGTCATAATTTCCTAACCTGCCCTCTTGGCTTCCCCGTTAGTGTGATTTACAAGCTTGGACCTTCTGGTGATCTGATTTCCATGTGTATGGGATGAGGTGAGAGCATTGTCATTTCAAAGCCTAGGAAATAGACCTCCAGCACTGGGATGCTGAAGGAAGACAGGAGAATCAGCATGAGAATGTTATCCTAACACCTTGGCAAGAAACGGAGCCCTCATACAAATGTTTATTCAGAGGCAGAGGGATGGCCCTGCTGCAAAAATAAAATGCTGGGCAGCATTTTATTTTTCACTCCTAGGAGTGTGAAAGGAGGACCCATAAAGAAATTTACAACTTGTAATTCCCCCTCTGAGACCTAAGAGATGCTACAGAGTTGTGAAAAAACAAAAGGCTTTGAGATGAGGGAGGTAATTCACTGCTCACAGTGAGCTTAAACCTGCAGTTTGTTCTTCTGACTGTGCTTGGAAAAAATTCAGACATGAAGTTGATGTCAGTAGAAGATGGAGCAATGGGATTTTGCCTAAGCCATGGCCTTCAAAATCAAACAGGATCCTTCTTGTTTGTGGCTGGGAATGCTCAGCAGTCTGATACAATCTGGCTGCAGAGCTGTGCAAGGCGTGAGACACCTAACCGGGAAATCTGGTCAGGTAATGAAAGTTACCATCTGCCTAGCAAAAGCTGTGAGGACTGATCTGGTGCTCTTAAAAGAGCACAAGGCATACTAATTAGTGTCAGATGCTAATGAAAAGCTAACACAGTGATTGCTGCTGAACCAAAGCAGTGGCTGCTCCTGCTCCTGCTCAACACATGGTTCAAGAGAATGCAGAGAAAGGTCTTGTGTTCAGGACCAGCCCATCCTGGTCTCAGCTGTGTCCTGGGAGCTGCCTTCAGCTTCCAATAGTCCCTCTCTCCCATGTCTTCCCTCTATAATAAGAGCAGGGCATGTGGCTTTTTACCTTAACATGTCGCACCTTTCTCCTGTATGAATGCACATATGGGATATTTCTAAACATTTTGTCCAATTTTAGAAGAGTTTTGCAAAAAGAAACAAGCCCCACAACATCCCTTGGGAGACCATCCTGTAAGTACGTTTGACATACATAGAGTGACAGCCAAATATATCCAGAACAAACTGCAGACAGGCATATTTCAAAACCAGAAAGCCCACCAGATTTTTCTGACCTGAACACTTTTGTGTCCTAAGGGTCATTGGCCATGGAACTTCAGCCTATTTTTCTGTACAGAGAAGGGCTTTCACTTCGGGATGATGATAAATTGCTGTGCCTTGGAGGAGGTTAAAGCAGGTAAACAGACAGCATGCCCTTGACCTATTTCTCACAAATTTCACACAGGTGAGTTCACCCAGTTTCTAAGGTTTACCTACCTGTCAATGATAAACAGTTTACATTAGCTTGCTGTTTTAACCACCAGCCTCTGGCTATCTTGTGTTACAGGGTCACGCCTCTCTATCCGAGACCAGTGAGTCCATCCCCACGAGCGAGCATGCTTCTGACCAAAGCCTGACAAGCTGAGGAGGAGCTGAAGTGATAATCCTAGCACAGTAGCTTGATCTTATTGACCAACCATTCAGGACAACTCAAAGAGATGAACATATTCATCTGTACATCAGAAGACAGTGGCACATACTTCTAAGTTGTGTTAATGGGACTAGGACTAACACTGTGTCCAGTTCTGGGCCCCTCAGTTCAGGAAGGATATTGAGGTGCTGGAGCAGGTCTAGAGAAGAGCAACAAGGCTGCTGAAGGGACTCAAGCACAAGTCCTATGAGGAGAGGCTGAGGGAGCTGGGGTTGTTTAGCCTGGAGAAGAGGAGGCTCAGGGGAGACCTCATCACTCTCTCCAACTCCCTGAAAGGAGGTTGTAGCCAGATGGGCACCAGTCTCTTCTCCCAGGCAACCAGCAGTAGGACAAGAGAGTACGGTCTTAAGCTGTGCCAGGGGAGGTTTAGGTTGGATATTAGGAAGAAATTTTTTACAGAGAGAATAATCAGACATTGGAATGGGCTGCTCTGGGTGGTGGTGGATTCACCATCCCTGGAGGTTTTTTGTTTATTTGTTTGTGGGGGTTTGTTTGTTTTGTTTTGGGGTTGTTGTTTTTTGTTGGGGTTTTTTTCAGGTTTTTAAGATGAGACTGGATGTGGCACTTAGTGCCATGGTCTAATAACCACAGTGGTGTTGGATCAAGGGTTGGACTTGACGATCTTAGAGGTGTTTTCCAACCCGATTGATTCTACGATTCTATGATTCTATATGCAAGGCCACTTTTATGGAGCAATGTGTTGGTAAGCAACAATTTTTTATTACATTTAGCTTTCAAAATAAAAGCAGCCCACTTAGTTAAACCTACAGGCATGAGTGTCTGTGTTCAGATGTCACAGCAGACTATTTTCTAATCAATATAGCATATATTTTTGCTTCATGAAGAAAACTAGCTTGGTAAGCCCAAAGCTTTTGACAAGGCACTTCTGTCACATAGATGGTAATACTATGGTCTTCCTTATTTGGAAGAGCAACAGGTCCCAGAGAGAGATTTCCACTGAATGGGAAGAGCTCCAGGGTTCTGCAAAAAGCCCTCTCTCCCTCTCCTCCAATGTAAGACTTCAGGAAGATAATCTGGTTTCATCCCAATGCTATCTCTCTGAGCTGCCCATTTCTAACAGTCGAAGGAAAAACAGCACTTCCCAAAAGCAGACTTGCGTCTCAAGTGAACTGAATGACTTTGTGGAAGAGACTGGCTTTCTCCTAGTTTGAGCAGAAGCAAAGGCAACCATGAGGCTAACTGGAATAATATACTTCAGGTAACCAAGCCACCAAAAATCAGGCTTCCAGGTCATGTTAACACTATAGGCTCCCTTTAAGTCAGAGACTCCTGTGGGAGACTATTTTCCCACCTATTTTAGGAGGGGCTGAACTACCCTCTGAAAATACCTGTTGTGTCTTGGACTGGCAAGTAAGGAAGACAGACTACCAGTTTGGATCTGCAGCTTTCAGACAGCTAATGCTGGGTGAGTGCCCTGAGGCATCATAGGTTAGATGGGAATCTTGACAAAATACCTTTGTCAGCCTCAGAGAGGAGTTTCACATTTTCGGTATTGACACCCTTCTAAAAGAATCAGAAAAAAATGGCAGATTAATTCATATTGCAGCCTATTTATTGGACACTTATATTTTCAAATTGAATCATCTTCAGCTATGTGATGGCAAAACAAAAGCAATCAAAAACAGCTGCAGCGATTTTAGTTGAAGGACTAAACCTTCCAGCCTGGGCTGAGATCTTGCACACAGCCTGGTCACTCTGGCTAGTGTTAATCTCACCATCATCTTGGAAGATCAGATGATAAGCTTGCACATCTACATGGAATTTTCCACAACAGCCACAAGGCAAAACATATTTTCAGTCATCTAACCTCAAACTTCCTATCAAGGCATTTCAATTCCCATATAACTGAAGACAGAGCACAGCTGGCTACTGATTTTGGGGATAGTAAAATTGTATGGAAAATTCAGGTTGTAGATTTAAAATACTCAAATAATTATAATTAGAAACCCCAAGACCCTCTAAATTCCATGTCTGACTAGAAGGAATCATATACAAACAACTGATAGTGAACCAAAGAAGAATTATACGTTCTTTGCAATGTTATAAAGAAGCATTTCTGATTTCTTTATAAATTATCAAGCTCAGCCCATATCTGAAGGTAGTGTCAGGCAAACTGAACTGATGGTCTGGTCTGGTGCAGCAAATCCCATTTTGTTTTGATTTCAGTCCCTTTTTTTCCACCACCAATAGTTAATGTTTGATATGCAGGGCACAGGGATAATTATCACCACATCTGTTTTCTCTATTACAGACTGCATTTTTAGCCATATAATCACTTACAATTGGATGGAGGATTCTCAGAGTGTGTTTATCAAAGACGAGTATTGAGAGGCATCTGTTTCATTTAGTCTGGAATGAAAAAAAAATAAGTCAAAATTGAATACTCACCCTGGAGCAATGTTGAAATTATGCTATATACTAAAGTCCAGGCTACTGCTCTATTAAATCAACTTTTAATGCCTCCTTGTTAAGTCTACTAACCTTTCCTGCTGTAGCCATGCCCAGATTTCATGAGCATCCTTGCCAATACTAGGAAGCAACTGATGGTAACCAAGAATAGAATGCAGCAAAATTTAATTCCCAGAGTGAAACCAGCTTGTATTTTCCACTGTTATAATAAGCAAACTCTAATTAAGTGTACTAAGCAAAGCCATGGCTTGCAGAAGCTCTGCACAGACTGCAAAAGCTCTGAAGGGCAGGAGATGGTTTATTTGACAGCTTTTGCTAAAGAAAATAAAAATAAATACTTACAAGGAACATTCACATAACCCCTTGCTCATTTCAGAGTCTGTGGTTTGCAGATCACTGCAGACAAACTAAAATTGCAGTGTTGGCTAAATGAATTCCCACATATCTGTCTCAAAGTCTTGTTCTTTGAAGACAGAGGAAGTTTAAAGTATCAAAACCATCTTTAGGATCTTTATGAGGCAGTGTAACAAGGTACTTTGTGCTTGTATGGAGACAAAAACCAAGAGATCTGAAAGTTTTTTCCGGCTTTTCTTATGCTACTTGTAAAACACCCTGCTACGTGGAGATACTCTCTTCTCTCCCATCTATTCTCCTCTCACCCCACATATCCTTCCCAGTTCCTGACAGAGTAGCTGGTAGAGGACCTTGGGCTGCAGAGCAGAGATATCCATTAATTTGAGAGATGACACTTCACAGGTCTTGGTTGTGCCTCAGCTGTGCCACATTCTACACCGTTTACATTCCACTCCATTCTACAGCCTGCCCGTAAAGGTGTCGAGGTCCCCACATTCAAACCACAAAGGATCAGGTGGACTAAGTTAAAAACATCTCTTCAGCTGGGGAAGATCAGAGGTTGTTTTGCACAAGCTTTTTGTCTGCATTAAAACTCTGAGATGTATGGTGATTTCCAATAAGATCTGGAACTATCTGTCTATCTATCTATCATCCATCCATCCATCCATCTATTGACCCAGAATTACCAGTGTAAACTGGTGTTGATAAACCACGGCATAATATTTAAATATTTAGAAAACCCGGTAGCATGAGGTCAATTTAAATAGAAGCACATGTTTCAAAGTCATAAAAATGACCAAAGATGGACTTCTTCTTACTCTCTCAGCTGGCCAATGTCAGAACAACGAACGAAGCACTTCCATTTTTTAATGCCATGTAAATGATACCACTGTGTTGTGATACGTCAATTAAGTTCTTTGAATAAATAAATCAGAAAATTCCTTAAGCATGCTTCTTTGCTTTCTAAAGGGAAAAAAATAATAAACTCAAACACAAACCCGGGCTTTGTGTTTATCTGGTGGTTTGTTTTCCTCTGGAGTTAATTCATGGGTTGAAAACTCCATGCATATATATTCACACATGTAAATAAGGAATGAAAAGCTTCACATTCTGTGTGAAAGGCCTCAAAACACTTCTCATAATGTAACTTAATAGATGTTAGCAACATGCCAACTAAATAAAGTGCCTTACACAAATTTAGATGAAGTATCAGTTTTGCAGCTGACTGACTGCTCCATTATTTCTACTAATTACATATTTATCTGCCTTAAGGAGCAGTTTTACTATTGATTCAACTAGAAACAGCTTGCACAAAGCCAAAAATAAAGCAGCATTATGAAGTCAGACTTTTATATGCAAATACAGGATCCAGTTAGCAGGGTGTAAAGCAGCAGAATCATGTAACTTCACTGAGAGCTGCACCACGTCAGCTGACAACCAAAATTGTTTCATCTCAGGTTTTGACATAAAATCAGAGAAGCTGATTATTGCAATCAGATGAACTAAGGAATAACAGTACATGTGAATGTCCTCTGGTTAATGTAAACACATTTGTGCTACACAAAAGAGCAAGAGTCAGATTAAAAAATGCTAGTATTGTCAGAGCTCTCATCGTGGCATGAAAAGCTTGGGTCCTTCATAAGAGGGTAAGGCTGTGTTTTGAACAGAACCTAATTTCTCAAAAACTAATAGACTTCTCTCTCCTTTAGTATGCACAGAATGAGCTGAGATCAAACTTTGATTATGCTTTAGTTTTGCTGTAGTGTGACTATGTTGTAACATTATAAGAGTCAACATGTTTTCTACCTAATCCTTGATTGCTGCATCAAACTGAAATCCTGATGTACAACTTAAATCCTGGATTTCATTTATAAAACTTAAATCATGATTTTTAATGCTTACAGCTTCTCAGGAGTGGCTCTGGCTATCTGAGGAAATGAGTGTAATATTTATCTGTTGCACAGAACTCTCAGATGCTGGTTTTGCTCAGTCATCTCCAAGTATAATATATTTTCATTGACTCATAAAAGATGCATTCTATCCCTTGTCTCCCCCAAAGAACCATAAAATCAAACACAAAGAATGAACAAAAGGAAGCATCATCATATATCACAGATCCAAATGTTACCAGGCATGGGCCAAAACACTGATGCTGAAAGTCTATGGAGTTGCACTGATTTAGGTAAAAAAAGAGGTGAGATGCTGGACTGCTGCAGTCTTAAAATATGCCCCTGTAATGTTCTTCAAAACTCATAGCCCACAAGGGAATGACACAGCCAGGTCAGGCAGCAAAAGTCGAGGTGTTGCTGGTGACAAGACACTGGGAGGCTACCTTATAGCGTGTTTTTATTTCTTTCTTTTTTTTCTTTTTTAAAAATTATTTGATTAATGTATGTGTCTAGGGATTTTGACATCTAGCATATGAAAGGTATATATGTGATTACTGTATACGAAAGGAGAAACAGTATATATTGTATATAGGCGATGAAAGGGTATGCATGCATGTGTGAGTAAATGTCCGTACATGTTATATATTTTCAAGGGAACACAGGAGTGATTCTTTTGGAGAGCAGTAATTGATGGGGGCGGGATAGAAAAGTCTCTCTATCCCCTTGCAAGACCAAGCATCCTCTGTACTGCATGCTGGCAGATAATAAGTGTTAATGCCCTTAAACAATGTGCGCTTGAAGAAAAAGGATGGATGTATTGAAAGAGGGGAGGTTTGCAAATATTGTCCAAAAGTCATTCAGTACTTCTTTCACAGTGCAGCTTTAAAGACAGACTAAATTAGCAGTCCACTTCCCCTGCTCTCCTTCCCACTCAAGTCATGTCTGTTTACCCTCAGTAATGACAAAACGTAGACAACTGTCTGCTAGGACTGTGGTGACATTGGCACACACATACCAGACAAGCAGAATGTTGTGGGAAACAGAGATTGAAGCATCTTGATATATGAGAAACAATTATCATGGGAATTGTTGTTTCTCAATGCAACAGCTATAATAAATAGTTGCCATATGCTAAGCACAGATGCCTCCTTGAGAAGCAGCCCTGTGATGGCACAGCCCATGTTCTTCAGAGTCTGGGGCTTTGATAAAATGATTGGCTTTTTGCAAGCAGAACTGCTGCCCCAAGGAAAAGATGTCTCAGGCCACTGAAGAGCTTAAGGGTAAAAAGAAAAAAAAAAGGGGGCTCAGTAGCAGCTTTGTGTTTTGCAGGTGGCTTTTGCAGGGGAATCTGAAGCTGATCACTTCAGTCACGTGGGAGAAACTGGGATGCCTCTTGGTAACATGGTTTTCACCTCTTCTGGCTTCTCAAAAAAAACAGATGAACAGAGAGGCACAGAAAACCTTTTTGGGGAAGCTGTCTGCATTATGCACGAGTCAGAACTGCAAGAGAATTTGGTGCACTGCAGGGGTCTCAGGCTTTGTTTGCTTCAGGGCTTGTGGGTGGAATGCTTCATATACATATATGCACACACACAAGCACTTATGCACATATGCATGTATGCATGTATCTTCACCCAAATATCACAAGATTTTCCTGTCAATCTAGACAGGAAAAAGTTATTTTTGTAGCAGAGGAAGATAAAGAAGCAAATAGACATCAGGAAGCAAATGGAAGATCATGAGGTTCTTCTACCTATTTCACTAATACATCACAGGAGACTTGTGCTGTTCAACACAGAAAGCAAAACAAATCAAAAAAACTAACAGCTCAAAACAAACCAGGCAGTCTGACTTGCACAGTTGAGGCTGTCAGAACTAATGCTCTTTTATCGCCAGTCCTGATTTTGCATTTTTCTAGATCCCAAGTTTTCTAAAATCTGTCTTCCTAACATTCACAAAAACCTACAGGCACATTTTCAGCTCTTCCAACTGCACAGTGCAAAAGCTAGATTTTCTAGGTGCTTAAGAAGAGTCTAGACGTCAGGCCATTAAATATCTGAAGGCGCCTGGCTACCAGATTTCAGTGAGAGTTAGAAGGGTAGATTCTTTTGAGGGAAAAAAGAAATAATATTATCTGTATCATTAGGCATCAAAAATTTAATTACCCCTGCCTCCGTATTCTTCAGTTTTACAGCACTGAGCAGTCTCAAAACTTGCATTATGCTACAAAAAACTACTAAAAATTTCTACTTCTTCACTTGTGCTAAAATGGGATTACAATCTCATTCTGGGCATCCAGATGTTATTGTAAGAGAAACATCTGTTTAACACTCAGAACTTCACTGCCAGGACACACAAGAACTGACACTCCAACAGGTTCCACTAAGTGAGAAAATGGGATGGAAATCTAAACCTGCCAATGAACTGGGGGGTGCGTGTTGTTTTTGTGCATGTCACTTTAAGAACATGGAAGGGCATATATTTGAAAAGTCAGCTGTAAACCCCTTAGATAGGCTTTGGAAAAAGCCAACCCATCATGCACAGCAGATGCTGGCTTCATAAATGTCGCAGAAGGCAATGATGTAACCTGCTGTACTGTTTGGCTGACATAATTTATGTGTGCTTTCATACAGAATGCTAATAGTTTTTAAAATGTGGTTTTTTTAAAGTGTTAACCAAACTAATAAACATGTTACAAAAATATCAGCTAGTTTTTCGTTTCTCATATGATTAACACAACAATGTTTAACAGCTGTGAGAAATTTCCAGTAACTTTTCACATTTTTCATTCATACAGTCCCTTTTAATCAGAAACTTTCTTTTATCTGAATTCAGTTGTATGCTTTGCTAAGAACTGTTACATCAACAATACCAGGAACTTCCTTATTATTATCCTATTTATGCCAAGGATTCTGATTGCTACCCCCCACTCCCATCTCAAATTTAAAGGAAAATGGAAAACTGTTAAGGAAAATTAAACCCTGCCGAGTGGTTGCTATGCATTTTGAATAGCCCTTTTGTGCATGTATTATACATACACACATACAACATGAACCTTTTATTGACTAAATTTGTATCTAGTGTATGTTTATTAAACAGCCAAAAAAAAAGGCACTGTGAAGAGGCTGCCTGTTTTCAGCTCTTACTGGATTTGCAACAACACAAGATAGCTGAATAAAAGACAAATACTGAAGTGTTAAAGATTCTTTCTTTTAGCATATGAAGACTTTAAAGCTTCACACTTGGATTTCTCAGAAGTGCCTCTATTTCCAGCATGTTTTTGAGCTCTTACTGAAACCCTTGAAACTTGTTTTTAAAGCTCATCCATCAGTCATTTAAAAACAAAAACAACAACAACATCAACAAGAACACACACCAGGATTTTTCTCATCAGCCTTGCTATCAGCCTATTAAAGATACCATACAATGATGGCAATATGAATACACAACCTATTTTAACTCTGTGAATTACACAGCACAGCTTTATTTGAAGGAAGTACAGCCTCATACCCCATGGCTACACCTGGCCGCTGACAGAGCAGCCTTTTCAGTCTCTCAGAGCTGAAGAGAAGGAATTAAATTCAATATTCTCAGTAGAGTCTGCTTTAATTTAGACCTAGGATTGGAAGCATTTTGCAGTCCTTACTTTAACCTTCTCCTCACAACATTTTTGCTGAAAGGAAAGGAACAACTAGCCTGAGTAAGAATCTCATTGGATTCAACCTGTAGGTAATAGTGTGCAAAACAAACTTGTTGCTGAAATGAAGCTGCCCTTGTCTAGTGTGGCACAAGGGAACAGTTTAGCCTATGAAGTGCTACCCAACAGTTCAGGTCAACACCTGCAGGAGAGAACCGAAACCACGTAAGTAAGATGAAGTTCAGTTACTCTAAACTGGATTTTAGCTTCAATGCGTAAGTTGGCACTTGGCAGCTGTGAAAAGTAACAGAAGACAGAGTCAGGACCCTGCCTTTACAGTTCATTTGAGGGAGAAGCTTAGGCACATCAAACAGTATCTATGACCGACCCAAACCCTGTCCATAGAAGACAGGAAGCGTTCTTCCTCTTTAACCCACGCTCATTAAGGAGGGCAATTTCCTTCTGCTTCCTCTGGATGAGAAGAGTTGTTCTGGAGATATTTGCAAGTGAAAAATCTGACACTCAGATGAAGGGAAGGGTTAGAAAACCAGTAGCCAGTGGAGTTAATGACAAGAGGTGTATGCTCCTGAATGCTGAATCATGATGTGTCTAGGAGGAGCGACACAAAGCACTCTGCAAAATAGATACAGCTGAACAAAATGGCATTCATCTGCTAAGTTACACATTTTGCCAAGCCCTTCTACCAGGAGCCCTGCCCTAGCCTCCTTGTGTAGATCCTCCTAGATGAAGAACACATTGATGAATTTTATATTCATAGTGCTACCAGTACACAGAGTATGCTTCAGAACCTAACAGGTGGAGCTTTTAAAGATTATACAGCTCTAAATCATTTCTTCATTTCTTCTTACAAGCTCAGGTTGAAGTGCTTTTACAAGTATTACACCGTACTGTCTGTAAGGAGTTGTCCAGGAATGCCCTGAGCTTGAAATCAAAATGTAAGGCACTGTCTCCACCATTCCTCAACCCCAGAAATGACAGACAAGCTTGGAGCACACCCCGTTCCACGTGTTCTCTGAGCTGCAGCAACTTTGGGGCAAGACAGCCACCACACCCATGTCTCACCAGTCACTGGCTGCCATGAAAGGGATGAGTATGAGGGACACTGACATGTCCTGCTATGGTCTGAATGCCACCACAATGATATTGAGGGACAGAAAGTCAAAATGCAAAATTGCAAAAAAAAAGACAAGTGCAAAATCGCTGGGGATGTTACTCTTCACTCTTGCTATAGTGCTTCTCTACAGCCAAACAATTTTGACGTTTATTCCATTGTCTGTAAGCACCTCAGAAGATTTACTTCAGGTGTAACATCTGTATTTTCTTGCGGCACATAGAATCTTAAATACTGTTGCACACCTTATCAGCAGCAGTTATTTTACAGCACTGCTCTGAATGGGGGTTAGTGCAGCTATCTACAAGGAACATGAAATCTTAACGGACATGACAAAGCAAATTGCATACCACAGGCTTCATATCATTTAGTGTTATTGGTTTTTGGAGCATCATCTTGTAAAAAAGCTGAATAAAAAAGGCTTTAAAGAAGAAGAAATAAATTCAGCAGTATGCAACTTGAGGTTCAAAACAGGCACCATATTAATCTAAATATCATATTTCATAAAATAAATAGTAAGCATCCAAAAGTTTGCCATGATAAACAGCCATTCCAGCCACATGACCTATAAACTTGAAATAAGAGAGGTGATCCTGCCCATGTCAGTCACTTGACTCTCAGGGCTCTAAGTGAGGACAGTAGCTGTTTCTGACTCTCTTTCACCTTCCCTGTCCCAGTGACTAATTTCTGATGAACAATGAAGCCCCTGGGGACCACGGCTCAGCCTGCTGGGCCCACTGGCTACTGTTAGCTCTGCTCTCTGGTGCGTCTAATTCAGGACAGTTTCTTAAGTTTGCATCTGCAGTGTCAAGAGTTCCTGTAGTGGGATCTTCATCTAATCTCCCCTGGGATAATCTTAAGTGCCTTGTTTTCACTTTTCCTCTTGCTTAGGCTTTGTTCTTTTTGGTTTGCACACCAGCTAAATTCTCAAGTTGACAGCAGTTACTGAGGATCTGGAGGTAATTTCAATTACCTCTTTCATGGTGAGAAATTCCTCCTATTTTCCTCAGCTCTACTTTGCATAGACTGAGTATTGTTTTGGCTTATTACCTTATTTGTTCTACTCGAAGACAGATATGGTATCTGTGTTTGACTCTCAAGTTTTCCAAGGAAAAGGGAAAAGAAAAGGCAAGAATATCCAGTGGTTTCAAGCATGCAGAGCATGTTTTGAAGAGGACAAAACCTCACATTCGAAGAGCTATGTCCATGTTCATTGTACCTCCCTAAATTTTTAAAGGAGATAAGCTGTTAGGAAAAGTGACCTTCACATCAGACTCCTAAATGGACACATCAGCAATAACAAAGTGCCCAAATCACTTAGGATTCACAACTGCCATGAAGTCCCTAGGAGCTGATGGAATATTACTTCACAGAGGTAAAAGCCTGATATTTAGAAACCATTTTAAGACAAGTTTACTGAAAAAAAGAATGTTCAATAATTTTCTACACATTTGCCTATCTTCAGATACACTCAGCTCTCTTAATGGCCTCCCAGTTATCTACCCAGTTTCCACCAAGTTTGATGGAGGTTGAAATTATACTACAATTCCTGTAAGTCTCATGAAAATGGACACCTAGGTTGAGGAAGGTGGTTCTGTTTGTGCCCTTATTGAGCACAAGTCCTTCGCAAATGCTTAATCTTAGTAGGTGCAGAGAATCTGAATGGAGACATTATGAATGTCTCAGTCATTGGGAAAACCCTCAACTAGAGCCAACACTTTATTAAATACTAGAGTGTAGAAACACAAAGCAGAAATCCTGCAGACATCATGCTCCTCCAGTTCTTCTACCCCTGCCATGAACTTTTGTCTTAAATTTTTAACTAATTTTCTTAGATGGATGAATCTCATGTTTCCCTGCTTTGGTCATTATGGGCCATTTAAAACATCCAAATCAAAGGGAAAATACAAAGCATTACACAGGCAGTCAATCTATGTTATTAATCAGATTGTTTAGTCTCTTATCACTTGTATGTTTGTGTGCTCCTTCCACTTACCACCTAAATGCAGGTAATCAAAGAAAGGTGAGTGGAAGAACTCTACCAACAATGTAGAGGCAACTGTATGGGCAGTTGCTTTCTGACGGTAGTATTTATTTCATTTATGGCTCTACCAAATTCTACTGTCTGGGGCTGATGGGGGCATTTGCAACCCCATGAATTTTTTGACAAATATGTTATTTCACTAAGGATAAAATGCTTCCCAGGAACATATCCATTCCAACAATTTTCTGGTTCAGATCCATCTAGTCACTTCTTATTAAAGAGAGTAGAGAATGAATGGAAAGTTTTGAGTTTTCAGTGCTATCTGTATGAAAATCCAGTAACAGCGGAGTTATTCCAAACAGGAGCCAGAAAAATAATAGTACTATCAGAAATTTTTGTGAGTTGAATAATGCAAAAAATAGAATGAAAGCAATTTATTCTGATGGGAATCTATCTTTGCATTATTTTGCTGTTGTATCTTACTGAGTTGTTGAATTTTGCCTTTTTGCTAAAATTTCACACCTTCTGTTTGGTTAAGGAAAGTCAGGGATAGTGTAAAGAATATCTGCATTCCTCCTCCTGTTACCATTTGAATGCTCACTGAGGTGGAAGTACAGCACTTTTCTTCTCGATCAATGACAGGGTAGTTAAGTGGTATAATTTGAAGAGCCAAATTTTGAGTTAGGATGGATTTATCTGTATGAATCATCAGACTTTTCATTATGTCTATGGTTTGTCTGTTGTTACAGAACTTATGTGTGTGGTTTAGCAGTTTGGTGACAAATTACTACTGTCAATCGGGTTAGCTTTTCCAAGATGGTCACCAAATAAATGAAAACTGAATGTCATGATATCAGTTTTCATTATGCGTATGTTCATTCTCTTTATGTTTACATGATGGTGAACTTTGTTCCAATATACTCATTGTTTATTGCACATTTGAAATACCACTGTTACATCAATGGAAATAAGCAGTGAAGAGAGGAGGAGTGAATGTTTTTGCAACAACGCAGAAAGCGCACACACTTCACACAGTTTTGGAATACCAAGCTTTAAGCTAAAATTACATTCATTTGAAAATACTCTTCTGAAAGCCGCCTAAATCTGCAACCAGATTCTGTTTCAGGATACTGTCAAAGGCTCGAACAAAGTGAAGCATCACAGGTTCAGGATTATGAGAAGTATGAATAACCATGGCCAAAAATAGATCTGTTTTGGTGTCATTGGGTTAAAAGATTAAGGAACAACGGTTGCAAAGGGAGAAACTTCTAGGAAAATGAAGAAACAGGACCCAAGGAGTATGAATGTGTCTTCCACCAGAAAAAAGCCCCAAACTTAAAAAAAATACAGCCCCCCTGAACATCCCCTCCACCATACTTGAGAAGACAAAGGACTAGCAAATAGTAAAATGGAATACACCAAGTGCTGATGACCAAGTAAGGGACATTGCAAAGAACCAGGATCCTTGTCATTTTCAATAAAGAAATTGTGTCTGCAAGAGTTCACTAATTTCTAGTGGTGTTGCTATTTGTACTTTCAAGCAAAAGAAGCCAAAATAAAAGCACTGAAGAATACCAAATGGATAATCCAAATTTCAAATATTTTGCAGGAAAAAAGTCTTTTTTATATGAAGTGATCTCTGCATTTTTCATAAAGGGTCTTTGTCAATCCAGATATGATAGCAACTTTTATCTCAAAGCAAGAGTGGTTCTATAGAAAAAGTAAACCCCAATAAATAATAGTTCAACTGAGAAACAAAGCCTTTGGAGTTTGAAGGACCAGGTTTGAAGAAGACACTAGGTATACATCAGCCAGAGTGGCAAAGGAAAAACAGATCACGTATCCAGACAACTTGTTGGTGGATATGCTTGCCAAAGATAATTTAGTGCTGAACACAGAGCTGAAAGCAACCAAATAAGAATCAATAGGCATCCAAGTGGTGCTGTGTATAGCAGTTTTACAGAGGACAGCGCACATCAAAGTATGCAGTGAGAGTGAGCTGTGGCCCTTTCAGTCCTCAGAAATGAATTAAGTCAAATGCACATGGCTTCTTCATACAATGCTAACAGGATAGAGGGAAGACTTAAGCCCATCAGCAAGAACAGAGCAATGGATAAACCTCTTTGACTAAGACTTAGTTTATTTAGTCAGATGGGGGAAAAACCCAATCCACCAAAGCCCCCCTAAAACCATCACTTTCCCATCTGTCTGCATTATTAACAAAGCCGTGTTCAAAGGCTGAGTGGTGTTAACAAGGCATCTCTGCTCATTTGAACTACACGAAGGTGCAGAAAGTCATAAAGTTAATACATTGTTAAGCATTTATCACACAATAACAACAAAAGGTAGTAAGAAATCCAAGAAGATCCACTACCAGCATTTATTTCAAGGACATAACTGCAGGAAATGAAATTCAAATAAGAGACAAATTTTTCTCTTGTCCCATCAGCAAGTCAAACCTCATCAAATTCGTGCTTTAAAGATGGAGTGTGTGTGTCTGTGTGTAAAGCAAAAAGATAAAGTATATCACATCTCAATTCAGTAGTGATCCTGTCCTTCTTCCTAACCAGAGACCACCACGAGAAAACAGGACTTCTCAAAGGATCATTAAAGAAGAAAGATATGTGTTATACTGCATGCTCAAAGAATGGGTAAAACCCAGCAGAATTATAGATCTTGGCTAATGCATGAGAAAGTCAGAAAATAGACACAAAGCATCACTCACTGACAGTAATATAATAGCGCGCTCCCCCGGGACTGACGCATGCAGAGTACTGATTGGCCTGCATGTCTTTTGGGGATGCAATGCTGTTAGTGTTTTTTTCAGACAAAGGAAAACTGGGAGCCCTAGAACTCATGCAAAGAAAATGCCATTATCAATATAATGTTTCAGTGTTTGGACAACCCTGGGAGCTTTCATCAGGCTTCTTTCAAAAATTACAAGAATTCACATGCCATCTGTTTGTCCCTAAAAGCGCAATAACTGATGCCATTATCAAACCTTCTCTGCCAAAAGGGATGAAATTGACTCCAGCCAGCTTCCCCCATGCAAAGATTGCTTATTCCAGCATGAACTGCATGCAAACCATTAAGTAGGAATTTGGAGATGATTCCTGCAATGTGAACCCACGGTGCTGGATCCAGCAAGTTATGGCTGGACAACTGATGCCAAAGGGAATTTGGACATTCAGTGGATGCCTGAATCATCATCACCCAAAACTGTCTTGAAACTTATGAATTACAGATGTGTAACATCCATTCCTGCCAAACTGATGAATGCTTATGCATTAGTAATGGATTCAAATGCACAACAACGTGCAAGTTCCAAGCCATATCAAGTAAATGACTGATGGTGAAAAGGAACAGAGTTTGCAAGACCACTGCAGTGAAGATTTGGCAGAGAAAGATAAAAAAGAGAATAATCATGTTATACAAGACCTGTGAAGCAAATACCTGACATGATTCCACAGGGGGAAAATACCATGTTGTTTATTTATGGTATATTTAAAATTATCAGTTCCCTACTTGTGTTCAGAGTCTCTTTTCTATCCAAGAACTACATACTCTGATAAAGTGAGGGTTGTCATCAGAAACATGCTTAGCAGCACTGAACCACCCCACTGAGAAAGTTATCACATCCAAACAGTGTCTAGACGTAGGAACACCTGCAAGGAGCTTCAGAAGAATTTTGACCACAGGAATCATCAGCAAGAAGAACGCCTGACTCACTAGCTGTTGGCTGGACAAGACGCTAATGCCTTGTAAGATCTCATCAACTGGCTTCTTTTGGCAAGAGATCCAGCTACTAAAAATGGGCAAGCTGTCCTTGTTAAATGGGAAAATAAACTTCAGTGGAGACAAAAACCTTGTGCTAACACAGGGGAAAAGTGGTCCTGCTCTCTCCCTATCCTAGATCCTCAATTCCATCCTTGGTGGTACCATGCCCTCTCTACTGAAACAAGGGTTTCTGCATCCATGCAATGAATTAGACTGGGAAAAATGGATTCAGGTGCACCCTTGTCCTCTTTCAACTGCAGCTGAATCTGCTCCAGTTCACCATCAAGCTAATAAAAATATAGTGAAAGGAAGAGAACAGTACAAGGGTAGAGAACAAGCAGGCAGTAGCAGAGGAAGTGTGGAACACTGTTTTTATCAATACCGACAACTTATGCTGGCCTAAAGTATTTGTCTGTCTACAATCCTGAGATCTTCCAAATATCTTCTCATTTCAGCTTATATATTACCGCTCCATAATCCTGTCATCACTGTTTAAAGCTGGTCAAAACATTTCAAGGGAAGAATGTTTTGAAAAAGCAAATTTCTTTTTCAAAAACTAGGGCCAAGCCTTTCTTCGGGTGTGAAAAGTACTGAATACCTGGAGACCACTCTTGCACGTTTAAATTGAATATCATCTTCAACCCAAAATACATCTTGTCTCATTGCCCTTGACATGCACTGCTGCCTGAGTCCTGAGCACGAAAAGTTTAAAACAGAGAACATCCTACTGGGAAGTTGATCTAAAAGACTGAGGAGGAAAATGCAGAATAAACTTGGGAAACTCAAAACTGAATAAATTGGTCACACTTAC
The DNA here is from genome assembly GCF_003984885.1 of Neopelma chrysocephalum. Lineage (NCBI taxonomy): Eukaryota > Metazoa > Chordata > Aves > Passeriformes > Pipridae > Neopelma > Neopelma chrysocephalum. The sequence continues at coordinate 7,502,577 of NW_020897691.1, forward strand.
TTTTTCAGAGAGCAACCTAGCTAACTAAGTTTCAGCACTCCTTTCCCAAGCTACAGAGGTGATAGCCATTCCCCAACTCCCTTCTGTTTTTTCATGCCATGCGAAGTTTCTTTTCCAGCTCTGACAATGTGCAAAACCTGTGCAGGTCTCTCATCTCCAGTGGGAAAAACAAGCATTCTTCACACAGATCTGGCTTACACATTTCTATTCACTAACAGTGCCAGCTTGAAAGCTTTAGGCCAGGATTTTAAAATAAATGTTTTTCTGTCCATTAGAGCCTCCATATCCAGGATGCTTGGATTTTTGCATTGCTATGAAAAAAACTACAATCTTTATCCTTTCATTTCTATTAATTTTGGCACAACTTCTTAGCTTCAATTCACTTGTTATTGAAGTAAATTGGCTTTTGTAATTAAATTATTTTTAACATATTTTACTAAATCTTTTGTTTTTAAAAGTTACTATAATCTGCCATATTTTATCACAGTTTAATACGCCTTTTAATGTTGCATTTTTGTGTGTTTTAATATAAAAAGCATAAAGAAACAGACATGACTGAAATAAGAATTTCAGCCTTACTGAAATAAAAATAATCAATCAATCTGAAGTAATAAAATGTGGCGTATCTCTTCTTTGGCCTACATAAACACTTTTACCTGGCACACTGATTCTGAAAAGAAACATCCATGACATTCATTTCCCATGTACTTCCCACCTCTGCAGACTCTGGCTGTGGTGGGTAGCCCAGGCTGTATTTGCTGATTCAGTGGTACAGTGACTGCTGCTGCAGTTCCTTTGGACAAGGCACGAAGCCTACAGCGCTCTTCCTGAGCTACAGCTCACTAGTAACAACTTTATGTGCGCTTTTTTTTGTGGAATTGATTGTTAGTCCAAAACTTCTACATTCAGCACCTGCAGTCGTCTGGTATCTGCATACTCATTTGCTCCACCTGAATCCACAGTTTCTTTGAGATCAGAGTTTTTTTACATGTGCGACAACCTCAGGCAGAGTCAGATGATGATGTCAACCTTCTCAGTGTTCAGGTGATGAAAGAGGTCTCATTTCAATCTAATGACCCTAACCCATCTATGCTGTAGAAGCCTATTATCCAAGGTAGCCTATAAGACTGTCTGAAAAACTCCTGCTAGAATTATTCTCTTTCCCTCATACCCCACTCCAGGCACTTGCATCAGTGCTGAAAATAATACCAGAAACAACTAGAAATTCCTGCTCAAGGGAGGGGTGGTGCATCCAGGAGGGAGGCAGGTAACGCAGTTCCCTCCTTCTCCCCAGCAGACCCTCCCCTCGGCAGGAGTGCACACGAAAGGTTTTATGAAAGTGACATATGTCTAATTGGCTGAAAGGTAATATTCAAAGGCCCACCGCTCCTCTCTGAGCTCAGGGACTGCAGCTGGCAGAGTGTTAAATCAGTTAACAGTTGGGCCCATTACTGCGCTGCACCACTGCTGCTGCTGCTGCTGTTACCAGGGCTGCTGCCCAGTTTGGCTCATTGAGCTCCCCAGTCAATGGAGAAGGCATCTCTATTGTGCACCTCAAAGCATGCTCACAGCCCCTGAAAAAGAAACAGGCCCCAAACTACTGGGGCAGATCGTATGACAGGATTACTTGCTTGTTGTTCCTCTTTCTTTCTTTTTTTCTTCTTTGAAGGACTTCTATTGGACTACAGGAAGGAATTACGTGAGGGGGAGACCATATTACATAGTGACAGCTGGAAAACTGGGGATTGCAGACTAGTAACGGAGCTGGGTTCCTTCTGTGCCGGCTGGACACCTACCTAAGGCATCTTTTAATTAATTTGTGTGGAGAGTGATCTCCAGAACCCAGGCAGCACAGAGCAAATCCTCACACGACTGATGTCAGTGGCAGCCTGCTCCCAGCACTGTGGTGAGGAAAGGATTTTTTCACAAAGTCACGCACAACAGCCCCCCTTTGCAAACCTTAGAGCACAGAAGTGCAAGTATTTATTGTTCTTACAGGATCCAGCCATTCAGACTCAGGAAATGTGTTAAAGCTGTGATGAAGCAGAGAATGTCTAACACTCCAGCCACAGCAGAGATCAGGTTCTTGGCTGGTAAAACTCAGCATTTCTCTAATGGTGTCAGTAGATACCACACAGCTGAGGAACTTCCCTAGCAACCCAACAGTGCTTCTGTAAGTGGTTCTGATACCTCTGTCTAAGCAACAACGAACAGGCAATTCATATCCACCCCTCTGATTTTTGCAGGTCGAGGCCATGTATATGCACCTCAGACACCTGTATGTGTGCTTGCAATAGGCCAACTACAGTTTGCCTTCCAGAACTGTAGACAGGCACAGCACTATGGAACTCTGACATTGCTTAAGATGAGGACAGTAATCATTCAATAGGTGCCCATGATGGCAGCAAGGGCATCACTATCTGGAATTTCAAAATGACCCTTACCTGCTACACTTCCCTAGAAATGCACAAACATTACAAATTTCTGGTAAAGTACATTTATATACCTCATCTCATATTATTATTAGCATCTCAAAGTGTTGAAACTCTTTAGTTTACCACTCTCACTGTTCAAATACCACTCACTTAAGCCACACTGTCATCTATCTTCTCAGCCACATACAGAAAGCAGTGCCATCATTTAATCTGAGCCTAAAAACTGCACAAAACATGCAGTCCTGTCCTGCGTAAAAATAGCACTTTCATTTGGGAACTGCAAATCCTTCTGGAGGCTGGACAGATGGTGGCTCGCGCTACCAGTTTTCCTTTACATTTTTTGATTGAGGGAAAACTAAGTTGTCAAATCTTGAAGCAAAGTGTTAAATTCTGTATTGTTTTGATTCAAAATGCATAGTAGTCCAGGTCTGTAAAGATACCAAAACCCCCAAGCTCTATGACATTCTTGGAGGAGAGAAAAGATCAGACCAATCTTCATCTACATACCGGCACATTTGCATGGTTCTGGCAACAAACGGGGACACCAATGCAGATTTAAAAGCAGACTGGCACAAAGCAAGTTGCCACAAGAGAGGGTTTGAATTTAGAGTGCTCAGGCTCCGTTGTGGTAATTGTGATAAGATCAGATAAATGCTTTTATCATACCACAATAAAGGCAAGGTAAGAGACCTGACTTGCCGTTCAACACAAGCACAGGGCACTACCTCACACGTGCCACAAAATAAGACCTAACACTCAGGCACTTACCACAAAGCCGATGAGACAATGTAAATCCCCCAGGGTGAATAAAGCCAGCCTTTTGTGCCAGAACATCCTGAAATAGCAACACATGCTGAAGTTGTACATTATTATTAACACCTAGGATTACGTCAGTATGGATCAAATCTTATCCAGCTCTTCCACATGTCATGTAGTCTCTGAGCATGCATTATTGTACTATTCAGTCATTTAATTAAAACAATAATTGATGCATAGGATGAAAAATAAGAGCCTTTTTTCTGAAAAGCTTACAACTTAGCTTTATGAAAAGATGATGTAGATACCTGACAGGATGCATTAAAAAATAGGAACAGGATTTTTGTACTATCAACAGAAGAAAAGAGAATTTTAGAAACATGAGAAGCAAGGGACGCTGGCAGAAAGGCCAATCAGAGTACAGCTGAGTGGCCAGGCTGCAGGAACAACTGGATTGCGATAGGAGAGAGAAAGGATAGGCTGGATGAGAGAAAGACTAAAAAAGTTTGTTTTTCTTATGTAGGGACTGCAAAGGGACAACATATCTAAAAAAATTTTGGGGAAAACATGAAAGAGGCAAGGCTGAGTGGAAGGGAAGTGAGAGAAATTGAAGGATGATGGCATAGTGCTCAGTTCCGAAGTTAGGGCTGAGAGATCACGTAGGTGATTGCTGTCATCCTGGAAACAAAACCCCAGGGTCAGTGGGGAAAACACCGAGGAATACCAACACAGAAAATGAAAGACCAAGAGGTTTAACAACTTTAGAGCATTCAACACTACCGAGCATCCAGACTTTTTGTATCCTAATGGCTGTCACATTTTACCCTAGCTATTGTGGTCAGCTTCACCAACAATGGTAATTTGTCAGATGCTGCTCTATTCCCTTCACACAGAAGACGGAAAGAACTACAGGACAGGTTCTACTCAGCCATTATGTCTGATATGCAGCTCCTGTTGGCACCATGGCAGAGCTGGAGCTCTTGGTGTGTAGTGAAGGGCAATCTGGTCTAGTGATCTCAGCAGGGGAGGGCTGGGATGTGGGCATGCCACACGTCTCGTGCCAGCTCTCACACTTGCTTCTCCCTCTGTAAAATGGGAATACCACCTGCCAGCCCCACAGGCTTGTCAGGAGGATTGATTAATGTTTGTAGACATTTTTAAGAGAGAGGGAAAGCTCACCAGATAGAGCTGCTAAATGGTTGCATGCAGGCAAATGGCTGTATCACTGCTATGGCTTGGCATTGTCTTCACTCCACAAACTGAGGTCTACACCATAAAAAAATGGTTACATTTGGATTTAGTTATGTCCCAAAGATTTGTGGCTGTCAGGCACAACTATAACACACAGCAATTCCAGAACAAGTGATTCTTAACCAAGGGAAAAGTAGCCCATCTCTTGCTTTTTGCTTGGATCCAGAAATCCCGCTGTAGGCTCGCATGTGTTCAAGGCTATGGGTGTTTCAGTCACAGTCTCATCACACAAACTTTCTAACCATTACCAGACATGCTCTCTCATCCCTGGGCTCCCACTGGAAAGTATGCCTATCCCTGTGCCCGAGCCTGTAATGCCAACACTTAATTCATGGGCACATTGGCTCTGCTACAGCCTTTTACTAGTTTGTCCTAAAACTTGTACCTTGAATTTTGATTGCGCTCCCCCCCAGATTGAGGGAAAATGCAGGGATGGGGTAACCCGTACCACGTCAGGGCTGCCATTCCAGAGCACAGATAAAAGTGAAACTTGAGCGGAAAATGTTTGCGGTGCCACTGGCAATCAAGGGCCGGGTTGTCCCAGCAACGGGAACACTTCATCAGCTCAGCTAACAGATGGTCAGTGAGCAACAGGCAGCATATGTTCCAATAAGCACTGACATCAGCACAGATGGAGGGTGGGCAGGAGGCTGGCCCTGAAACATAACCTGACATTTCCTTCTCATTTGGTGCTGCATTGTTATAACTCACATAGGAAGATTAGCAGGGAAAAGTGAATAGCATTAGGGAATCTGCTCAGGAACCGATTACTAACACTTCACTGCAGTTTTAGATTTTTACTTAACCAGAGTGCAACATTGTTAAAAACATTCAGGGGCAGAAAAGGAAAATGAAGTGGATTTTAACGATGGGGCTTTATTTTCACCACAGACAGGTTTTCCCAAGAACTAATTAACAGATTGCCACCTTCTAGGGCTCTAGATCTCCAGTTCTGATTTCTACAGCTTTTTCTTTTACTTATTCCATTCCTCTCACAACAAAATGCACCCAAATACACCACAGGATTAAATAAAGCACCACAACACATTATCACAAAGGGTATAACTTTCCTCAGCCCACAAATAAACTTTAGTGGTTTCTACAATAGACAGAAAAACAGCCACAAAAGGAAAAAAATAAAATAAAGCATATAATTCTCCTGATGAGCATTCAATAAAAAACTAGGAATTAAAGGTGACTATAGTCCTTGGAATCAACAGCAGATTGATCTGGGACACAGAGAATCAGTATGCAAATGAGTTACACACAAGTTGTATATTTATAGACTTGCATTGAGGATAATGGGGAAGCATGCTGCATGGCTGCAAAATGCCTCTTTGTAACAGATAGCAAGATATCAAGTAGATACATCCAAATGATGTAAGTGTATCACAGGCAGATATTAAAGAAATGCAACATGTGCAGCAACAGCTTTCTGTTACCTTGTGAGATACCTTCAGAAGTCTTTTCCTCTGCTAAGGCGTGGGAAAGTTTAGCAGGCACCTCCCTTCAATGCTAACGGGACTTGTATGTACATACATCTCTTGTGTCAGCAGAACAGACCCTCCAGTGAAGCCAGTCTACAGTCCTGGGGGACTGCCAAGCTGTTCTGGAAATGGTAAACCCTTCCATCTCTGTTCCTTGTGGCTTTCTTTGGAGGACATGAATTTGATCAGAGATTTGCAGTCTGGATAACCCCCTGTACACCCTCCTGTTTATTCACATAGTTTCTTCTTTGAAGCTTTACCCAGATACTATGCAGTTGTATAGCCTGCTGCACATAAGGATCTTCTGCCCTTCTTCAAACTATAATCTCTCTGAGAGGTGAATAACATCAGCCCACTTTTAGCAAAATGTTGCGCAAGGAGTCAAATACCGATATTTTCATGTAGCTTCTAGTTTTGCACAGCTAAGTATCTGGCCTCAGCACTGCAGTTATTAGGGGTAATATTCCACACATTTAGTGGCCATGCACTGCAGCCATCAGTTCCCATGGCTCTAAGCTTCCTAGAGACTTCTAAAGAGGGCAGGCTGTGCTCCAACATTTGAAATGACATTTAACAAATGAAGTCTTTCAGAATCCACAGGGATTGATCTGGTTTTGTATAATGTGCTCTTTAGAAAAAAAAAATCTGTATCTTTATTTGCACTACATATGTTCTAAAATATGAGGCAAGTAGGTAATTTGGATTAGTTATCCAACAAGACAGGTCCTGAGTGTCCCATTTCTCTCCATATACATATCTGGACAGAGGTAAATTTTCTAGGAAGACCAGAAGCCTAAGGATGTTAACATTGTTTAGATCTCCAGAAGTTCCTGCCTCCATGCACATCCATTAAAAAATTAAAGTGGACAAAGTACTTGAGCATTCTTTTCCAGTGAGTCCCTCAGTTCTCTAAAGCAGTCTGGATAAGGACTTGAACAAATAATCTGAGCAAGGAACAGAAAGAGAGAAAATTGTTTCCACCTCTACTTCACTCTCCAACTTCCTGATCCTCAGAATGAGCAGGACATTCATGTTTACGGAAATAAAAGTTATCTCTCTCTCCTATACATTGCCCTCATTCTTCAGACTGGAAGGGTGGGATAGCAAAAACAGTATGAAGTTTAACAAACACAAGAGCTAAGTCCTGCACCTGTGACAATACAACCCAAGTACCCAGTGCATCCCAGGAGCTGTGTGGCTGGGGAGTAATCTTGCTGAGAGGGAACTGGGGGTCCTGGTGAATAACAAGCTGAAAAGGAGTCAGTAGTATGCTGCTGCAGCAACAAAGGCCAATTGGATCCTGGGCTACATCCACAGAGTAGAGAAATAATTATCCCACTCTACTCAGCACTTTTTAGGCTACACCTAGAGTACTGTGTCCAGTTCTGGTCCTTATAATTCAAGAAAGAGAAAAAAAGTCTTTCACTGAAAGGCTGGAGAGGGTCCAAAAGAGTTTGTAAAGTTCATCAAAGGGCTGGAAACCTGCACTGTCAGAATAGGCTGAAGGAGTAAAGTCTTCTCTTTGGAGAAGAGAAGGCTCAGAGAGAACCTCATCACAGTATTCCAGTACTTTAAGGGTAGCTACAAGAGGACAGAGACTCTCTCTTCACAAGGAGGCATATGGAGAAGACAAGGTATTTCATCTCAATATAATAAAAACATTCTTTACAGTGAGAAAAATAATTCACTGGAACAGCCTCTGCAGGGATGTGATAGGGTCCTCTTCACTGGATGAGGATCGGACAGGGTGCTAAATAATCTCATCTGGGTACCCTTTCCAATGGAAGGTTGGGTCAGGTGTGATCTTACAAGGCTCTTTCAAAGCTGGGCTGTTCTTTGATTCCATATCCCCCACATCTTAAAAAAAAAAAAACAGTTTTACAAAACGCTCTTGGGAAGAGAGACTGGTTTCACCTTAATGTGTAGAAAGTCCTTTCCCCAAAGGGAAGTCTTGTGTTCCCTCACCTGCTCCCAAACTACTAGTTTCTGTCCCTCCTTTGTGCTGGCCACAGCAGACATATTGATTAACTGATCCTCTTGAGGAGGTTAGCTTTCAGTCAAGCCAACTCCCTGACTGTGTAAACAAGACATGAGCAAAGCAAGTCTGTGGACAGTAGTTTTCAATTTGCTATAAAACAGTCCACTGGAAATTTTCAGGACGGATGAGAGTAATATCAGTTGACTTCAACTTCTGTGGACACAAGTGTGTCCAAGCATTAAGTGACAGACACTGGGCAACATGGGCCTTGTTTAGAATTTTAACCATCAAAGCTTCAAAGTACAACCACAGGCAGGGCCTATATCAGATGTGATATACCTGTAAGTAAAATCTCATTCAGGGCAGAGAAATGAAATCTAGGCATGGCCAATTCACTGGGGACTTCCTGAACATTTGCCTTTGGGACACTGAGAGCAGGGGCCATAAAATACAGAACAATCCTTACTAAGAGCATATCCTAGGTCATATCCGGAAAATGCAGGGCTAATGGTGTAGCTGCTTTGCCCAGCGTCACCACCAACATGAGGGCTCCAGCGATAGGTTAGAGCATTGCAAATAGAGAGATCCCAGCAAAATTTGCTCCGAGGAAGCATAAACAGAGCAGTTATAGCAAGGCTTATGCAATGTTAGGAGCATATTTGTGCAGGGACTGGCAGTGTCTTACAAGCAATTGCAGGTGCCTGATCTTAATGCTAGCAACTGCTTCTTTTTTTCTGTACTGTAGCCAGGACTTGTGAGTGTGAGAGAGATTGAATGCTTTGTAATGAAGGTATATTGTAACATTTCTCTCCAGGTGGCACTTTGTTAACAACAATTAGATCCTGATTGATCTTTGAAGGGCTAATTCTTATGTGGTTTGCAAGGGTCCTACAAGGAGCAAGTGTTGAGTGGGGACACTTTAAAAGTATTAGTGAGAAAAAAAAAGAATAGTGCCATAAGAAATTTGCAATACAATGCCCAAGCCTTCTTTGCACCCCACAGTAATTTGTTCTTATTCCTGTTATTATCCCCTCGGGCACTAATGGTCACTTTATTAATTAGTTGAAAATTGCATTCTAGGTCAAATGGCAGCTTTTTTCCCTCCCATTGTTGCAAATTGCTAGTGGTATGGCCCAGTAAATGGCAGTGTTACTGCAAAATGGGAAAGATCCTTTGCTTTTCAAGATAAAGCCTATGGACCAGCTGCACTTTCCATGACATTTCTAAGCACAGCATTTCCCCAGGCCTGCTTTTAAGCAGTTAGAAATTAAACAGAACTCACTGTCATTGTTAAGATTTCTAATCATAGGCTGTTACTGTATTTGCTCTCACTCTCTTCACCCTCCCCCCTTTTTAATTCTGGCTGAGCCTGCTTTCTAAGGTGCATCTCTGCAGTGCTTAGCCCCATTGTTCAGCAAAGTAGGCAGCGTGTTTAGGTGCCTTAATTTCTGGTGCTCTGATGGAAATAATTTAAAGACATCTGCTTTAGCAGAAGAGGACAGATACTTAGCTTAATTCTGAGAAATAAGGCCATGTCTGTGGCATCTGAAGTTAGAGACCCAAAAGTTACAAATCACTCTTGAAAATATTTGCTGGCTACTGAATGTAGAAATAGAGCAAACCACAGTCTCAGAAAACAAAATGGGAAATTACAGATTTTGTGAAAGCTTTTTCATAAAGAAAACTCCTACTGAGGACAATAGATGTTTAGCCTTTAAACCGAGGATCAGCCCACCAGAAGTGCACATCAAAGCAGTCTCTTTTCCATTAACTACTTTCTGCAGCCTACTGTGCTGGATGCAATCTGTCATGTGAGTTTGTAGTCCAGCAGTCAGGAAAGCTACCAGAAGTCAGAAGGCCTGGGCTAATTTCCCAGCACTGTCAGCCTAACACATATAAAAGGGTGCAGTTAATCTGAAGTCAGTTGCACAAGCCATCTAAGACAAAACACAGCCTTTAATTTCTATTTTTTTTCAGGCAACTCCGGCCTCATATTGTCTTAATTTTTCTTCTGTAAAGTTGCTTTTCAACTAGTATAACTTCTGTTCTGATGGGCCCAGTTTAAAATCAACAGAATTCAGTGGAAGAAAACCTCTGTCTGCCCCTTCAGGGATGTAACTGAAGTCATATAAAGAGCAAGAAAACTCTTTGTAGGGAGAAAAATGTTACAAAATTTCTTACAGAAACTTCACACATGCTACCCTCACATGCTTAAAAGTACAACTGTTTGGGGTTGAAACTATTCCCTCTGGAAGGATAGATGTATCCAGCACACAGAAAGGCATCTTATCCACCAGCAGGCTGGACAGTCGTCCTCTCAAAATCTAAATGCTGTGAGGTGGCACCAGCTGTAGCCTCTAGTGAGCATTACACAGAGCAGTTAACAACCCCCTGAATCACTGCACTCCTGGATCACTAGCAAGAGAAGAAAAGCTTTAATTCTTTTCTTCTTTTTGCCCCCTCCTCTCTATTCCCCCCCAACCCTCCCCCCCCAGTTTTTATAACAATAAACTATCAGCCTTGCTAGGTTGGCTCTCTCTACAGACAGATGGAGGTGTTTGTCAGGGAGAGGGATGGTGGAGATATCAAGCAATAACACGTTAGTGTAAACAAATGTACAATGACAAATTTGGATTTCTTTCCTACTCCCAACAAGTAAGTGTTAGGACATGCAAACTGTCTCCTATTAGCATGTCATATTTTTTCTTTGATGCTATTTTTTAACTTGCTTGAAGCAAAAGTTTCTTACAGCACTATTTGTTGCTAAGAATTAATATAGCAATCAGTAATGCAAAGAAGTAAAAGAATTCCCTCATCAGAGTAAAAGAAGGCAAAGAAGGCTGAATTTGCAGGTTATTATTTCTTCTGTTCAAAAAACTTCAGTAATCATTCAAAATGTAGCCTTTATTTAAAACATAAACCACAATCACTGTCAAGATTTGCAGAGATGTCACACAGTTACAAAATGAGCCTAGGTATGCAGATAGTCAATAAAAAAACCCAAATAAACCTTCATTAAGTGTATTCCAACCATGATGGACATTCAGTATGCCCAAGGTTTCTGAATAGTTTTTAAAACCCAGAAGTTTTGGTCTAGATGCATTGGCCACCTTTGCTCTGTGCTGCCGTGCATCAGCTCTGTAACTGCCCGCTTTTGATTGGAAATGCAAGGTTACCAGTGGATTTGTTTGAGTCTCTCCCATTTGCTCCTTTGTGGAGTCTCCCCCCTCTGCATCGGGAAGGTAGAGTAGAAATTAAATCATACCTACAAAATGAAGGCTTTGTTGAAGAGAGAAATATTGCAATTTGCCCAGAGATGGTCAAGATTCGGAGGCAGCCTTATCACCGTATTTAAATGTGGTGATCCTTCATATGCGTATTATGTAACAAGAGGTCTTGCTTTATCACCAGCATGCCTCAAACATTGATAAACTTCACTGAAATTTAAAACCCTCCAGCAGAATGTAGATCAGAAGGACTAAAAGATTTGATGGGTAATTAAACTAGGGGGCAAAGATGATTATCAGAAGGCAGCACATTATACACTTACATCCTTTTATATGAGCTGCATCATCATCACAAATGAAAATTAAAGTGTTATCAGAAAATAAAAAGAGCCGGTTAGGCCTGTGCTATTAGCATACAAACAAAGCCTTGACCAAAATAAAGCTGGATGTGTGAAGGTAACTCCTGAATGGTTACCTTGACCTAAGTTTTCCAAATGCCATAAGTGACATGCAAGTTTCTCATCACTTTTCTAAAAATTATAATTGCTTTCACTGAATAATGAATTTTTGAGCTCCCTAAAGCATATTTGGAAAACACATCTGAGATCAGAACAGCTCTTTCAGTACAGTTTTGATCTATAAGAGTCCAAAGGCCAGCCGCATACTTGGCTACCTAAGTTTTGAGACAGGGGGCACTATACTCTATTAAAAAGCCTGCAGTTATCAAACATTTTCAGAGAGCTTATTTCTGGGATTAGTTCCTGTGCCTAGTATTTCTTGTGTCTTCTGGCATGAAAAAGAGCAGATTAATACATTTGAAGTATCAATGTATGTAAGAAATCATGCTTAAATTAACTATATTAACAATTAATATATCCCTGTTTATCTGTGTGACCACTACCAATAAAAGGTCATTCAATAAGTGATCCAATGACTAACTGTGGGAAAATAAGAACCAACACAAAGCTAAAAGCCTTGAAATATTAAATGTTGTATATATCCATCCCTAGCATTCTGTTTTGTCCTTGCTTCCCTGGCCTGTGAAACTTTCAGGTTTGTGATTGCATCCAATCAGCAAATCCAGTCCTTCATCTCCAAAAGACTGGTAAGCAGTAGTCACAAATATCATCAATAAGGAGAGGAGAGTCTCTTGGTGATGTTTTTTGACAAGATACAACTTAATATCAAATATGAACACACAGTGCAGAATACAATACTGTATGAAACTGAAATTCTGTAGTCAGAGCAGTTACCTCCCTATTTGTAGTATATAGAGATATGGGAGACAGAAGTTGCAATTACTACAACTGATATCCTGTCTACACTCTAATTTCAGGTGTGTTAGTGAATTCTAAGTTGTGCACTACTGTAACTGCTACCTGGGCAATGAGCAGCACTCCATACAAGATCAGGGTCAGTAACTGGTTTTGATTCCTTACTTGAATAAACAAATATTCCAGACTGTGAGGCTGAGGGTTTTTAATACAATAAAGATCTATTGTCCCAGTTGGCAAAATCACAAACAAATACTAGTCCTTAATTTTGTAGCAAGATTAAATAAATTTAGGCTGGTGAGTACTCAGACAGAATACCTTGCCAGCTGACTCTTTGTCTTTTACAGACAACTTTTCAACCCATCATGTGTTGTCTCAACTACATACTTCCAGGTAAGAAATCCTAGCCAAGACACTAGGTTTAACTTAACACCTGATCTTCCACCTAGGGCTTCAAAAGCAGTACAAGCCAGTGGAGTGTGAAGGAGCAAGATTCAGGATGGGAACAGTTCCAGGCGTGGAGAAAAGCATACAGCAATTGGCAGGACATTATTATATGGACCTTACAGTTATCATATAGACTTTACTATTATTATGTGGTTTCATTGTATTCACACTACACAGTGCGCAACCTGGTCATGCCCAGGCTTGCCATGAGTTTGCCTGCTGCCTGCTCCCTGCTTCCCCCACTCCTCCCCCTTTTGCTCGTGTCCCTATCTGATTTGTTCCCCTGCTTGTCTGTCTCCTGCTCTGCCCTATGTTCTGGCCCTTTCCCTCCAGATAAAAAGCCCGCATGCGCGCTGGAATAAACATTCTACCTGCACCCCACCTTTGTATCCCTGATCCGTGCTGTGTCGCGGCCCCATTCCCCTCCCCCCTTTTGGACCGCGGCAGTGGAGCTCTAGGAGTATCAGTTTCAAGAACATACTCTTAAATAAGCTTCCATGTTCTGAAGCAGCTTCAGATTTGTGGTGTGTAATGTTGAAACACGGTGTACTCAGTAGCCTAATTATGGGTAAGAAGGGTCTGGGTGTCAGCAGCAAGGTCTAGGAGAGCAATGAATGCAAGGTCCTAATTGTATAGAGATACACAAAGACACTTTGCTGGTTGTAGCCATTTTCAGTTTTTCCAGCTGTTTTCAGCAGCAAGTTATCCCACAGACCACATCTATTGTTTTGACACCATCCAATTACTATGACAGTTTCAGCTGAACTTTCTGACCCCCTGTGCTGTCAGGGCTCACAGGGCAGCAAGGGTGGCCTGCTGCACAAGGGAAGGCAAGCCAGTCGTGGCATGGCAATGTAGGGCAGTGACCTGACTTTGTGAGGGTTCAGTCCCACAGTAGAATTGCAGAGCAGGTCTGATGATGGTAACCGGATTCACACAATATTCCTGTGGTCACTGGACAAGTCTTTGGGGATGCGGGACATGCAGGTCAAACCAGGAAGTCAAATCAGCAAGGCAAAGGTGGAATCAGATAGGCAGGACACACGAATACCTGCGAAGCACCAAGGGCAAGGACTTGGGCTTAAACGGACCCTGGGCTCTTGAGCCAAGGGTCTCATGAGACTCCTGTGAGGCTTCTCACATCTCTTACACAGGTCTTTCTCACACACCAGCTGGATCCAAGGTTACCCAGCTGCAGGCAGCCAGATCCCTTGAGGGACAGGAGAAGAACCTTGTAGTGCATTCAGGGGTGCAGGCATTCAGCTGTCAGGCACCTCTGCACCTGGGACACCAGAAAACACTGGTGCTTGTATACTCACCGTCACTGAGCCCTATCCTGAGCAACCTCAGCCAGTCTGAACGACCTACATTCAGGAGCAACCTTACCAGGTCATCAACATGTATCCAAAAGGGCAGCCTCACCAGACTCACAAAGCGCCATGGTATTCCTACACTCTCAAGCACGATATGCCTATATGGCATAAAGGTGCCAAAGGTTTCTGCTTATTTACTGAGCTGTCCATGCTTCTATATCAACAAAAGATACTCTCTAAGGAGGCTCTGCACCACTGAGGAATATCCCATCAAACTTCCTAGTGAAGGACATATATTAGCTCACCTTCCAGCTTAGCTGACAAGAGGGAGTCAGTATTTAAATAGGAATATATAAACTTCTGATCTTCTTCCACAACATTTAAATAAATAACACCTTTACAAAATAATACCATATGTTTGAGTACCCTTATAATTTTGCTCAGACAGCATGGCACAAAAAGATCTGTAGAGCTTTAACACTGATGTTCCCCTCCATCTCAGCTCAACACTTGCTAGGGTAGCAAAGCAATTAAAACTGTGGTTTCCTGTTTTATAAAAGAGGCATAAACTATGTTTTAAGGCTTACAGTTCCACAGCATCATAGGATTATCTCAGTGTTTCCATGTTTTCTGCAGTCCAGATTCAGATTCCCAGTGGAATGGTGTCACAAATGAGTAAAGTAGTGTAACAGGAAGGATACATAATACATAAAAAGAGAAAAGTTGATAAACGTCTTCCCGTCATTCTTTCTCTCACAATGACTATGTTACAATTTCTGCTGAGTCACAGTTGACTAAGTTATTGATGTTATAGAATATTCTCTGACTCCCTTTCCTGAAGGGGAACACATAAAGCTAATAAATCAATCCACAATTTCAGTACACATTGGATGACAGCTACCCAGTGCACAGGCTAGGGAAGATTGTAAGCAGTACAGCTGAACAAGAATGCTTTTCTTCACAAACACACATCACTTCAAATCCACGTCTGTTTTTCCCCTGTCCTGTAACCACTCAAAACAACCCTGTAGTCCACATTTAAGGAAATCCTATTACACTGGATAAAGACTGGATCTTTAAGGTCATATTCTTGTCTATGATTTCCTTCTAGAGTCCATAAGCTTTATGGTACTCTGAACAATTCGAAGCTCAGTGAGAAAGGAAAGTAGCACCTCTGTGTTTTGATTTCATGCTTATGCTTTCACTCTACAATTCCTGGTGGGAAAAAAATATTTTGGCTTGGAAATAATAATAAGCAGCTTCTGCTTATGGTCTAACATTAGGAAGGAAAAAACCCTCACAGAGACACTATCAATTCTTCAGTAGTCAGGGTAATTATTACCAATAATTCATAGCATACCACAGCTAGCACAGCAAAACTCCCACTCTAGCTGTATTTAACTTCATTTTTTGAGGCCAACAGAAATCTTTTCTCATATCAAATCCTGAAGGGGGAATTATCAACAAATTCTGGCACACAATCACATTCTTTTCAAATACACCATTATACATCATGAGATCCCTGAAACTAGAGAACTTTCCATAAAACTCAGACCACATTATTCCAAAAGGTTCAGGGGTGGGTGGGGGTAAGAAAAAAATGATAGTACAATTACAGTCAGTGACAAATCAATCAAAAAAGGAAGCAGGAATACCCCATCATGGCAGGATTCTTGGAACACTTATCAAGACACTGTGTTGTATAAAAATTGAGTCTGTCAAAACTTTCAATAGAACTAGAAATCCTGTATTGCTTATTTCTTTAGTTGGATTGTTGCTCTACGCTGAGTATGAAAGAATGTATTTATTGGGTTACAAACAGAAAAATACATGCAAGGAAATCATAGCATGGAGTTACGTGTGTCTGACAATACTATTCACTTGGACCTAATGTATACTAAACAAGAACTAAGTTCCACTGAGAGCTGATTCAAGAAGTTACCTGCACAAGGCCAAAGAAACAACATTAAGTGAATAATCACAGAATCATAGAATGGGTCAGGTTGGAAGGGACCACAGTGGGTCATTTGGTCCAACCTGTCTGCTCAAATAGGGTCGTCCTAGAACACATAGCATGGGATTTCATCCAGGTGATTCTTGAATATTTCGTGATGGATACTCCACAACCTCTCTGGACAAGCCGTTCCAGTGCTCAGTCATCTGCACAGTAAGGAAGTTCTTCCTCATATTCAGTTCAAACTTCCTGTGCATCTGTTGCTGCCCGCTGCCTCTTGTCCTATTGGTTGGCACCACCAAGAAGAGCCTGGCTCCATCCTTCTGGCACCCCCCCCTTTAGATATTTATACACATTGATGAGGTCCCCTCTCACTCATCTCTTCTCGAGGCTGAACAGGTCCAACTCTCTCAACCTTTGATTGTGAGAGAGATTCTCCAGTCCTTCAATCATCTCTGCAGTTCTTGCTGGACTAGCTCCAGGAGCTTAATGTGTTACATTTTTACAAAAAGGTGATATTGTTTCACTGGCAGATGATGCTTACATCCGTGATGGCATGTTTCAAACTTTTCTACAGGTTTCAGTAACAATGGTATAACCCTTAAGATACAGATATAATCCACAATTAAGACACAAACCACATACAGCACGAACATGACACATTATTCACAGTGGGGAAAGTCTTGTAAGATAAACAAAAATAACAAAAATATGCAAAAATCATAGTTTAGATCCTAAATTTACAGTCAGAAATATCTAACAGTGTTGTAAAAAACACTTCAGACTTTCCATTGTCAAATGGACAAAACCATGTAGCTGTACTGTGATGTTAATGTGTCTCAGGTACCCGTAACAAGTTTTAGTGATTCTGGTCTCATAAAAAGAGAGCTAACATGAAAAGTGATTAACAAGGTGAACAGCCTCAGCTTTGAGGGATTTCCTCCACAATTACGTGGTTCAGTTATTTGTACAAAGTTTATAAAAAGAGGTTCTCATAAACAAAAATTATCTCAAACGTAACTATCCCATCATCTCAGTTTGCCACCTGTAGACATGTATTCTTTACCGAGGAGGAAGGTGAAATCTCCTCCGGTCTGGGTGTCCTGATCCCCCACCTGGAGAAAGGAGGAGAGGAATTAAACACTTTAATGAACACTAAAGCAGGAAAACAAGAGCTTATTCAGGTAGCCCTCTCAAAAAATTACATTTATACACATCTTGAAAAAAGTACATGTCCCTGTTCAGTTGGTGTATAATTATGTCTAACATTTTGAGATGTTGGAGGACAAAGTCCATGGTGTCATCGCTTTTCTTAACTTTTAAATCTAGACCAATTAATGGGTTGGGATAGTGAGTCATATAGGTCATACACTGTGGATGGTAGATAAGACTGTATGAATTCAGGAAAGGAAAACACACTATTTAGAACCAGACATCAGAGCTATATTTAAAGATATTTTCATAGTGGTTTAAGTGTGCCTGTGTACAATACTGCTTTAGTTATAGATTCCTATAAGCAAAGTAGTACTTACACTGTAAATTATATCTTTTTTTTTTCAGCACTGAAGTTCTACCAAGTTCCATCTGCATTACAGTTCTATCAAAATCCTATTAATCAGAAACATGACTGAACACAGAGTATGCAACACCAGTGTGGAAGCCTTGACTAAATATCTTGCAAATGAGAGCTTGCTTGCATTGTCTTCTGTTACATGTTTTACAGTGTGCTAAGACTGATGTGAATGTACCCTCTTGATGCAATTACATTCTGTGAAGAAATGGAAATCTGGATAATTCCTTTTTGTCTTGGACAAAAGATTTTCTCTCGGTGAAACACACCTCCCACAATTTTTTTCCCCTCTTTCCTTGACACTCATCTTCTGTTTCCCCAAAAAACTGCTTTCAATGCTCCATAAAAGCTTTTCTCCGCGACCTTGTTTTGCTTTTTTTTTAATAAAGTACTTTTGCAAAAGTGATGTTTCCTAAGTTCAATTATTTAAAAACAAAAAAGCTGCCCAATTCCACTTTTTTTTTTTTAATAGAAAGATGGAAGAAAAATACAGCAAAGATGGATGGAAACAAAGAAGCAAAACTAATTTTTTTTTGAAAGAACAGAGTTTTCTTAGGCAGAATAGAGTTGAGCCCCAAAATCCAACAACGTCTAAATGCAAGTATGAAATTGTCAGAATGCTTTATGATGTCCCCATCTCACTGTTTATGATTCTGGTGGTAGATGACTGGTAGCTACAATTATCATCCCTTACTTCTAGCGCTCTGCAAGCTCTTACTCATTATGATCCCTCCCTTGAGCCCGTCATACAGAGAGTTATGATGTTTATTTTACCACTGGCAGAAATTCTATATAATTTCCAACATCTTCCACTATTTCTAAAGTATTAGGGTATCCTTGATTTTAACCATTCATGTAGCTGTTACAGCTACACCCATAGACACTCTCTCCCCTATCTCATTCCCTTGCCTCCAGTTCACTTTTCGGCAGATTTCAAAATATTAGTGTGAGAACCATTGTACACATCACAGAAATTTTAAAATATAGCTATAAAAGTATAGATGAGGTTATATTTACTTATTTAGTCTCTTTTTTTTGTTATATTTTGTATGCTGATTTAGATCTAAGTGGTAATTTGTATGCTATGACACAAAATATCAGTGTTTAACAGCTGGACTGTTGAAGAGAGCAAAGATACGTGATAATTCACAGTGATTTCCACAGTTCTTAATGCTCAGTTTATTTTTAGGTTTTGGTAGAATGAGATAACAATGTGATGCAAAACGACTTAGTGGTGGTCTAATTAATGAAGTTTACCTACCAATAGTCTATATGGCCTGTGATGTGGTGTTGCAGCCACAAACATAGAATCCGTAAATTATCAAACAAGAAATACTAAGGGAAAATCTACCTCCCTGTGAGGCTTAGTTGTCCTGCTCTGAATTACACGGATGTGCTCTTATCCCTTTGTAACACAGAGTCAAGAAATTTACAGAGAGAAGTTAAATGACTAAAATCAAACCAAACCAAAAAAACCCCAACCCTCCCAACCACCCCCCCCAGCTGAATTCCCTAGAGGATGAGCTGTAAATTACAGCAGCTCAGTGTTTACTATTCACCATACAATGAGCTATGCCTAAATGCAATTCTTGTTCTGCCTGAGGAGATTCAAGCCATCATCTCAGAGAAATACCAGTGCTTCTCAGATTGATGCTCTCTTGTAAAAGCACTCTTTCCTTTACTGGTGAAGTTGAGACAGTCATGGAATTCTTAAACATTAACTGATAAGAAAGAGCAAAGGCTGCCTAATCATTATTATTCTCCTGACACAGAAGATATGGGTCCTGTGGTTACTGTTCCATTACTTTTTAATGCATTTAATCCAATGATTGATATATCATATGCAACAGCAGGAACCATATAACAGTATACCATGGGATGGTACATAAAGAGTGGGAGGCACAGATATAAGTAATATTAGTAGGAAGTTTTATAACATAAGCTACCAGGAACACAAAATGGCCACTTTTTTGTTCTTTTTTCTCTCTCTGGTGAGACACATACAGCAGAGACATCAGCTACATAAAGAAACAACCCAAATACCTGTACTAATATTAGCCAACTTAGGAAAAAGGAACTTTGTTAAAATGAATCATGTTGGCAGATCAGTTTAAAAGGAGCTCTAAAGCATTGCAGGGCTCTTTTGTGAGGACAGATGTATTTTTCCAATAATATGACCACCATAACTGGTCTACTCTGGCCTCCAATTGGGAGGTCTGGAGACACACCATCTATAATGCTGCTGATGCCTTTGAGAAAGCACGCAGGATCACCCTTGAGGAGAAAAGACAACGCAGAAAGAATCGTGCCTCGCAGAATATACCATCTAAGGAGTCTTTCTGCTGTGCCTTTTGCAACCGGACATGCCTTTCTCGTATTGGCCTTTTTAGCCACCAACGTGTTTGCAACAGACGTGGGTAGAGCCATTCCCAAATCTTCGTTCGCGAAGTCTAGCCATGATGAATGATAATGATGGTTTAACTTCTAACAGAGGCAATTTAACTGCAGTTATGGGATCATGTTTTAAGAGCATCCTGAGGGTAAGAAATAGGTCTAGCGTAGAAGAAGCCATGATGTTTTAATAATGCTACTGAAAGACATTTATAACACTGAAGCACAGTTACTCTGGAACATACTTTGTGGAATCCATCTAGTTATAAGATCTCTGGAGCTGGTTAGAGATGATCTGACCTCTGAATGTTAGGTTTCTTGAGATGGTCAAGAACTCATAACAATGATCAGTTTTGGTTTTGCTTATGGTCAGCATACATACTCTATATTTTAGCTTTACATTTTACATACAGGACTGAACAATCTTATTTGTGAATCAAATGGTAGCATCTTACTCGCAAGTATTCAACAGTGGCAGCTGAAACACATTAAAGACTTCACTGTATTTATTTATTATTTATCTTCCCTAATCATATCATCAATCTTCATTGAAAACCTCACCTGGAACCACGAAAGAAATTCAGGCTCTGCATACTTAATAAAACAATTGATGTTTCTTAGACACTTCACTTCCTTTTGTTTATTTTCTTTAACCTATGTGTATGTGCTTCAACTCACAGTAATGAGGAAGTAGAACTGAATTATGTCAGCTCAACAGTGCTATCCACAGTGATGCTTCATTGAAATGTCTGTTCAAGAAGTGAGACTGGTGAATGACTTAAGATTAATGCCAAGGCGAGACAGAACATGCATTTGTTTCACTCAGGGAGTGACCTGGAAGCTGAGACCCTGACCTAGAAAAGCACTTAAGAATGTGTTTAACTTTATTCATATGCTTAAGTGTTTTATTGAAGTATGAACAAAAATCTGCAGCTAAAGACTTCAGACAGACATTTCTGCGCAGCTGTGCCAATTTGCTTTAGAACTATTACAATTTTAAACACAGTTCAGCTGAGACCAAGCATGAAACTTATAAATGCCACATGAAAGCTTTTTTCCCAGAACACTGTGAGTAAAAGACTAGAGATTATAATGCTACACTCTACCTCACCCTGCAGAGTTAGATTTTCCTGATGGTAGTACACAAATATGATGCAAGTTTTGTTATTGACTGCTGTAGCCACAGGGTAACTGCATATAGACACAGAGCTTTTATATTGTTGATAGTGACAATTCCAAAAACACAAATGTGCACACATTTTTTACCTTGTGATTGAGGATTTCTCTGTACGAACCCCCTCATCTGGTTATGATATGGAGAAACAAAATGACTTCTGCGTGGTTGTTGGAATCTGGGATTAAAATCTCTTTGTTCTCTTCCTGAAAAACAGTATTTACTAAGCAACTCTGACAGTATATGGGATTAAATGAAGAAACAATATTTTTCAGGAAACAATATTTCTTAGTTTTATCCCAAATACTCATGCACAATTATGATTTTTCCAAACTAAAGTCAGCCTAATAAGTGTGGTTCTTGCCCTCATTTCCACCTATGCTCATCACGATTACAAGCTGTTAACAAGCGTATTTAGAAACCAGATCAAAATTTTATGACATAGATTTGGAGAATGCAGTCAATAAACCAAACAGAAATCTCTGTCCAAATTGGAATCACAAATCATAATTAAAATGGTTAAGTATAGCTCTCAAAGAAAAGCAGATGCTAACAAGGTCTGGTACTATAAATCACCAACAGATACCCTTAATTTTGAATGTCCAGCACCAGCATTAGTGTAGTACCACATCAGAAGTATAATACAAAGTACTGACTAGCAGAAAATTACTGCTGTAATTTGCTCAAGAAATTCTTAAGGCGTAATTTTTATCCTCACAGACATTATAATTGATCAGGTATTAAGCAAGTAATAAATACAATATAAGCATAAACACTGAGATTTGGGGTAAGTTATTTTGAAATCTCAAAAGCCTCAACATTAAGGCTGATCTGTGATTGATGCTAAAAACCTTTTAGATGTTTTTTTTCCCCCTGAAAGTCAGGTAGATCACATAGGGAAAGCAAATGTCTTTAGCAAACCAAGCCATAAAGCTGAGGGGAAAAAAGCAAAGCTGTAAACAAAACAACACAGTTCTCCAGGTTGCTTTCTTATAGTTTGAACCATATCACTGAGTCCAATAAAAAGTATTCCCTCTTCATTGCCTCACTCAGACCTTCAACTATCAATGTTAAAATAGCTCCCCTGTGGGAATGGGAGAAAAAGGGCTGAGTCATTCAATTCTTCCTATAAAAATAACTTTAGTCTCAGAGCAAATAGTGATTTTTCTATCAATGAATGATATTTGTTGCATATATCCCACTAACTATGTAGCTAGATGGAAATATTATTCTATCTAAACTTGGTTAATCATATTCACATGAATTGCTAAAAAGGGAAATATTTTCTAAGATCTCTCCTTTGGTTTCTTGGAGAAAGACCTTACAATTTACTTAGCTTGATGGGATGCCTATGTAATTGATGCTGCTGTTGAAGGATAATTGAACTCATCAATATATTAATTTTACTGAGAAAATTAACACAATGCCAACCTGTGTTAAATCCATTCCCTCTTGGTCTGCTCTGTATCACTCTTTTCTTTGCCATGCAAACCTTGCAAATGAAAGACTTCAGATTCTGGAAGGGTGTATACAAAGACTCCTGCAAACAACAGGGTTAAAAATCAATGACCGTTCTGCTCATCTTTCTTCAAGTGTAGCACAAATCAAACACACACACAACAACTAACTAAAAGACTTGTCTTAGCCACAGTCATGCATACATGAAGGTGGTAGATCTGGTTCACATTTTTTCAGGAAGTAAATTTCAAACATTTAATATTAAAAGTGGATACTTGGAAGGATGAGTAGGGGTGCAGAAGAAGTGTTTTCCTGCTTTCTCAGTGAAGTTTGTTTTTCTTCTCTGCTCATGTCTGTAAATCACTTGCCTTCCTATGCTATTACCTTGTACGTGTAGATATACTTAACTAGACTTCTATCAGCAATACCTCAGGTAGAGATGGTTAAAGACTCCAGATAAGGACTGATGAACTCATGGAAAATACACCAGTTAAAATCAAAGTCTCTTAATCTCATGTTAGGAACAAAACTTAACCCAACAGTAATACATCAGCCCCGACTCCTGACTGATAAAATAGAACTAAGTCTAAAGAGAAATGGAGGAATTAAATAAAAATGTTTACCTTGTCATGTGATGAAAAATTTTACTCTCAAAAGGAAAAGCTGAAGCTATTTAAAGATGCAACACTGAGAGATGTGAAATATCCTTAACTTGCTCTGATTTCTGTAAGCTTTGAAAAAGTGACAGGTCTCAGAATGTATTTCTTTTCTCCTAATTTGTACTGGGCATGTGGGATTTTAGTATACAATAAAGAGAATTATGAAAAGAGAGATTTTAGAGTGATAGGGCAATTTGTGATTTTCATAAAACGGAACAGATTTTTACTGGATAACAATGCCTTTTTTAGAAGCAGGCAGGAGGGAAGAAGATGACGCGAGAAGGTAAAAAATCCAATAGGTAGCAAGACTGCAGCAACTAGAGAGGTTTCTTAAATTAGAGGTAGAGTCTGAATCCCTGAACCCTGCTGCGAATGTCCCAACTGCATTTTTTGAGTTAACAAACCTCTTTATAGAGCCTTAAACAAAACTCACAGGTTTGGTTTTTTTTTTTACCACACGAGCTGAGTCCAGTTTGTGAAGAACACCCTCTAATGGAAAAAAACTTTCATTTTATTCTTGGGAGAACAAATTCAGAATGTGTTTATGAAGGTCAGATGAAAGGCAGGATCAGAAAAGAACAAAACATTTCACTTATGATGACCCCATTATGTAATTTGGTTTTAATTTTAAAAACGTAATTATAAACATACTCATTAGTGAGAAGCACAATAAAAAGGCTAATAAAGTGGTAATATCATTGCCTCACTGCTTTATGAGACTATTATATCCAATTTTCTGTGTGGATAAAGAAACTAATATGATTACTGTTTTGAAAAACAGAGAACTAGCATAATGTGAGCTTAGCATATTTTTTTTAAAAAGCAAGATGGCTCTATTTTTTTATTCTTATCCAAGGCTGCCCATTTTTTATCTTTAACAGCTGACAGGTTACAAAGAACTGAGTCACACAAAAACTTGCCAACAAATATATCAAGTGTACTTAATGTATACATTGTCTTCTTTGGGTACAAGAATCTGCAGGAAGCAAATCCTAAAATGTTCAAAATTTCTGATATACATGTAAATATTTGTATTTTCACCATAATTTTCAGAAAGCTATTAACTGTTTTTAAGCCCATTGTAGTCAAAACAGCACTTATTCTGAGATTGCCTTAAGTTCCCAAAGTAATGTAACTGTCCAGATCATAGAGAAGGGACTTTAGGAGTTAGGAGACAAGCACTGAACAACAAAAGGAATAACTTTTTCCTATTATTTATATTTTCTATAACAAAACATCCCACACAGAATAACTTCTTTTCTGAATACAATGCTATCACTATCACCAGATTATATTTATGGTGCTCAAGGGTAGATTGTTAACAAACGAGTGCTGAAAGATCCTGGCTTCCAGCAGTACATTAAACTCTGCCAGGAACTAAGTACCATTTTTATTTATTAAAGTTGAACTTAATAGGAAAAACCAATCACATATGCTTGCTGCCTTGCCAGTGTTCCCAGCTAAACTGGCATCTCTTGGCACTTCGCCTCAAAACAGATTCTTGCCTCAAACTGATAAGCTGGAAAGCTATTTTGTTAGTCTGGGTACATATCTCTGCCATATATGTACCATAAAATCATACCTAAAAAAGAAAAAGATATTTAAACTACTCTAAAAATTCACATGGCTAGAGTATTTTTTCCTCACAATAGAACACTTTATCTGGGGTTTGTGTGAAACAGAGCATCAGGCTTTTAAAAACCCTAACCTAGATATTTTAGTTGATCAAGCATATTTCTAACTCTGTTCTAGGGAAGTAAACATCTTTCTTCATCTTTGTTATAAAACAGGATAAAATACAGCTCAAACATTACCACACCAAAATTTTCAAATGTTAGCTAAAACATACTACCTAACATATTTAAAAATACCTATCACAATTAATATAAGTCTTATACAGATTTAGATATGTATTGTCAAAATTATCCACTAACATGAATTCTACCCAAATGGAAAAGAAGTATCAATTTCACACAGATCTGGATACTTTTTATATTTTCCTATCTATTCTCTAAACCATCTATTGTTCTGCAAAAGTCTTGCATGAAAAACTGGGTGAACCATTGTCCCAATCCAAAATCTACCGAAATCAACCAATCAATTAATAGGAACCACAGGACTTGGATAAAAGTTATGGTCCTAATCATATGATTGAATACATATGGAAAGGATTATTCTCCTCCTTCATGCTAAAAACACGTTCATTCCACCCACCCACAAGTGTTCCACTCATCACTCCAGACCAGCATGGTATGTAATTGGACACAAAATTATAAAAGAAAACTACACAACAACTGGCATTGAATGCACGAGATTAACATAAATCAAAACTGAAATATTTTTTCTCTCCAATTACTTTATTTTAACCTCAAGTGATATATTCAATAGCAGATTAAAACATTTCAAAGGTAAGACTTTCAAAAGTAATTAAATGATACAGGCTTTTCAGGTCCACAGTGAAAAGAGGCACATCAATTGAAGGTCTTCAGAGCTACCTTCACTGATGAGTACAGACCTACCCAACCATCTCTCCACAAATTCTGTGCTGATGGGGCATGAGCCAGGTCTGGTTTGAGACTTCACTCACGCATCAGTACAGTCTTGCATCCAGTCTAGCAGACCCTACCTCTGAGCCTGGACATAATGCCACTGCAATGCACTGTGTTGAGCAGGACTCTGATAGTACCTTTCTGCCCAGACATGTTTGAAGTCACATTGGTTTTTTGGTAACATAGCATGTAAATCTTACAAATCCCCAGATTTGTAAGATAAAGTGGGACTGAGAACCAAAGTACTCAGAGGTACAGGAAGGTACTTGGTGAGAGTTTAAAAAAATACCTAAATATACACCTTCTTCTGATTTACAGTTCCTCTTTGAATTTACCAAACCTTCACCTCAAACTTTAGGTTCTTTAATGCCTTTAAAAATATCACTCTTAAATACTTTAAAAATTATATCCAGTGCGCTTATTTAAAGATGTTCTTAATATGTTACCTAAAATCTTACAGGAAAAAGATCTCAATAAGATCTTGGTACTAGGAAACCATGATGGGCATTTTCATTTTTTGAACTTGACAACCATTTTCCTTATATTATTTTCTGAGTAATGGAAACAAAAATAAAGGCAAAATTACAGTTTTCTTCATAGGCTCAGTATTTCTACTTTTTTTTAAAATTATTTTTTGTGGAGAGAGTGAAAAAGGAATAAGAGAGAGAAGAAAAATACAAAGAAAGGGGAACAGTGTAAACATGAATATTAAAACAACAAAGTAAATGGGCAGGTACTTTTTTTCAAAGCATACAGAAATGTCTAAGAGGATTTGATTACTTACATTGCCTTCCAAAAGCTCTTGCACAGAGCAACCTCGGTGCGACTGCTGGTATTTTTCTTGAAAAAGTTTTCCATCAAACACTGCCCAAGGCATCAAATCATCCATTCTGAATGGAAAGCCACAGGCGCTATTGGCCATGAGCAACGTTGTAAGGCCACGAACCAAGACAGCGCCAAGATGTACAGCTCTGGAGTCTACTTCTGCAAGCTGTAAACACACACACACACAAGTGATAGGCCTCACAAATCAGGGAATATGAGCAATCTTACCATCACATACAACCATAAGAACAGCAGAGAAAATGATAAACTGTCTCAAAGTTCTGACAAAGATTGTCCTCTCTTTCACAGCAGAACTGGTCAAAGGATTCTGGATCTAGTTTTATTCAGTAAGTGAAGTTTAACAAGCCCAGCATCTCACTCAAGTTTTTAAGATAGATACTTTCGAAATGAAAATGGAAAGACAAAATAAATGGCTATTCTCCATTGTATTTTTCAAGCATCAGCAGTTCTCCAGAAAAAGTTCTGTTAGTGGAATGTAAAGCACGAGTTGGGAGTAGAAATTGATGCGTACAGTGATCCATTGACCTTCCAGAGTTTGATTACCCCGGAAATGCTACAGCATTTAGAGGTCGTTTAAATTATAGGATTTGACAGAACAAAGTTTATGGTATCCAAACTTTTATTTTAAAAACTCTAAAATTTCCTCTGACTGTAATCTGAAAGTCGAATTATTTCACTTCAACATGGATTTTTCCAGAAGACATACTGCAATGGTATGACAGCATCTAGAAAAGGCAAAATGAGAAACTCAGTAAGACAAATAAAACTCATAGCAAAAGTAAACTTGATGGGTGAATTTAACAGCCTGCTGTGGCAGAGCATAGCAAAATACAAAAGCTTTGAATCCAATATGGGTAAAACTGTGATTTCAAGTATTGTGTAAACAGTACATAGCTCCTCAGAGAGCAATGCCTTTTTCACAGTCTGTACTGAAGCAGTTTGTCAGGACCAGAAGAGATCCATGATAGTGTGGCCATCAATCCTGTAATCCATGGCAGCTGTTGTGTCCTTACAGTATAAATTATACCAGAAATGGAAGAGGACAGAATTGTAGATTGGTTTGGATTGGAAAGGACCTTAAAGATCATCTAGTTCTGAGTCCCCTGCTGTAGGCAGGGACACCTCCCACTAGAATTTGAGCAGTCATCTAGAAAATGAAAGGTCCATCTTTTTCTGACTGTGACACTTCATACATGAGTAAGGAAGACTCTCTTACACTCTCCCTTTAAAATATAAGTGTTTTCAGTATGGGAGCAGGCCACTGAGTTTCAGGAAGCTATTGCCTCCAGATGTAAGCTATCATTTTGCCAGCTGAGACTAATAACTACATGCACACTCATAACTCTCTTGCTCTGGGCAGTAAAGCAGGGGTTTGCAAAATGTCTAACAATGCTGAAAGGTACTTGAAAGAGGAATGTCTTTTAAGTGAACCAGTATTATTTGTACTAAACTAGACTGCAAGACTGCACACAGTCAGTTACCATGTTCAGCTGAGAGGTTCTTATATTGCATTTACCAGATTGTTTCTGATCACTTGATCAAACTCTAACACCTGCTAAGGAAGTGAGTCCACATCATTACAAGCTTTAAAATGGAATCTGCTTGGTTTGTGATCACAAAGTAAGACTTTATGAGCGGAAAGTACAAAGAAAAATAACTGTTGGGTTCTCCCTCTCTGCTTGAGGGAGAAAAAGAACTGCTCAGAACTCTAGGGAATTCTTTCAGATTTCATACACCTGGGTCTTGGTCTCAATGCAACAATAAATTGAACTTTAAGTAACTTCAATAAAACACTTCAGAACATTTTGACAAGTGGTTTGCCCTTACACTACAACAAAAATGGACATGGTAAGCTACAATTAGCAGAGTGATGGTAGCACACCAACCAGCTGAATCAAACTTGGCCAAATTTATATCAATATGATTTATGTCACAAATAAGTCTCTTTATTATAGATAAGTACAAAACCAGACTGAAATTCACAGTCATATGAATTGATATCTTCTGCCACTGAATTATTGGCACTGATGACGTCAAAAGATCCAATTGCTGAAAACAAACTTTCATGAAGAATAATGAAAACAAGTATTTAAGAAAACGAAAGAGTAAAAGCTGTCACCTGCAGCAAGCAATTTCCCATCTATTAATTTAGTGAATGTGTACTATATGACTATTAGTTCATACCTTTCTGTAAGACGCTTTTACTGTCCTTTTTAATACCACTGCTACCAAGGATACAAAACAGCTGCTATAACAGATTACTAATACTATGTGTGAATGCTGGATGCCACCTGGGCCATCAATATTAAAATAAAGCTTTTATATATTTATTTTATTCTGAAAACTCTAAGCATAGACCCAACAGAAATATGATTAACCCAACTTTCTTTGGTGATGCCATTCAAGTTAATGCAAACCAAATGCATATGTATTTGCAGAACAAGTGTCCAAGTGAGAATCTGAAAAATTTTGCATTTGATGGTGATGCACAAAATAGTAAAATACAGAAGAGTATTTTGAGCGCCATCTCAAGCTGTAATACTGGCATTGATGCTGTTACTTCTGGCTAAGTGAGTATGAAATCTGAACCACCAACAAAACGTGTGCTCTTTTCAATTACGCTTCAGACATATTGGTTAAGAAAGATAAAATAATGTTACTGGTGACAGGTTTTACAGGTAGAAGACTTCATTGTCTTCAGATATCAATCCAGAACTTTCCTAAAGCACTAAAGTATTGTGGAGTAGGGTGTGTATGTGTATGTTTGTGTGTGCTGGGTATCAGGTAAGACTTGTATTTTTAATGGAAATCAATATTGGCAAGACCAAGGCGAGAAGTATTAACAGTGATTTCTTTATTTTAATAGGACAGGAAATACATTCACTAATGGATAGTTTCTATTTTTCATGTCTGGCAATGAAAACCAAAGAAAATGAAAGCAGAGTGAGTCTGTAACAATGAGGCTGTGTGCACGGCGAACCACGGACTTGCTTTGCCACGGGAATGCTCACAACAGCTCGGTGTCTGCAATGGTAAGACGTCCTGATGAGAAGTGCAAAATTCCAAAAGAAAAGGAGTCTTGTCTTGCAGGGCATTAAACCCTAGAGATCACTTTCTTTCAGAAATTGTGTCTGTTGTTTTTACAACGTTTACAAACTCAGGGCCCCAGCAAATCATGTGAGATACACCCCTGTGATCTCGCTGCTGCTACTCCTACCACCAGCTGACCACATTTGTGCGAGAGAGACAGAGAGTGCGTGAGAACTGCTCCTCCTGCACCAGCTGCCTGTGCTGTGCCCCTGCTGCTGCCCCTCCCAACAGCAGCTTCCCACCCTCTTGACACTTAGGGAAAAAGATTACTTTTCCTATTTGCCAGCATTAACTGAAGGCTGAGAAGAGAACTCAAAAGTTCACAGTCCTCTAGCATCATTTCAGCAGAGGTTACTGATATCACGCTTAGAACGCCGATCTGAACTGGATAAGCCCCTTTAAAAGTGCAAGAGAAGTGCTACAGCACCCACAACATTATGTATAAAATATTTTTCTAACAATTTGAGAAACGTCTTTTCTAGAAAAGCTGTCATCACAGACCTATATCACACCTTTTTCTACTCTAGGGACACAGGGCTCTGGCATGTGGACCACAAGTTAAGGCCAATCTCTGTGGTAATGCACATATTCATCGGCTACAGAAAGAGGCTTTCCAACATGGAAAGTGTCTGCTCACAGGACCCAGAGACTGTACATCCTGCTGAACAGTTTTAATTTACAGGAAGAAAAAAATACGTGGATCTTGTATATGAAATGCAAATTTCGTGTTCAAATTTCATCTAATGAAATAATAATAAAAATTAATCAGGATGTAAAAATACATTAGGTTCTAAGAAAATACTACTAGTCCTCTGAGTCTTCTTTGCGGATTCACAAGTGATTTTTTGATAGAGGTGTAAACTTCATGCTATGCATTTTGAAAGCTGCACAAACTTTTTTCAGGAATACACTAAAAAAACCCCACAACTCCTTTGCCCCTCAGCCGTATGGAGTTCAAAGTGTTCATATTCTGTTAAAAGGATAAATAGGTTCTATGACAGTTGAAATGTGAGGATAAGTATCTGAACGAGCCAGATGTCAGCAGGCATATGTCCAGAGAGTATGTCCAGAACCATACTCTCCAGCAAAGCCATCTCACTCTCTAAATTTCTAGAAACCAAGGAGAAAAGTAAAGATATAATAATAATTTTACAATTCTTTACTTGTGCTACTTTAAATGTCCTCTGTATCTCAATGTATAAAATACCACATTTCATTTAAAAACTGGTTCCTTTAGTAGGATTTTCAACAACATTCTGGGGATGCTTTTTTTGTATTAATAATTGTTATTTACGTTAAAGTCGTTCTTATGCATTTACTTTTTTTCCTGATCTGTTGCCTTCTTCCTGTGGTGAAGTTGAATACAGAAGATAGAACCATTTTGAAATACAAATTTAAAAAGAAATAACTTTAAAATCATAGAAGGCATTTCTCGCCCTCCTCCCTTCCCCACCCCACCCACCCACAAAAGAACATACCTGTTTTTATTATAAAAGGGAAAACATAATACTCAAGGACAGGTTAGTATTTGATGATTTCTAGTTAAAATTAATAAATTCAATAACAATACTTACAAATCACTGTAATTTGATCCGAGCAATAAACTGCTGGAATTCAAGTAGTGCTGATTAAAATTGTACTGCCCTAGTTTAACCAGTTCTTTTTAGATGCATTTGAACTCACTATATTATCAGTATGCTACTTACATTAACTCCCCAAAAGCCACCTCTACCTTAAATGATCAAATATTTAACCATAGGCAATTTATGCTTGAGCAATAAAGGCAGCAGTTAGATCCTATCTCAGGAACTTGTCATTAAAACAGAAAGGCTTAGCTTTGCCTGAGAGTGCTAAGGCACACTGTGTTCCAAACACAGAGAGATGGACTGTCAACTGATGACAACTTAACTAAAGTTAAATTCTCTGCAATGGAAAGTATCACTAAACAATTTCAAGCAAAAGACAGAGACCAGATCTTCCTGCCTTCAGCCATTAGTATGAATTCCTAGTGTGAGTTGTCAAAAGATGCTAAAGCCCCTGTGCACTGAAGCTATATTTTCTGTTTCTGAGCAAAGACAACCTAAACTGGTGTAATGGTGACAAATTTCAGGAGTGTCACCCTACAGAGGTGGGCTGGTGAATGGGTATATTTACTTGGCATCAGTCAGCTTTAAGCAATAAGCTGCTGGGAGCATAGTGCATCATCTGCTTCCTTGACCTGTCAAACTGATGGAGGAGAGGAGCACCAGTATTTTGAAAACAGACTAAGGTTTATTCTGATAAAGAATAAAAGAGCTTAAATTAAGCTCTTCCTGCTTAAACAAGGTGTGTGCAAAGGAAAATGGGGATTGAAAAGCAATCCTATGAGGGAATCTGCTGCAACAGAAACTAGAAAAACCAGTTTTTAAACACTTCTAAGGCTTCGAAGTAAATATTTAGCAGTAAACAACCTAAATGTTTAGTATTTATATGTTCAGCAAAGTTTATTTACCAGGTTTTATCAGGACTTTGATGTAAAATGATACCTCTGTGTGGAACAACACTGTTATTTACATTAAGCCAAAACCACCACAGAAGTAAACTTAAAAAAAGATTAAAAATTGCTTTTAGCATTAAGCATCCTACATAAAATAACAAAAAACTAATACTGTTCACCAATTTGCAACCAGAAAAAAATCTCCTTTGGTTACAAAAAGATAATGTTTAATTTCTGGTTTAATTTTCAAATATAGACACTTTTATCAGAACTTTAATTCATATTCACAACAAACTCCAGCATAAATTACATTTCTGTGATAGTGAACTTCACCAGTTAAAAAGTTTAGCTCTCTCAGCTTATTTATACAGTTATGCAATGGACAGTGCATTAACACCTGTAAAAAGACTGAAATAACATTATTTCTCTTATTTTAGCCACAACTGCTGAACTCTGATCTAAATGATTACTAGGCTAATGACAGTCCACAATACATGTGGACATGTACAGAATGTTCACATCAATTTTGAATTATAGTCATCAGGCTAACCATCTGACTGTAGCCCAGCCAGCAGTCATATCCTTTCTATAAAAGTGAATGGATTCATCTGGATTTTAATTTTTACCATCTTAAATACTTGCTCATGTTTTTGGTGACATCTTTGAACCTCCTTACCTTTCCATCATACAGACAATATTGAATTTATTTGGTAGCAAAATATATTTTATTTGTTTGGGACTCTGAAAATTCTTGTAATCTGATTTTCCTTCTTTTTTTTTTTTTCTCATATAACAGTTACATGTTGTGGAATTATGAGAGATGGAAGTATGAGTAGCTTCACTTGCCTTGCAACTAATAAAGTTTATGGGGGACAAACTGCCAACAGACTCCTGGTATGTCTGCACCATGAATTGATGGGCTCCTGCCTCTGCTATGTCACTGGCATCTGAAATGGTTCAGTAATTATTAGAATTTTCTTCCCCGTGCCTGTGGTGATGTCTCCCTCTCATATGGACGCCCTAATAATGTGGTATCATGTTAAAGTTTCCTCTTGTTGGGCAATTTAGAATGCCTTCCCCATTTTCCCTGCTGT
Organism: Neopelma chrysocephalum; assembly: GCF_003984885.1. Lineage (NCBI taxonomy): Eukaryota > Metazoa > Chordata > Aves > Passeriformes > Pipridae > Neopelma > Neopelma chrysocephalum. The sequence continues at coordinate 7,536,006 of NW_020897691.1, forward strand.
CTAATTAAAACAATCATCATTAACATATTTCTCTCACAGACTCCTACATCTTTGTCAAATGTGGCTGAAATTAGCCAACATACTCAAAAGTTATTAGGGGACACAGAGAAAAAACCTAAAAATCATGCAAAAGGTCACTTCTCTTCCAGTAACTTTTCATTGTAAGCCTTCAAACATCAAACTTCTTCCACTCCTTTACTTTCTGACACTCACTATGTATTTCTGTATTCTACTCTACACTGACTAGCTCCTTTACCAAAGTCTTTAAAACAAGGGTCTTCATTTGCTACCTGCATCTTGACCACATTCTCGATCTAAAGTCCTTATCCACGTCTTAACCCAGTGCTTTCCCTTTGTTTAATCATAGGACTGGTCCATGGTACAAAGTTTTAGGAATAAAAATTCTGCCAGCAACAGAACTACTCAGCAGAGTATGCTTGGCTGCCTTTGATAATGCAGCGTGTGCTTCCACAGTCGCGGACTATATTGGCAAATAGTAGCTGGGTAGGCCTGCAACTGCTCAGTTCACTGCTGCAACTGTCCAAGGCTTAATTGGCCAAACTTAAAAATTAGTTTACTTTTTTCCTCCCCAGAGGCAGAATAGATGTTCAAGATCTATTCAATTGCCCTAATGTATGGCCATTTTCTCTCTTAAGCTGTTTTGAGTTTATGCTTTTTAAGGGCCTGATTTTTCCCACTGAAGCCAACAGAAAGACCACTGAATTTCAGTAGAATTAGATTAGGCAAAATTTAGCATATCTGAAGCACTGCAGCTTCCAGAAACATTATGACAGCTGTTATTAATGTCATGTCTGGTATATAAGTTCTTCAAATACAACAGTCATTGAACCATGATGGTTAGTGTAGAGAATTCCAGGAGAACAAATACTGTTTGCCACTGCAATATAGGTTTTGTTGGAGCTTTTTTCTCCTTCAGTTTCTTTGTATTGCAAAGCAGCTGCACAATAAGATTGTTGATACTGTGGTTCACCCTTTGAAGTGATACGTCCAAGGTAAACAGTTCTAGCTAGGGAATTTTCTAGGTGTTAAGTCCACAGGTTGAGGAAGAAAAGAACTGGTCTGCTTCTATTTCACGACAATCCCAAGGTCCAAGACAAATCAAACTATGAGTCACACAGCAGTGTCTCAGATGACCTATGAAAGGAACTGACAACCTGCAATCTGTGATCAGGTATGTTCAAGAGATCAGGAATTTGGTTGTAACTAAGGTGCAATAGTAACCACTTCCAGAATACCTATTCCTTTTGAAATGGAAAACTGCTATACACACCTTGAAGGCTGCTGCCTTTTGGCACAAGAATGCCAACCTTGTGCTGGGGTTTAGATGAACACATATAAAGAAATTAGAGAACCCTCGTTTGGTGCACACAGCTGTTGGATAAAGGTGGTCTTCTATTAAAGAACTGACTACAAACAAAGGTTTCATAGAAAATTACTTACATGTTATATTCTATATTTTCTTGTACTGTCACTGTGTCACAGCAAATTAAAAATAAATAGGGAAAGAGTTTCTGTGAGAGTAACTTGGCCACTTTTATCAATGTATTTAACACAGAGAACAATGCTGTTTAAAAGAAAATGTATGCTCTGTAATAATCTAAACTTTGGGATCTCAACCCTTCAGCCAGCATTGGACTCTGCAGGTGCTTTGTTGATAATGTTCCAGTTTCAGGAATTGATCCACAGCCATTTTAAAACAAAAGGTACCTTTTTTTTTTCCAGTCGTGCAATGCCCAAATAAACTTCCTGCAGAACCACTATACTTTCAACCTCCTATGATTGAAAAATATTACTTGCCATTGTTGTTAGCCTGAAATATTCCCCTGCTGTATTTAAGCCTCAGGGTACAAATACAACATACAATTGTATAATTTTGCTAAAAAATAAAAAACACCTAGCAGAAGAGAGGGATGGATTTTTAAAAGTGTATTGGCATAGCTCTGCTTTTATTACATTCAGAAGTAAAGCTCTCCTTGACTTTAGTAGGAACTTATGGAACTTAAGTCCTAGCACAGAAACATTTTCTACCAAGATATGTTTGTGTATTCTACGCACAGAGAGTGAACAGAAAATTATTGCTGAATACTTAGGTATGCATTAACTGCCCTTGCTAAAACCAATACATACATAACTTTGTATTTGGAAAGGAACAATGCAATGTCTCTTCTTTTAAATCTATCAGGGGAATATATAGCAACCTAGATGAATGTAATATACCTTTTTAGTTAATGTGCATATGCTTCCTACTCATGCTGGTGTGACACGACATGCTGATGAGATTACTAAACAATTAAATCTGTCCATAAATCACTAATTTTCTTTGGAGGTAACATATCTTTACACATTTAGTGTTTACTGTCCCTGTGTGTTTTTTCCTCACTTATAACACTAGGATCAGAATTGTCTTAAGTGGTGATGTCTTGAGATGCTAAAATATAATGCTGATAAAGGATATTATAACATACTTCTATCACTTTTCTCTTAACACAGCTCCATTTCTTTATAAAAGAAATCTTAGCTACTGTTCAGTAAATGTCAAATGAAATTACCCAAAAATAAAGGTGAAGGGGAGGAGAATATATGTACAACACCAATAATAATGTTAATGTATTACAAGTCCACATTTATACAGCATTTGTATTTTTGGCTAAAGAACTTCTATTATTGAGGCTATTGGTGTATGAGTATTACAAGCAAGAACTTAAATACGAGAAAGAACTGAACAATTTGACCAAGTCAAACTGATAGGAATTGGACACCATCTTGACTTTTAACCCCTGGCCAATGATCATGTCAATCAAGAATACACTTGAAAAGAAAGTTCTTGGTTAGCCTAGCTGTTTCTGATATCTTCCAGAGGAACACTTCTACTATAGTAATTTGAAAAACTCCAGTACATCCAACAAAGAACTGTTACCATATGCCTATAAATGTATCCACCTATAAATGGCTTATTGGGTCATTTCAGAAGACATTTTTGCTTCTCTGAAGTTACATGTAGCCACCTGCTTCTCCAGGGAAAGCCTAGACAGATGTGCAGCTTGCATTCCTGCTCAGGCGTGACAGAGGCACGCAAGCAGGTGCAGGTAGCCCTGAGCAGATGACAGGCAGGTGCACGCGTGCCACCACTTCCTGACAGCACGCTCTATTCCCTCCCTGGCTCCAGCCCCTGCTCGTCACCTGCCCTGTGGGGACACAGGTCAGCCCTTAAAGGCAATGGAGAGCAACCCCACCCATACCATGCAAACACCACCTCCAACCCTCATGGACTGCTTGTTCATTCTAGCATACAATATGCAAGGAAGTGAAAACTATTTAACTCAGAAGTAAACGTACACTTTGACCAACAGAAACTTGGCAGGAAAAGGTCAGTTGATACCAGAAATATTTGTTTTCTCTCTTTGTAATAGGTTATCTCTGAGTTTTTCAAAGCTGTCTGTTTGCTTAATATTTTGCAAGAGCTTTATTACCTTCACTAATAACTATGTTTCACTTCCTGCTACATTATTAGGCATGGATTAAAAAAATTAACAGCAACTTTGTTATCTGAAATGCCTGAGTGTCTTTTACCTTAAGCATCATGAAATATTCTTTATGCTATATACAGTCTAAAAGCAATTTAATACTGAAACACTGCTGCTATTTCTGTGTTGTTGAAACCTTGCTAATAATGAACCACAGGGCAGTAAAGGGGAAAACTCACAGAAAAGCAGAGCAAACTCACACAATTACGCAGAAAAATGCAAGATCATCTTCCACAAAGGAATATAAATCCTCTTTTTAAGGCTCTTGCTCAAAATCTGGGTCAAGATTTTCTCCACGGGCAAACTGAATCCAACTAAATGAACACATTTTTTTTCCAGAAGGTAGAAGAGATGATCCACAACTCACTCTCTAGAACTACCTGAAAGGAAGCTGTAGTGAGGTGGGGGTCTGTTTTTTGTGCCATGTCTCAAGTGAAAGGATGAGAGGAAATAGCCTTAAATTGCAACAGGGTAGATACAGGTTAGATATAGAAAAGCTTTTTTCACTGGAAGAGAGGTTACGCACTGGAATAAGTTGCCTAGGAAGATGGTGGAGTCACCGTCTTTGGAAGCGTTCAAGAGGCATCCGGAGATGGCACTTGGGGATGTGTTTAGGTGTGAATATGGTGGTGGTGGGTTGACGGTCAGACTGGATGATCTTGAAAGTCTCTTCCAACCTTGACAATTCTGTGATTCTGTGATCTAGTTATACTGTGGTTTGTATTTGTGCCAGTGACACACAATGGAATTCCCACAGTTATGTGAATTCTGATACTAGAGCTTATGTCAAATGTAAAAAATGTTCAAGGAAATAGACTCTAATAATACTAATAAATATACCAAATTTGGTCAAGAAGAAAATGGGGAGAGTGAGGCAGAACATCAATCTTGTCTGCAAGTTGAATATGTTAGCTTAAGTTTTTTTTCATATGCTTATGGACCAAGAGCAGCAAAGAAAGGTAGAGCCAGTTGTCAATGCAACAGGACTGAGAAAACTTGAATTTCTTCAGAACTTCAAAATACTCTTATGAAAATAGAAACAGATTTAGAGATGGGCCTTTCAAAAAGTGCTGTAAGCAGTGAACAACTTCAGCTCCTGACAGATAATTGTATTTGCACTAATGCTTGACCTGTGTAAGTGGACTGTTCCTATTTGAACTAGTTCATTTAAGACTGTCTTGAGGACATGAGAAGAAAGTTATATTTCTAAGTTTGAACCAATCCCAACTTGAAATCACATCCCATACTGTGGCACTTTTGTTCCAGAAAACTTAAAGACTGCAGATAAGAGAATGGGCTGGGAAGCAATGCCAAGATCAATAAACCACCTCAATCCCCCCCATTCCCCACTCCCTGTAGTTACAATCTCACCTATCATTTTAAAACCAGTTTAGACAGATGCAAATTTTGAGGGAATATAAATCCCAATTCAGTAAAGCATTTGGGACTCAAATTCCACTTTGGTTAATACTAACATACATCACAGAAGCAGGTCCTTTTTATGTAAGAGGGGGTTATCTGTGAAATCTTTACAATATTCTTACTTGCATTTCATGTTTCATTCAACCCAATTAGACTTAAAGCAAATATTTATTAGGAAACAGTCACAGGGGCACAATAAACATACACTATCTGGGGAAGAAAGATTTTTTTAAACAAATGTATTTTGAAAAATATAGATAAGACACAAAGGCTGTTTGGAGTCCGTTTGAAAAATATCACATGGTGTTGACAAATGTAGCTTGGCTTCCCAAACAGGTAGAAAATTCTTGAATGCTCAGAATCCAGGCATTATCTATGTTTTTCTGTCTGCATGGCACAGAAGAATGAAAATGGAGTTTAAAAATACAGAATAGATTTAGCAATGCCCTTCTTTAAATTTGAGGGACCCTAACCAAGATACTTACACACTATTAACCAGGTTACCTGCACTACTACCTACTACTCTAAAACATACTGCAATTTTGCATGGATGTGACTGAGTATTCCTCAGAAAAATAGTTGGAGAAAAATATCTTGTGCAATATTGGTACAATACTATTACTAAGGTAGTTCTGCTTCCATGACACTGTACAATGGAAAATACTCAAAGGCTCTGTGCAACTACAATTCCTGTTAAAGCTATTTCCACCTGTCAAGCTAGTTAACTAGTTTGCGGAGTATTTTTTATTATTATTATTATTATTTAAAAAGCTAATTAAATAATACTTAATACATATTTTGTGAAAATTCATTTGCAAGCAAATTGCAAAGACTCTCTGGAGCTTATAATTTAAGATCTAAAATGACTGTGCTCATTTCATATCAGTAATACTTTTAAATAATTGAAAGCACTTCAAAAATTGAAGGAATATACTTCAGTGCTTGACAAACACTGAACAACCAGTGGCCAGCTCAATATAAGAATCAAGACTGGAAGCATGACTGCTGGTGCCTCTTTTTCTCTGCAATGGCCTCAAAGTTAGCCTGATGGCTCTCTGGGCTTTTTGCCAACACCACACACCAGATTAAAATAGAAAGAAGAGAAATAGACAACCTGGGGTCCAAAATTTAATTCTGACCTTATGTATCACCTCTATGGGAGGCTTGGGCAAAGCAGAATGCTAATCTACCATATAAGGGGGGCAGCACAAGAAAACTAGAAAAAAACTTACCAGAAAAATGTCTTCTCTATCATGTGCACATTTTGGTATTATGAGACCATCGATCTTGAAAAATAATCAAATCTTCATGTATAAACATTATGTTATTCTCAGAAAGTAATATTTGATGTACAATGTAGTTACATGTCCACAGCCCACTTTCTTTCAGCATGAGATAAACTATATTTTTTATGGCTTTAACCCACTTTATTCAAACCATAGACATTTCAGTTTCAGAGATTTGTGGGTTTATGGATCTCATTAACTATGAAATATGGACAGCATATTAGAAAGCAGATTTGAAAGTCAATGATGAAAGGCTCTCTTCATTCTATTAGAAGAACAGGTTCTATATTTTCTCTAATATTTCACAGTGGAAGTTCAGTGTTCTTCTGCTACAACATACTTGCTAATGGAGTCCTTTACAGAAGCAGATTTTTTTTAAATTAAATTAGTGTATTTCACAGAATTGTTTACAAGAAGTAAACATTTTTTTCTACATTTAAAATAATACTATAGTATTGAGTCCAAAATGGCAAATGAGCAAACAACTTCATAAAATTTTGCAGATGCTGACTAAGTTTAACATAATTTCCTTGAAAGCTCTGTTAGTAAGTCTTTCTAAGGATCACTTTTAACCTTTCAGTGGAGAATAAAAAGTATGGTAAACAGACTAAACTCTATTCCTGATTTCCTACTATAAACCGCACTTATTAATTAGTTATATACTAGTGTAATTCACTGCACTTGGATCATTTGATTTTAAACACAAACATTAAGCTGTTAAATACCTACTGATAACCTATTTACTAACTATTAAAATAACAGCCTATCTCAAATTTGTAAAATGACCAGATAAACATAGTAAGGAGCAAAACCAGCTTAAGCTGCTCTGAGGTGGAATCTTGAATATTAGATTCTTGAATGATAATACTCAGAAAGCTTGCTTTTTGATCATTATTCTTAGAGTACCTACATAAGATACTTGATTTATTTAGTGTACTGCTCTTTCAAAAGAAAATTCCCAGGACATAATTAAATTCATCTACATACCACATTTTAGAATCACAGAAACAGGAAACAGACCATTTTTTACTCTTCCTGTGAAGTGAGAGTAACATCATATAAATCTTGAAACTGATTCTGGTGCTTTCACAAAATTACAGGCAGCTTATATATGAAAAAAAAGTATTTTTATGGCTATTAAAACAACATAACATCTTTTCTTGATATAGCTTGACGAGACACAGATATACAAGAAACTGAAAAAGAGCAACTGTTTACCACCAGGAAATTCACCTCATCAAAACACAGAAAGGGAGGTTAATTTGAAGGCAAACAGGGGAAAGTTTTGAAACCGTTATTAATCTATTCACAAACTCAGAATAGAAAGAGACCAAAATCTTTCCTCACTATTCCCTTTAGAGGGATTTATTCTGACTCAAACTATTACCAAAGGCACTATTGTGAATTTTAATAGAATAAGACAAGGAAGTGCTCTACAAAATAGCTTGATACAAAAATTTCAACTGCATTATATGAATCTTTTGTTGTTTTTTAGCACAGCAGAAAGCATTATGTGACAGTGCATGAAGTGCTTTCTTAAGCAGCAGAGGGACAGAACTTTGGAAAGGACCTTCCGATAGCACACAGAAGTCAATTCCAACAACATGCTGTCCACTTCATGAGACAGTGTAAGACCAGCTTCACATTTCATGCACTTTGATGCCCATAACTATCTGCCATAAGCTTTGTGGGAAAATAATACAATTTTGTGAACAACTCTGAATTAGTACAATGCTGATAAGTACCATACATTGATTAATATTACATGTTTGCAACACTCAGATTTCTATTTTCATAGAATCACAACACAAATGAAGCACATAAAGACCTCTAATTCAAACAGAATAAACTTTCAAACACTTCAGAAACTTCTGTAGTAATACCTAAGTGTATCTTAATGTATATATGTAGTAGACATTGTAAGATATAAGTGCACCTATAAACAAATTGTTTCAACACTTAAGCTTGGTTTCCTTTATGCTTTTGCTGAATGACTGCCACACAGATTTGATAAAGTAATGATACTCCCAATGTTGAGTGCAACACTATGTGCAATAATGTCTTTGACAGAAATAAATCCTACATTTTTGCTGTTTTCCATATTGTCTTCATTTCACAGCTTCCTTTTCGTTACACAGATCTTACACTTGATCAGCTGCAGAACAAATTTGTGATGAATTTTTAAAAAAATGATAGGACACTGGACTTTATCTGTTATAATGAATCAAATAATGAAACTGGAAGCACACTGGTTTTGTTAATTTGGTCCCTGTGCACTAGAAACGAATGGATGGTAATAGGAGTGGTTGGTTTACCTTGCTATCAGCAAAAAGTACTTTTAAAATTCTCACATGGATGGTTCAAAGCAACAGAGAATTTATTGGAAATATAAGCGAGATTTACAGAGTGAAGATATGTCAAGGTTCTAACCATTTCTAATCCTTTCCCACCTACTTCTACGTAAACCCACAACTCAAATGGCCATTGACAAGTACAGTCTGTGCTCTGCACTACTAATACTTTGAATACAATTTGAAGCTGTGACATTGAAAATACTCTTGTATAATGCCATATGCAAGAAGATAAATTTAAATGGTTCTACTGCAATAATCGTCTAGCAACTTGCCTTTCCACACGTGGATTGAAGAAGATAGGAAAGGAAAAAGCCAGATTTGCATGGCATATATGAAATATTTAAAAGAACTCGTGACTAATTATAGAATAGTGTAATCCAAATAGTTTTCACTACAGTGGGTCACATTAGGTGACCATTTTTCTGGTTAGGTTTATACTATGTTTATATTCTCTCTCAAGTATACTTAAACTTGATTTAATGTAGTGATTTTCATACAACCTATGTCCCAAAACACAATCCTCCTCAGTAAAAAATAATGTAGCAATGTTGTAAGACAGGATTCACTGCTACAAAATTTTTAATCAGATCGAAGTCTGGAAGCCAAGTAAGGAAGTAATCTAAGACTACTTTGCTCACCCTACTTCACAACCACCAGAAAATGTCCTTTCCATTTTAAGTTTTTACGTGATTAACAAATGTAAGTATTCACATGAAATGTAGCACATTAAAAGCCTATGTATTTACCATGATCCTTAGTTCCCATATCTGCAAAAAATTAACGTAGAACAATTTTCCCCCAAAATATTTTTCATGACCATTTTATGCAACAAATTATTCTGGCCCATACCTGCAGACCTGCCAGTTGAGCAGCTGACTTCCCTTTGAGGCAGAGAACGAGTGCCAGAAATGCATTTAAGTCCTCCAGAGAGAGGCTACTGACCTAAAACAGGTGAAAAAATAACACATTATCTGAAGGCTCTGAAGAGAAACTCTCCTGAAAATTGACTCCTTTTGCTCAAGCACATCAAACTTAGATCAATGACCTCATGTACTTATGACCACCACGAATGCATTGTCTAGGAAAACACACTTTCAGGGAACAAAATACTTTCTTTCACAACTTGAAAGAAATGCATATCCCAATACTTGTGTATAGTGTATATACATGGATTTCCACACACCAAAAAAAAAAAGCCCACCCCTCTTTATTCCCTTTTCTGCTTCCCTTGAAGTTTCTTAGTAACAGGAATTAACTTCATCTCCATAACACCAAGTATAGTAAAAAAATGAGATTAAAAAAAATTGCTTTATAATTAACATCCAGGATAAAACCCTCTTCACTGAGCCACAGACATGATGACTATTGGGTTTTTTTGCAAATGCTTACACAGTTATCTGTTGGAAACTTTAAAAATAATTTAAAATATTTAATTGCCTATTTTTACCTAAATTTCAGGATTTTTAGACTACAAATTGAAGTGGGGAAAACTCAAAACTATGAGAAAACTAAATCTAAAATGTTCAAATGGGGTAACATAAAGAAAAATTCTAAATTCACGTAACAGTTCACTCTAATACTTCTATGAGTGAAGGGGGAATGGGGGCTTTTTCTGCTGTGAAAAGGTGTTCTGACATTCTATAGAGGCACAGGGTCATCTCAGGAGAAAGACAGCGCCTTGAGACCAGCTGGGATGATCCCATGACAATACCAGTTCAGTTCTGATCCTTTCCTTTCTCTTATAAGAACATTATGTGCACCAAGACCACATATCTGTTACAACTGCTGAGGCTATAAAAAGGGCTTTAAAGTAAGAACCATAAAACATTACAATTCCTTATCAACTGGAATTTGAGGAAAGGTTTCTCTTGCAAAATGTGGAAATGTGCATTGTGGGCTTACAGAAAAGTTAAAAGGCTGCCTAAAACTCTGCATTGCCTTTCTTTAAACAGCTTAATTTTTGAGGAATGTTTTGTACATTCTATTTCAATCCATTAAGAGCTTCTATTTAGTGAGAGATAAAATAAAGGAGAGAAAAATTAACAAAAAAGTATTAATGTAAATCAACAGGAAAAACCCCCAAACATTAAGAAGCCATCTATAATTATGTCATTCATTTATTTGCTTAGGAGGACTAACTCATTCTTTCCTCCTCAGGATAAAAATTATCTAACCACTACTGAGAATTTTAAAAAATCTTTTAAAGTCAGGCCTTGCGTTTGTTGCACTGTAAAATACTTTTCCCTCTATGATGTTGCTAAATCTTGCATAAAGAATGGGAGGGATATTAGAAAAATGTTAAGCTTTTAAAATGCTCCTTGGTATTCATTAACTCCACCTATCTGCTACGATCTGATAATGGCCCTACTTTACCCTGTAGTTCAAGTCAGGTGTCACCTTTGTGTAGACAGCAACAAGAGTTTTACTGAACCTGCACATTTTATATATTGAAGTAACAGAAAAGTGACTTTCATCTATGAAATAATTCTCAATACTTGCACAGTTTTGGGCTAAGAAAAGGAAATCAAATATTGTTTGCAAGTACAACAGCAAGAAAATGCCACTAACAGAGCAGAGGAGCCAAAATGCTTACAAATGTAAAAAACACTCCTTTGGAGAAATATTTTATTCAGTAACCAAACTTGGAGAGTTACCACAATTCCACTGTAAGATTTATTCCAAAACCATAAGAGATTGAAAGAGATATTTCCCCTTTCTTTGCAGACTTCACATTTTGTATTTGAACTCATTCACTCCTTTCCCAACTTTAAAAACAGACCTGTTATTTTGTAAATTTTTGTTCTTAATTTGGAGGATATTTGAAAAGTACCCTCACTGAAAAAAATACTTTTCAAATCAACACTTTCTTTACATAGTTAAGGTTTGTTTATTATATTATTTCTTACTTTTAAAAAAAATGAAGTTTTCATTAAACATTTGCACATAAGTTTTGAGGAAGCCAGATGGGTTGGCCAATATGATGGTTCCCATAAAAACCTAACTTTTAGGTTAGATTAAATAATGAGGAATGGAATTTTTAAGAAGTTTATTCTCCCTCACATGAGTTGAAGGAAAGCTTGAAGCCTGCTTTAAGGCAACCTACAATTGGTCAACTTAAATAATTTTTGAGAAAACAATCCACCTTCCTTCTCTAATAGAAATTTAAGACTAAAGTGTAAAGTAAAGACAAGGATTAGATCACAGTTAGACAAGCATTGTTTTCTCAGCTATAAAACAAATGGAAGCAATATGGACAGCTCAGAGCATGGCTGCTGACACTTGCTCTCAAGTTTTCCTCTCCAACACCCCAAGAGAACAAATGGACAACACCAGAGAAATAAGCAACATTTAAAAAAACTCAGCAATGAAAAACGTTTAAATCCAAATTGATTCCCTAGTCTCGTTCATAGGGAAGATTGTATTGTGGCAACTCAGAGACCAGAAGAGAATCAGAAAAACAGGACAGATGTTAAGAAACTGGCACCACCATGAAAAACCTTTCATCAAACTAAGCCCTTTCCATGATCTCTCTGCTATTATTGCTGTTGAAAAGAAGAGCTGTGAAACTGCTTTCATCTCTGTTTTTAACAGTAGCCATTGGATAATGAGTTCTGAAAACCATTTCCCTGACAAGCATTTTTATTATTTTACTAATATGCTGTGATCAAGGTTCAGTAAATCCACATTTCTGTAGGTGTTCCATCCTGTTACTCCTCTTTGTAATCCCACTAAAGAAACCCTTTTCAAACACTTTAGTTATCATGCTGTGAAAGATTTTGCAGGATAGCACAATAAATAAATGAAAGAGTGATAACAGATAAATAAATGAAACTGCAATTTCATATCCAAATATGAAGAATAAGTATGTTAAAAGCTTAGTACATGATATGTATCTTGCTGAATTGAAACTGCAAGGCATGAAATGATGCCTAATGAGTTTCATCTTCAAAAAACCTTCAATTTATATTCTGTGATACAAAAATTAAAGAAGAAAAAAAAAGAGCTATATGGATCACTTGTATAATTCCCACATGTATTTCCTCAATGCATCATTTAAATTCGAGTAAACACAAAAAGAAAGGAAAAGTAAGGGAGAACTTGTTTTCATGTATCACATGCCAGTATAAATCTGCTATTGAGGAAAGTGAAGTCTGAGAAAGCAGAACAATAGACAAAATGCAGTTCAGTGGAGGTGCAAGTGAAGCAGAGCTTATCAGATTAGATAAAAGCATTATAATTTTCTCATCCTCAGAGAGGAAAATTTGCTTGTGAGATCAGCATTTGAAATGAGGCAAGTACAGACAATATATTAAATACCTAAGAGAAAAGTAAACAATGAAGCAATATGGTATTTAATCTTGTGCCCCTTTTTATTACAATTAAGGTAGTCTTCAGGCTGCCAAATATTTGGAATTATAACAGAACTGCTACCTAATGATCCTCTATTACTCAGAATTTAATGAGAAGAGCCATTTCCTCAATTCTAGCTTGAAAATGAGTAGATTGACAAGATGGTGTGAAAAAGCAGTGAGAGCTAACTAAATATTTAAACTGCTGTTTGCACAGCCTGCATAGTCACCTGAGGGAATGTCTTCTTTTGATAACACAAAGGAAACACAGAATGAGCAGCTTTAGTTTGCAAACAGGTCCCAAAAAACAGGGGAAATCCCTCAGTTTATACTCTCTCTGTTAAACTGCCCAAGGGGTTTTGTCATGGGCATGTGCGAGTTATGATTAACTACCAAAAAAACCCAAGTATTTCTTGAGCAGGATGGTGCATGTTAAGTAGAGTAATTAAAAATACTGTAATGCAGTACTGTTATATTTGATCAACTATGCCTACAGTAAAGATTAGGAGAAGAATCTAGCACAGGCTAGCAAGAAATAGTTTATTAGTCAGTCACATCTATTGGCTGACAGTGGAAGAAAAAGCAACTGTCCCAGTTACCTGCATCATAAGATAGGTCAGCAAGCAACAGAATCCTGCAACAGGTGCTTCTAGAGCTTGGAGTTCTTCCACCTCATCCTGAAGGTGAAAGCATGCCATAAACGTACTATACCGTTGCTTTTCCACATCAGGTCCTTTGGCAAGCCACAGTGTTTTCAAATTAGGTGTTCCACCTACAAAGGAAATCCGTCATTTTATTTTGGCAGCAACAAGATAAAACACGTCTACCTCATTACAATCTGAAAGGAAACAACTGATCTGCTCTTAGTACTTGCAAGGATCACAGAGCTGAAAATAAAATGTATTTGACAAAACTTGCATTGGAAAAAAAATAACATAAAAATACAACCTGTAATTTAAACAAAATGTATTGAATACAGGCATGTTTAAGCAGAATGGACTGAATTAAACTGTTACAACAACATAGAAAACTTTGAGACAGCAGGCACTTAACCTATGCAAAACCAGTTTGCCTGCAAGTGTGTTCTTTCCCTTGGGAATCCACAGCATTAATTGAAGTTCACTTCATCATAAATAGTGATTCAGCAGAAAACAACTAGATCTTTTTCTTCTGTCTCTCCTAGAGCTGGTGTATCCCTGAAGGATCCTCACATTATCTCCCTTATAATCACCTGTTTTAATGAACAAACTGATCACCTATGCCACTTGCTGGCAAACAGGTATTCTCCATATAACACTGTGTTGGTATGACTCCTCTGCAGTAGGTTCCAGTTTGGGAACAAAAACCAAGGTGATCTGGTATTTTGCACTCCGTAGGCTACTGTATGAAACACTGCTGCAAACACACACAAAAGAACTGTCATCAGTTATGAATAATGTATCTTTCCAGAATTTCTATACTATCATTCATGCTTGTTTCTAAATCCTTAATATTTACGTCATGTTGCCATCTCCCAGTTTGTGACATGTGTGAATTAATACAAAATTTGCTCCTCATTTAAATTACATTTAATCTGTTATCAAAATAAACACTAATGCACTTGAAATAACAGAACAGCTAACTGGTTATGCTTGAGAATCTCAATAAAAGACAGAATTGTACCATAAAGTACTGCTGCTTCTGTAGTTAAATAAAACGAGGTGTGAATTTTAAATGTGGACTAATTAAGCAACATTTGGTAACACCTTCTCCTTTTTTATGTGACATGCAGCAGCTGCAGACCAGTTAAGAACACTTGGTGATAATAAATGGTTAAAGTGACAAGGTGCTGAAATCTACATAGACAATGTTTATTTAGCTAGAAAAGCCCATTAACCAAATGGTACTAATTCTTTGGAGAGGGGGAAACTAGAAGAGAAGTTAGTACTTTCTTTCTTTATCTCCCTGATGGGTGTTTCTTTTGCTACTTTTAAGACTAACTCTCCTGTCAAAAGTTTTAACCATGTAAAGAACTACTATCATAAAATCTATAAGTCTCTAACCTTATTAAGAAAAGGACCAGTTGCTTGATTGTAGGTAGAAATGCAGGTTAGAGATAACACAAATAGTGGCAGTGAGTGGGCCAGTATAGACAGCACCAAAAAGACTCAAATTAGTGGTTTTGATACTGGTAATTGCTGCCTTAGGAAAAAAAAAAAGAACCACAGAGACAGACTGACTTCCAGGAATTAAAGCAAATATAGCATGCAGGAAACCAAAACAGAACAAACTTTAATCTTTTCCTATCAAGTCCGAAACAATTTGTACATGGTTTCTGCATACGAAGAGATACACCAGAAATCAGTTAAAGCAAAGTTCTTTTTTGCATCCAGGGTTATATCTAATAATAGAAATCCTTCTTTCTTCAGAATAAAACCATTAACTCTGTCAATATTCGAGATTACACATCTATATTGAGAGAAGTCAACAAAAAATTCAAGACATCTCTTCCATAAACAATTCCTTACACTTTCAGAAACATCTACTTGTGCCTGGGAAAAAGAAGTATGGATAAATTATGAGTTATTTACTCTGGGAAAGAAAATTTGATGCTCTCTCCTTTTGGAACACACCAACCAAAGGTGTTATTTTTCTGAGACGATCTCTTCTACAAGTAATAAAATACCATGTAGTACCCAAGACTGATCTATTAACTCTTAAATGAAAGATAAGTAAAACAAAGAAAGAAATACCCTGAAGTTTAATGACTCTCCCATCATACATAAAGTTCACAGCAGGTTCTAGGATTCATATACAGTAGACTCCCAAAACTGTTCTCTGCTCTAGTTACATCCTCACTACATAATTTACAGTAATTAGAAAACATTCCTGAAAGAGAAACTTACTTGGAGAGGCAGGAGAAATAATTTACTTTCAGAACATGTCTAGATATTTACTAAATTAACTTAAAAAACAACTAATAACAAAAGGAAAACACACCAAAACATACTTAGATATATATAATTGATACATCTTTACTGTAAAGATTAGTAATGAGAAAATTATCTATCTTACTGGTTGTAGGAACCACAAGTTCCTATGAATTACTCAATGCTGCATATGCTTACAATTATTGTCAACACACAAAAAAATGTGTGAAAACCATATTCACTACAATGTAAACTGTAGTCCTCAGCAACTTCAAGAAGAGGAGCATCACAAAGACCTCCATGCAGGTTAAGAGATACCACTTGCCTACACACAAACACACACAACCCACAAGTTGAAAGAAAAAGCATGAACTGAATTACTTTTTATATTTTTCCTATATACTCATACATTTAGTGAAATTGTCATACAGAAAGCAGCATGATAAACAAAAGCACCTCAAGGGAATACAAAACTACTTATTTCATTTGTTTGAATTTCAATTATTGATTTATGAATATGCAATACATGCAGAAGTTTGGAATGCATTAATTATATGATATCGTTTAACTCAAGGCTTTTACAAAGGTGATCCTTACATTCATACCAGCTTTAAACAAGTCAGCATTGTGCATACAGATATAAATGTATAATATTAACTGTTCATGTATATTTGAAGTATTAACTATTGAAATTTTAGTTTATAACATCAGTAATAGAACTTTAACACTTCATTTTTACACACTCATGTAAACATTGAGCAGTAAAAATAAGCTTATAAAAATGTACTTCTCAAAAACTGTGGCCAATTTTAAAGGTGCCATAAACCCAAATGCCAATTAAATCTGACCATTAAATAAGCATTCCAGAGACAGCATTTTGAACCTAAGCATATTCATGTCATATTCCTGTAAGAGACAATGATTAAAATACTGAAAGTACATCCAAATTCTGTGGTATGAAGCTACAATATCCTACACATTTTCAGAAATTAAATGAACAGGAGAATCTATATATTTCCAGTAAAGACTGGAATTTCTTCTGTTCCATATAAACCGCAAACATATCAAATATATCTGCTATGTTCACAAGACATGGACGTAAAACAGTATTTTCCTGGATCACAGATCTTCTAGCAAAATTAATTTCTTGATGACACTTTTTATCAATTTAAGTGCTACTTTGTCAATGTGTGGGAAACAATTATCATATTCATTCAACTTAAAAGAAACATTCCAGAAGGAAGAAAGAGATACAGAGAATGTGAGCAAGCAGAGATGTCAATTCAGAAGACTGTCTCTCAAAAAAACCCAACAACATATATATAATACATACAGTATTTTAAATATATTTTAAGTCATCATCTTACCATACTGCCTTTAAGATTTGATATTTTGTTTAAAAACAAAAGAGCTAACATTCAATGTATCACCTGCAACTTTTCCTGATGCAAGGCAGTTCTGCTGTTTTATATAAAAAGTTAGCGGAAATTCTACCTTTTTTTTTTAAGATCAATGCAAAATTTAAAATATTTATTGTTATGTAACTACAGTTCAAAGTTAATAGCTTCTTCAGACTTTTTAATCTAAATCAAATTCAGAAGAGTCAGGATTTTCCATATATTCTCAGTACAGCTCTAGACTAGTTTTGATGATAAGGTTATCAGTTTTTTCAAAAAAGATAAAACAAAGAACGTTCCAAAATTAATTACGCTTGTGAATTTTCTAATAGGTTTTTGGTAAAGTTTTTTTTCTCTTTTTGTGTAACTCGATCTTGATTGACAGCTTTGAACTCTAACTTCCTATAACAACTTCTTTAAATTTAGCTCTAAATATGATCCCTGTCTGAAAAATGTGATGTGCTGTTGAAGACCTTATTTGGTGAATTAGAAAGTCATGCTGTGGAAAATCAAAGATGCATGAGTGAATGTAAGGCATACAAATATGGACTGTAAAAATTTTAGAAAAATATTTGTTCGCTGAAGGAATGACAACAGAGGACTAAAAATAAACACTAAAAGTCCTCCTCCCCTCTTTTAATAGTCTGCTTGAACAGCCTTTCATTACTGAATTTGCAAAGATTATGGCTGAGAAGATTCTGTTTTTATAAACTCCACTTATGTGGTTGCTACAAACAAACAAACACAGTGATTTTAAATCCTGTCTATTGTCAACACAAAGATGGGTTCTATGTAGCATGTTTGCAGAGCTGTAGAACCAGAGTACATGAGATTAAGTGGATTCTCCTCCAGAAAGGGAGGAAGAAAGTATAATATCTGGGATTGAAAACTTCACAACAATAAACATAGTATATTTGCCAGGCAATTTGAAATGTAGGTGTGGTTTATACTTTGTCAAATTTTGTTTCCTTCCTTTACAAATGCATGTCCCCAGACCATTGTATGCTGAAATAAAACAGTTGTACAGGACAGACTCATTAACTTTTACCCTGCATATTCTTATCCATTTGCAAAATTTCACAGCAATTTCATGCTATCACAAAGCCAATTAGATAATCACTGTCCTAATTTTGTATATGGGGTACTGGACAGTGAAACCACTGTATATCAAATAAAAACTCGTTTGTACTTTGTCTATATAAATGATTTTTTTCCAAACAGTCCTTTAAAAAAGATTTTGAAAAGTCTGATATCTAAAAAGCAACTGGTTTTCTTTCATCCTTGAATGTGAAGACTCTCATTATATATATGAGTTAGGATACCTTAAAAGAAAATTTATTATAAATTTTAAAAAAGTGCATGTATTTCAACTTTTTTCTGAATCTGGATTTACAGCAGACAGAACAAGGACTACTACAGAAAGCTCTGGTGCTGAGGGAAGAAGCGCTGGTGATTATTCCCAAAAAGTTGAGTAGATAACTTTTCTTAACAAGATATCAATGTTATTGTAAATCAATGGAACAAATTCATATCATACAAGAGACTAAAAAAACTTTTGTGCTGTTGATCCATGTGATAGCAGATGACTAGACAGAGAGAGGGAGAGAGCTGTGAGAGTAAAGATGACTACAATAGCATGGACAAATGAACAATTACAACAACTTTCCCTCTGAAATAACAAAATTGTTACAGTACTGTTTACTTCCAATCCTAAACTTGTATTGCATGATACTATTTAGTGACATAGTGCCCAATCTTTTCACTTAAGTGTATTATACTTTCTCATAAATATATTTCTCATAACTCTAATTTCACTAAGAGTGTTCATTAATGTGTTTTTTACTGAAGGGAACGAGACAAAAACACACAAAACACTTGAGGCTTAAGACAATAGAAACAGCTTCACAGAAACAGATAGCCTAACTGTTTTTTTTATTGAAAGCTGGAATCTCTTTTTGGGTTGTCATAGGTGATCTAAAAATTACTCTTCTCTACATTCTCCATCAGTCTCATTAACACATTCTGTCAAATAGGTTAATGCACAAATTTTAATATGGCCCTACATACCACCTATCCTGGCCTTAAAGCAGTATTTAGAACCTCTAAGAAACTGTTTTAATTTTAGAACTGATGTTTGAATTAGCACTGGGTTTAACAAGACACAGCAATAACATGCATCTCAAAGCTGAATCCTATTATAATTACAAAAAGCAATTACAGGCATGCAGCACTTTAGCTCCTTGTTCTCCACAGTCATTCTGGATTCTACACCAAAAGTATGATGATGGATTGTCTAACTTCATTTTAGTGAGGTCATTCTTTCAGTTTAGACTTAAACACATTTTTATTCTACCTGGAAAAGAAGGTTGTACAGGTTGTATTAGCTCCGGCTGCTTGAGAGGATTTCCAAAATAGACAAACCACTCTTTTACCAAAGGATAGGCTCCATCTAAAAAAAGACAGAATTGGATTAATAAGTCAAATACAAGTATTGACACTAGTAAGCAGTTGTGACCAAGAAAAAAGTTTTAGCAACTTTATGACAAATCAGAGCAAATGAAGAGAGTTTCAATCATGTACTATATACATGAGTTCGGAGTTGGAAACTGCAGCCAAAAATATAAGTTCAAGAGTCTGTAGAAAGCATTTGAAAACAGCTTTAGACCTTCCCATTATAAGGCAGTTCAGGAAGCTCTGGAGGTATCTGGCATAGCGTAGGGACCTACATGAGCTACCTCAGTCTCAGGACTGTTGCACTGCCACATATGCAGGCAGTGCTTAATAATTCACCTCCCAACTTCCCCTGACATCTCCTGTGTCAGGGTCTGAGCCAAAATCTTTATAAGTAGATCTTGATGGCTATTTGAAAGCTGAAAACGATGGAGCCATCCCACCATCAGATGCAGAGCTTTTACAGCCCATTGTTCCAGACCTTTTATCTAGTATAAAGGGATTGTTTCTGCGTAATAGCTCAAGTGGCTTGCTAGTCACTAACCTCAACTCTGCCCTGCCCCCCACTAAAGAGTAGGGTGTATCTTAAACTAAAAATGTCCCTTCTTGAGTTGTGCATCTAACTATTTGATGCTTGGGAAAAAAAAACTACAAACCAGAAGAGTACCCTCAGATAAAAATTAAGAATTTAACCATTTTTGAAATGCAGTCTATCCAATTTACAATAGTCAGCTCAAAATCATTCCACTGCAGGTCTCCATAAAAAAAACCCAATAAACAAACAAACCCAGAATCATTGTTTTTATAAACGGTGCTTCTGCATTCTGTTCAGATTTTGCTTATGGTAACCATGTCATAGTGCCCTAAATTTCTACTCTCTATAGTCTGGTAAATAGTATAACTTAAAAAGGTTTAGCTGGTCCTGGGCACTTGGAGTAGTGTTTCAAATCTTTTCTTCTTTTCCTTCACTTGTCCTTTTGAGGTTCACAGAATTGCATCTCTAATTCCTTCCAGCTCTCACCCTGTGCTGAAGCCACTGTTCTTAAAAATTCCTGCTTTTTATCATCATTTCCAATCTCCCTGCAATTTACTGCACAAGTATTTCTGATGCCACATTGTGAACCTTAATCAAAAACTTCACCAAGATTAAAACAAACCAAACAAATCTCTCCAACACTGACCTTCCATTCTCCACCCAAAAAAAAGTTTTGTCACATGAACTTCTTGATCTTGTTTATAGCTCAGTCAGTGCTGGAGATGACTGTTGGCAAGAATGAATGAGTAGTGTGCTGTAGTGCAAGGGCAGAAATTCCTCAGATGGAATTCTAGTGTCAGGGATAAGAGACAGGGAAAAAAAAATGACAAAATCTGTTTTACAATCCCTGCTTCTTCTTCCTTCCTTCCTTACCCATAGACCTGCAGCACAAACTCCCAGTAAAGGTGAGGAGGGACTGAAGAACCAACAGATGGACTATGGGGGACAGTATTACACCTGGCTTGCCATGCCTCACTGTTAAAAAACTGATGACATTGAGTATAAAATTAAAAATGCCTACTCTAGGGGGAAAAAAAACCCTTAAACTGTACATTCCAGTAGCTGAATAGTCTCACTTTTGATTATAAATCATTGTCTGTGATAATGGTATTTCATGCACAAAGCCCTCCAATTTAATATCCCAAAGTCACTTTCAGAAACATTCTGATGTTTTAGCATTGTTTTAAGATTTAGTACGTATTTATTCAGCTCATTCAGCCTCCTAAATTTTAGCCTAGTTTCTTAAGGAAGCAAACCTAATAAAATTAGGACTTCTGTCTTATAATTAATTCATGGATGCACTGCTCTGTTTCAACTAAATCTGACAAAGGAGAGTGATTCCAAATGGATTGAAGTCCTAAATATTTTGTGAAACTGGTGACTCAGATGACAGAGGGATCTTATTAGGGCACCAACTGAAAGAAAGGCAGGAAAGTCAGCTTACCTGTTTTATCCAAACAGCCTACATAGTAAATCAAATACACAAGTAGCTGTAGAAAAGCTAAAGCTGAGAAAAAAGGTAGATGGGATTTGGGAATAGCAGGAAGCAATAGAGAACACGCTTAGGAACACCATATATTGCACAAGGGAGTTGTCAAGGACATGAGGAGAAATTAAGATGCTGGGAAGAAGCACGGAAATAGAAAAGCTTTGTTGAGGGGAAACTGGCAGGGAGCATCACTCTGTGAGTTCCACAGTTCACAGAAAAACTTATCAAAATGTGTCTTAATTCTAAATACCAGTGAAATGCCAACCCTCTCTGCATGGAAATATCTCTGGAAAAAAATCCCTAACCCTTTAACCCAGTGCACATAAAGAGTATCACCGGTGAAATCTAAGAAATAACATTCCTTTGTTTAAATAGATTCTGAATAACCTGTGGAAGCAATGCTTAGGCAGCCTAAGGAAAGTTTCAACTATGTGCAAAACATAAGACAGCTGGAAGACGCTGTTACATGTGTTCCTCTACACCTGCAATAATGCCAGCCCTCCTTAGTGGTCACTGGTGATAACCAGCAAAAATTCTGCTAATGAAATGTTTTTGACGGTGTCAAAGCGAGAATCAGTCTAGCCCGCTAATGTTAGAACTGGGAGTGATGCCAGGACTTCCAGGAGCTGGCCATGGGCTTAGGCTACATTACATAATGTCCTAATTGGCAATGGTCATGCAGGTGCAGATACTTCCATAGACTGTGCTAGTGCCAAAACCTGCTGGCTTTATTCTGAACTCTTTGCACACACAAGAAAGAGGTTGGCTGGCCTATTGAGATGCATTATTTATCGTTATTTTGCCCTCCTACTTGAATTTTTCCAAAAAGTACTTTTTATAGGAAGATGCTAAAAATTGACAATTTATATCTCTATATGGAATATTTCAGGTAATGATCAGAAATAGCTCAATTAATTATAAATGTACTTTTAAAATAGGCAACAAATGGCATGTTATCAGAATCACCATCAGCCTCCTATTTATTTTTGGAGGGTCAAAATTAAGGCTGTGATTCTGCAACATTTCCATGAGTAGAGATACATACATGCTTACCGTACGTCAAACTATACCAAAGCCATGAGCAATTCTTTCAGCAGCACTGCTAACTTTTACAGGAGGCCACTGATTTGCTCATTCCAATTCCCTGCCATTCCCTTGGGATGTTTCACTACAGCTGTATGTGGCTACACAGAGTCAGATGGGGAAACAAAACCAGGTTAGTTACCTGACTGCAAGAAAGGGAGGGAAGAGAGAGAGAGAGGGAGAGAGAGACAGAGGCTATTTTCAGTTTCCCAAACTAGGCCACCACACAGCTGCACAAACAGCTGCACCAGCACAACTGAGAGGATGTACAGAGACTGAAATGAGTGGCTGTGCAAGAGAATTACTTACACTGGCAGCAAAAGAAACACTTATTCCACTATGGCTTCAGGCAAAGTGGCATGGTATAGGCCAATGGTTTCGAAGGATATCAAAGATATCAAAGGTTTCTAAGGACATCCTGTTCCTATGGATTTGTGGGTCTCTTAGGCACCCTTGGAAATCTCACCCTAGATGTTCAAAACTAACAGTATCTTATTTCAGAGTAGAGGAAACAGTTTACATTATATTTAACCTGTTTTTACTAAAACCGTAACCACTGTTTTTACTAAATGTTGGTTGCTTTACCAGTTAACAGTAAATAAGTAGATTTGCAAACTGCAAGGAGGTCAGTTTCCAGCACAGGGTAATTGACAGATATTAAGGAATAAAAAAAAGGATCACTAACACATACATCACCACTGCAAACTGGAACATTGTGTAGAGTTAGCCAAGTTAGCTTCAAATGTGCTACATCAGCAGCTGTATCATTATGGCAGCAGACTCCACATGGACTAATCTAATTGGTTGTATTGTTCCAGTAAACTCCTTTTTAATGCTAATCCCAAGTGATTCTACATTATACTACAACCCACAGACAGTACTTCTTTCCATCCAACCTCTTACGAAATTACAAAGAAACAGTCAACTTGACCTCATCTGAGGGAAACTGGCAAAAGATTCTACTTACTTGGTATAGAACAAAACTTCCTTGTAGGTTTAGCAGTGAATCCATAAAAAAATAATGCTTACACTTACTTATGAATTCCAATATAGACTCTGACTAATGATCTACGCTCTTGACTTAGAAGCAACTATACACTGGAATACAAAAGCAACCCATGAACTACTAGGAAGTGACATGGTTAAAGCAATTAGAGATAAATAAACACACTAAAAATGCAGATTTAATAGAGGTGTTATCCAGACACACTCTACCTACCTTTCTGGAAGGGTTAAGGATCGACGGGGCACTATTATTTATTTTAGAAAATTATCTCAAAAATCAAATATATTTGAAGTCTGAACTAAGAATAAATAATACATGCTACCTGTGGTTTTATTCTAAAATCAGTTTCTTAAAAGAAGACATCTTTCACATTCAAATTTAATTTTCAGTATGATTCTAAATTAATGTTTCTGTATTTCAATTCTAATCTTTGAGTTCTAAACCCACTGTAACACAAATGTAGATCTGCCTATTACCCTGACATCTCACAGCAAAAAATTGTTAATTAGAAATTTTGGTCTGGGTGTTTCTGAAAACATCAGTGAATATCCTGCTGCTTAGAGGAATAAACAAAACTCAGTCAAGTTATAATTGTCTACAAAATGTAGAGGCAGCAGGCCGAAAAATGAAAAATGACAGATATGCATGATTACTGCTGAGATTATTGTTACTGTCTCCAAATGACTACGTAAACTCTGATTCAGTTTTTCCTATTTTTTTTCCTACTATGGCACAACTTCAACCTCTGGCTGCTGAAGGAAGTCATGTACTTAATTACCTTTCTGTGCCTTTCTAAGCAAATAGTTTGAATATTAGGTTTGGTGGCGGTGCACTTTCATCAATAAAATGTAAAGTGATTACTGTGGAGAAATCAACATATTCAAAAGAATAAAAGTTCAGTACACATTTTATTTTCAACTCACTGCCTGAAAGACACTGTAAAGATAACATTTAACTAATGGAAGTCTTAAGAACATGAAATTTTCCAAGGATGTGAATAAAGAACTCTCTGTCTTGAAGGAGATGAATGGAAGCACAGATGTATGTACCTGCTACAGAATCTGTTTATACCACTGGATAAAGAAATCATATTTTCTTGCACTTGGATGAAAGAACTAATAATCGCTGGCATGACTACTTGCATTTGTATTATTACAGTAACTATATTTGACTGGTCTTAAAATTGCAGACTTAAAATCAACAGAAGGTAAAATTTTAACAATGCATTATTGTTTCTGCAAAAGTGTATTACAACTCACTAATTCATCAGGAGCCACACTTACCAAAGCAACATAAGGTTTCATATACTCTCAAACTTTCAAAAATCTTCTAAAGATTGTTGTTTTGCTCAATCTTTTGATCATTAACTACTTTCACAACTTCCCATTTAACAAGGAAAAAAACCCCAATTTTTTAAAATCACTTTAAAAGCAATGAAATGGAACAGCATGTAGAAAAAATCCCACAATTTCACTGTCACAATTTCTCTTGATTCCATAAGAAGTACACTTCAGCTGCCCAGAGTTTTTATTCTAAATGCATTTTTATCCTAAATGCCATTTATCCTAAATGCTGATGTAGCCACTGAAGTAATGAATTCAAGATTTCATATTTCAAAATTGAACATATACTTGAATAACAGTGTAAGTAGTTTAATTCTTACCTTTCCCAGATTCCAACAAGACAGAATAAATATGCTGACGAGCAGGGCGGTAGATAAGTGACTGTCCAGGAATCTCTGTATCACAATCATCTTCCAAAGAGTTGCTGCACTCAATCTCTCCATTACTCAGGATATTGAAGACTGAATAATTTTCAGATTGGATATGCTGTTCTTTAGCTAACTGTTTTTTCAAAGAAGGAAGAAGGCATTATTTCCAAAAATAAGAAAGATCAAAATGTAACAAAATGTATTCACTCTTTGAAGAAATAGTTCTTTTTCTATCAGTGACAATAGACGGAATAGCCAGGGAGGGAACAAGTGCTTTTTCAAATAACACCAGTATACTGTAGTTTCAGATCTCTATCTTTTTGTAGACAGGAATCCCCAGGAAACCTATCATTGTCTTTCTTAGTCCCTCTTTTAATTCTTAAAACTTGGGAGCTTGAATGACAGTTTTTTGGAGAGTAATTATTCTTAAAATGATTTCTGAATTCAGACATAGCTGTCCTCCTTTAGTCACCTGAAAATGTATCTTCTCTCTTTAAATAGTGAGTGAAGGCATGACAAACCCCAAACTTCTAATTTTATTGCAAGATGAACTACATAAGACAGCTCTATTTCTTCCCTGTGCTGACTTTGTGCAGTTTACATTCTGGTGAAATTAGAATACCTAACTTCATGACACATTTACTTTGCAATAGCTCTTCCCCATGTACAGAAATGCAATCCACTCCAGTGAGGAAAACCAGGTCTACAGGATGCTGCTGCAAAGTAGAGTAACAGCATCACCCAGGCTGCATATTAACCACGCACTGGATGTAGATACATCTGGCTACAGCAGCAGGATAAAAGTAGCCTCGGTACCAACAGGGTCTGCTGGTCTGGAGTGGCTTAGATGCAAAAGCAACAAAGCTGCTCCCAGGCAGCGCAGAATTTCAACCAGTAACACTTGCAACCTGGACTGGCCAAGTGGAGACCCAGACAGACTTTCTACTTCACTACCTCAGACCAAAACTATGGGGGTGTTCAAACAGCTGAGTGAATTATTTCCATGGGGTGCCACTAATAAATTCTTCAG
Organism: Neopelma chrysocephalum; assembly: GCF_003984885.1. Lineage (NCBI taxonomy): Eukaryota > Metazoa > Chordata > Aves > Passeriformes > Pipridae > Neopelma > Neopelma chrysocephalum. Next base: position 7,562,573 of record NW_020897691.1, read on the forward strand.
GACCCATGCTATATGGTGAGCAGGCACTGATGTCTCTCTGCTCTGCATTCCCTGCATGTATCACACCATCTGTATTACTTGGGTTGTGCCATCCATGCAGCTATCACAGCCTCTTTCTCTGTCAATTACCAGACCACTAGTCAGAGCCAAATTCACCATTTCTGCAGAATTCCAGTATCTGCAAACCTGTGAACTCAGCGTGTCAAGGCTGCAGTCAGACACTGGGTCATTGCTGATCAAAACTAATTCTACTGAAATGTCATACTTTCAGAAGAAATTCTCACATGAGCGTAGAATCAATGATAGGCTTCTGTGTACAACGCCAATCAACAGAGCACTTGCTTATAGCAATAAATTAATGGTTGCCCTGAAAGAAATATTTTCGTGTTCCTAATATGTGTAAACAATGTAATCCCCCAAGTCTACTTTTGTATAAAATAAAAACCAGAATTAAGTATTTCTAAGCATGATTTGAATGAAGCATTAAACTGTTTCATAAAAACCACTGTCACAGATACGAGGTCATTTAAAAATACTGCTTTATTGTAATTTGCCAATAACCTACATATCCTCATGTACTGAAAAAAATACAAGCTGATTTCAGAAGTATTGCTGTATTCAGTGCTGTATCTTGAAAAATATTTCTGATTCATACCTACAGTCAGCCAGAAAGTTGTGCTCTTTTTTCTGAGAGAAAGAGCAACACAAGGCTAGGTCGTCACAGTTGGAATTGAGAAGTGTGTGTCATTTGCATGCAGTTCAGATTATGTGCAATGTAAGCAGAACTACATATGGGTTTCAAAATATGAAGCAAAGCACACACATTACATATACAAATATTTAAACACCTGTAACAAAAACAAAAGAGAAGTTAACACATCTAACATTTTTACTTTAATTTCCTTGGCCCAGGGACTGTCTTCACATAGGATTTATGCAGCAACGTTGAAGAGGCATTCTTAACTGGAGTTTCTAACCATTATTATTTTATTACAGCAGTAGCTCAGCATGATGCCAGAGAACTGCAACTCTTCAAATGAAAGATCAAGCTAAGAAATAATGACCACTTGTCATAAAGACTGCATGGTACATTCTCTTAAGAAATAAGGATATTGCCACTATTGTCCTGGCCGTAATCCAACCTAGATAATTACATTCTGGCTAATTTTTCCTTGCACGTCAAGCATAAACAGTATTTTTCAACACTTTATTATGAGGTATGGTTGCTGATTTTTAAAATGTCTTCTATATAACTACAACAGTCAAAAGCGACATGCATTGTACCTATGTGTGGATAATAAAAAAAGCCCAAATATATCTGCAGTTTAGCTGAAATGAGCATTGCATAGGTTACAAGGTAGCTATAAAATGTTTTATAGTTTTTTAAAGGAAAATATAAATGATATGATTACTTTAGAGTAATATGAGGAAACAGAAAAATTGTTTTAAAGAAAATGCTCAAGATAAGTAAGAGAGACAGAAAAAAGGGCTCTGTGTTTGAAGTCTATAAGAACCTAATAAAATAGGAAGTGACAGATGGCTAATATAGGGTCTAAAATACACTTCCTTGTATAGATTTCCTTTTTTAAATCTCAGTATGTTATCTTAAATGCCATGAATTCACAGAATTGTACTCTAGACTTACTACTATTGCATAAATTCTGATGCAAGGTAGCTCATTTTCTATTAGCCAGGTAGGCTACCCTAAGCTAATATATCCAATTTCCCAGAGTGACTCAGTCTGACATGCCATGTCTCACCCCAACACCAGCACGTCCCTGCCCATGCAGGAAGCCATAAGTGAAACTGGAGAGGTGGGCCTGTGCAAACCTCATGAAGTTCAAACAAGGCCACGTGCAAGGTCCTGCACATGGGTCTGAGCAATCCCAAGCACAAGTACAGGTGGGATGGAGAATGGATTGAGAGCAGCTCAGAGAAGGACTTTAGGGTGTTGCTGGACAAGCAGTTTGACCTGACTAGTAATGTGTGCTTGCAGCCCAGAAAGCCAATTGCATCCTGGTCTGCATCAAAAGCAGTGTGGCCAGCAGGTCAAGATCCTCCCCATCTACTCTGCTCTGTTGAGACCCCACCTGGAGTATTGTGTCCAGTTCTGGTCTCCTCAGCACAGGAAGGACATAGACCTCTTGGAGCAGGTCCAAAGGTGATCTGAGGTCTGGAGTACCTCTCCTACGAAGACAGGCTGAGAGAGTTGGAGTTGTTCAGCCTGGAGAAGAGAAGGCTCTGGGGAGACTTTAAGCAGACTTCCAGTACCTAAAGGGAGCTACAAGAGGGCTGGAAAAGGACTTTTCACAAGGGCATGTAGTTACAGGACGAGGAGAAATGGCTTTAAACTGAAAGAAGGTAGGTTTAGATTAGTTATTAGGAAAAATTCTTTACTGTGAGGGTGGTGAGGCACTGGCCCAAGTTGTCCAGACAAGTGGTGGACCATCCCTGGAAGTGTTCAAGGCCAGGTTGGATGGGCCTCTGAGCAACCTGGTCTAGTGGAAGGTGTCCCTGTCCAGGGCAGGGGTTTGGAACTAGGTGATCTTTAAGGTCCCTTCTAACCCCAGCCATTCTACAATTCTAAGATATGATTCTGTACGAAGTTCCACCACAATTTCAACTTCTGCATTCTTAGCACAGCTTTCTTTGGTACCTTGACTGCATGTGCCAGGCACAGCCAAGCAAACCACTGACCAGCTTATGGCTGACTTGTGGGTTCTCAAAGTAAAAGGAAGTCAATACATCATGTAATACATGGGAAGTACATCTCTATGCCCAACTATTGGCCTACAAAGCAGTTGCTCCACATTATTAGACCTGCTTGATGCTTCAAAAAGAGAACCACTTTTTACTAAATGTGCCACATCTACCCTTGTAGTGATGCATGCAATAGTCCTAACCATGGCTCTACTTAACAGACAAAAGATTTTGCACAAGCAAATTTAATTCAATAAGTTCACTGTACTAATTACCAACTTCCACTAAGTTGTCATGGCAATAAAGTGATCACTAAGCTTTAAAAAACAAGTTACCTGAAAGATTTCTTTATCTTGACAGATGGCTGATTGCTGCTGAAGAGATAACATTTGACAATTTGTTACATTGGGAGGAATCCATGGAGACTGCTGCCCAGGCAAAAGATAGGACTTTACTCCTCTGTAAAGTAACGTTTTGTCAGATCCCAGAGGTAGCATGTCTTCCAAGTGTTTCAGGCTGCTGTATGAGCATGGAATTTTTGAGATGTAATTTGCTACACCTAGAAGTATTTTTGTTCTTCTGTTGTAGCTGTTGTTCTTGTGGGGACTGGTGACTAAACATTTGTGCCAAAAGCCTTCCAACAAGCTTTCTGGAACAATATCATTGCCAAGCAAGGAAGCAAAGAGAGGGAGGTGTGTCAAACTAATACCCAACACGTTGCAAAGTTCCTCTCGAGAGTACATAACAGTGACCAGTCTGTCCAAACGGAGGTTCTCAATGGAAAAGTAGGGACATGTATTATAGATGAGGTAGTCACTATCTTGCCCCAGAATTCCTATGCAGTTGTGTTGCAAACCATATGCAGCCACCTCAAAGTCTGCCTCTTGTAATGTGCATACTGTTTTTTGGCCAAGTGACTTCAAGGCATAACGTGTAAAAGTAGGCAAAGCTGAGGGAAGAACAAACATTTCTCTGCCTGGTTGTTTCCTGTGAGTCTTAATAAACTGAAATAGTCTGGCTATTTCCTTGGTATTATTCCACCTCCGTTTGATCCACTCCTCTCTCTTTTTCTCTTCTACCACTCCGTCAAAGTAAAACACCAACTTGATACCAGCTGCCATAAAAATGTTAACAAAATCCTCTAAAATGGCAAGGTACTCCCGCCACTGGCCACCACACACCCAAAATTCTGGTGTGTACCAGTATCTAACACAACTCATGGCATCTACTACAATAACAGGTGGGAAATCAGGATGATTGACACGATGTTTTTCTGCCATTTCTCTCAGATCTACTGTTTTGCACGCATCAGGGCAAACTCTTGACACAAATCCCTGCAAACCTCTAACGCCCATGGCTGTTCTCTCCAAAACTCACTGCAGTCTGAAAGAAGAAAAATAAAAACAACGTTCTGAAATGCAATAATAAGAAACATAAAGAAATTCTACAAGAAAAAAAAAAAAGACAGCAGTCTGGAAACTGAACTGCTGTTTTTCTGCTTTTGCTGATAGCTTGTTGCCTTGTCCTGGCCTTGTAACAGTTTGAAACAGTTTCCTTGCCATCAACAAACCAGACATAAGTACTCATTCACTCTCGCTTCCACTTCTGTTTTTTATATCAGAGAAATAAGTAAATATCAAAAGGTTTTCATAAATACGACAAAAATTTTCAGATTTATAGCCTATAGAAAAGTATGCCTAGGCAGAAAAACAAGTATAGATTTCTTATTATTAAAAAAACCCCCAAACTTATGCTTATAGGATTCAAAAAGGAAAAAAAAAATTGTGAATTGACAGCTTTTAAAAGTATTCCCGGATTCTCGTAGTTTAAAGATCTAACACCCTCCAGACAGAGTTTTTGAATGCCACCCTCTTTAATCGCAGAATGGTTTGGGTTGGAAGAGGCCTTTAAGCACCCTGCGCCCAGCCCCGGCAGGGCCGGACCCCGCCGCTCCGGGGTCCGTGAGGGGACGGGAACGGGGACGGGGCTGGGGACGGGGAGGGGAGGGGAAGAGATGAGGCTGAATCCGCGCCCACCCCCCGAGCCCCCCAGTCCCACCAACCGCCGCCCCGCACTGACCCGAGCAGCGCTTCCGCTTCCCTTGGGGCGGGGCCGCGCCTGCGCCCGCCGGCGGGGGCGGTGCCGTGGCGCGGGCCCGAGAGGTCCTGGTCCCCGCCGGGCACGGCCGGCTGCGGGAGGGGGGCCGAACTGGTGGGACCCGCATCTGTTCCCGCCCGCGGGATGGGGTCCCTCGGCTTTGTACGGCCACGATGGGGCCGGAGAGGCCATTGTGCCCACGAGCAAACCCAGCCGGGGCGGGGGGACGGGGGACCGTGGGGAGATGAAAGCGTCGCGCACCGAAATCGCTTGAAACCCCCCGAGTCACACACCGGAGATTTATGTCGCTCTTTGGCAGCGCGAGGGGGGGGGGGGGGGGGCGCGGGTTCGCTTTGCTGTGCCCGGCGATTGCCGACGGAGGGGAACTCCCGTTTTTCCCCCGGGCGCACCCGCCGCACATCCCGGGCTAGAGATAACGGCTCGGCTGCGGGCGCGCCGAGAGCATGGCCCGCTCCCACCCCGCCGGCAACAGGTGGGGGCCTGAATAACTTCACATCTTTCCGGGAGGGGAGAGAGGGACACGGGAGAGCCGATGAGAAGATTAGATCAGATGTTATTGCCGGTGAAAAATTAAACAGAGCGGTTCTCTGGGGAGCACAGATTTATATATTTGGTGACTCCATGTGCACAAAGCCTCACCATTGTAGCCGTGTCTGAATGCCTGTGAATAGGATAGAGCATATGTGGCCTGTCACCGCAGGTGCCCACATCTGTTCGTCTCCGGGCAGATGCTCTCAGAAAAGGGGACAGCATTTCCAAAAGCTCAGGCCCGCCCCATCCATATCCATCCTTTTTCTCATAATCACCTTCTGCAGAGGAGTTTTTGCCCCCACCTTCTCTCTCCTCCCTGCCTTCCCTGCCATGGTAGAAAATGCAGAAAGAAATAAAAGCTGTGCAAATTGGAAGTGGCTTGGAAAGCCCTGAAAACGTATAATCAAACTGCTCCCCCTTCTCCTCCTCCAAAGTATATTAGCAGCAGGTTTTGCGCTGCAGTCAGCATACAATGCACAAGTTGCACACACTGTGTGAAGGGGGCTGCAGACCACAGAGGAACAGAAAAACCCTTCATGCATGAAATGCAGTGCAGTACAGCAGCACGCTGTGCTTACTGTCACAGGGAGAGAGCGGTCTGGCCAGCTACTGTCTGGAGTACTAGTTTGCAGCTACTATTTGGAGTTCTGGCTTAAGATGATGATTAATAAAGCTGAGCAAAAGAAGGAGTTTCCCTATGAGAACAGGTGAAGGCAGTGAATATTTCTACTGAAGCTGGTAGCAGAAGGGAATTTTTCCAGCCATCCAGTGAAATCTTATGGCCAGAATGCAAAAACATTTTTCTGAGAAGTGCTGTCACATTTTTTTATCCCCTGTACACGATCTGAGCCCTATTGTTCACCCTCCTTGTCTGTGACACCCCTACCAAGACAAGCCAGGCCACAGTGCTGCATGGGGTTACACCAGGCTTGGCTAACAGGGCGAATGGGGTGTGGGGCACAGGGTAAATCTCAGGATCATGGGATATTTCATGTGTGAAGGGACTTCAGAAGGTTTTCCAGTTTAAATCTGTGGTTTCTAGCATGTTGAAGATCGTGAGAATCCTTCAATCTAAAGGCGGGCCAAGATGCCGGTACTCCAAATGCGAGGCCGAGCTGCTCCCCAGAGTAACATGAGCATGAGGGCCTATGGATCTCCGTGTACCAGAGCAGGGCCCGGGGGAGAGAATGGCACCTGCCTGGCCCAGGGTACTCGCAGGAGGTTTGGGAGACAATACTGTCCCTGACGGAGGGGAACTCTAGGACCGGGGAAAGGTAAGGCGGGGGAATGTCCTGTCCTCCCCAGGAGGCCCTGTGGTTCTGCCCCCCTGGCGGGAGTACGCAGCCCTTCACCCTTCCCATTTCGGGAGCAATGACAGCTCACGCACACGAGTGACCAATTTTATCCCTCGTACTTTCCCACAAGCAAAATCCCGTCGGAAGCAAGCCAGAGAGCAAACCCAAACAAACAAGTACGGTAGGGAAACGAGGCGGGGGAAGTGGGGGGGCTCGCTTTCTCCTCGTGAGCAATCTGTAAAACACATATAGGGGCCACTTCGGGATTTGCCCAGGGAAGGGCTAGAGAGCAGCTGGCTGCGGTAATCTCTTCGGGAGACAAAGGAATGCCCCGTCCCAGGATCACAGGTAAACACACAACCATTGTAATGAAAATGAGGGGCTAGGATAGGGCCGGAGCAGATGATTTGCGATTTGAAAAAGGGGGCTGGGGGGAAGGGAAGACCCAGAGCTGCTTATCTATCATCTGGCCTCGCTGTGTGCCAGCTGAGCCACGCGACTGCCCTTTCTTATTCTAATCAGCACATGCCTTTGCAACTTTGGGCTAACCTACACGCTAAACTTCTTAATCCCCCTCCCCGCACACGGCAAGGGCGGCGGAGCGCCCCTCCGGCACCGCGGCACCTCCGAGCCCCCCACCCACCCACCTCGGGTCGGGGCGCCCGGAGGCGGGGCCCGGGGCAGCGCCAGCACCCTGATCATGCCTCCGAGCCTGGAGCCGACGGGTGAGCCAGAGCCCAGGCCCAGCGGCACCCTGCCTGCCCTCCCCCCACTTCCCATCCCCTCCCGTCCGGCCCGGCCCGGCCCGGAAGGACAGGTGAAGGGGACGTGCGGGGAGGGCTGCGGCGGGAGGGCAGCCGGGCACACATACCTCCGTAGGGACTATAGACCTAATTAAAATATTATGCACACTCGGCTACACATAGCTCCACACGTACACGTCCCTCCGCCGACGCACCGTTCGCCATATGCCCGGAGCCCTCCGTCCGGGGAAAAATCAGGGTTGCGCGCCAGCGATGGCAGCGCGTAGGCCTAATTAACACACATGCATATCCCACACTCCCCCTTCTGAAGTGACTTTTCCCATAATCTGGCTCGCTTAGAAATAAAAGCTGCGGCTGATGGGTAGCTCTAGGCAGCGCTGCTTCGCGGCGCCACCGTAAATCCTCGCCGGGGCGGGAGAGGGGGGCCGGCGTTGCGGGAAGGGTAACAATTAGGGGCAGGGAGGGCGAGCACAATGCTCCACCAGCCCCAACGAGCCGCTGGCAGGCGGGGCCGGGCCCGCAGCGTCCCGGCCGTGCGGGGTCACCGCGCCCTGGCCGGGCCCCGGGCTCCGCACCCTCCCTCCGGGGGTCCCGCTACCGGCTCACCCCGGCTGGGCGGGTGCGGCCGGGCAGGGCGGCGGGACGGGACGGGACGGGACGGGACGGGAGCGGGCGGTCGTTCGTCCGTCCATCCCCGGCAGCGGGGGTCGGTGTCAGTGCGCGGGCACGGTTTAACAGCGCGGGGGCGGCGGGGGCCGGGGGCGAGCGCGGTGCGGAGACACGCGGTTGGGAGCGAAAAAGCGCCATTTGGTTGGGAGCAGATGGCTGGCTGGGGGGCTGATCGCGTCTAAAGGCGTGTCATCCCCCTTCAGCGAGAATCCCTAAGGGCTCCCCTTGTCTTCGAAATCAATGAAAATTAAAGTGCAGAGAATGGATGAATAGTTAGACCTCGAGTCCCTCCTTTGTTCGCCTCAGCTACTGGTGGGCAGGAGTTAAACTACAACAGCCTCCTATAGAAACACTTAAGTTAAACAGTCTCCCCGTTAGCCCAGCATCTGAAAGAGAGAGGGAGAGGGGGGAAAAAAGCAGAAAAAGGAGCTTTCTGCTTGATTTCCCCAATACAGAATCGCGTGGCATAAATTAAGCCCGAGAAGAATGAGCGCCGTGGGCAGGATCCTGCCTGCTCTCACGGCGCCTTTCAGTCACGCTCAGCAGCGGTAATCGAGAAATCTGTGCCACGTCAATTTAACAAATACCCGGTACCGAAGGGGGGTTGTTAAGGATTTGGGGGCAAGTTTTTTCGGTTGTTTTGTGGTTTGGTGGGTTTTTTTTGTTGTTGTGGTTTTTTTTCTAGCACTAGGTTAAAGCCCTCGCGTGTGTAACTTTTTCTTTCAATTTTTTTTTTTTTTTTAAGCAAGGGGATGCTAGTGGACCAAGTTTCTATCTCTCGCAGATTAAAAGATCCGCGGTGATATATCACTTCTCGCCTCCACCCACGGGCCACCCCCAAATTTCAACACAGATTCTGCCACTCTCCTCCCCCCGCCCCACTCGCTTAGTAAACTCGATACGAAGTGATGTTTTTCTCCTGTCTCTCTTCCTTTCCCGGCGATAACGCCACAGCAAAGTTTGCGAAGCAGCGGCAAGCCACTTGAAAAGATGTTGACGCTAGGTGGCAAAAGTAATGTGCAGTGAAAATTGGCGCTGCTGCGGGATGCGCCTCCCCAGTCCCCGTTGCCGAGGCTGGGCACCGTGGGGGCGGACGGCCGGGGCTGCGCTCCCTCCTGGGCCTCCTTCCCTACATCCTCGCGCGGTGGCTGCGGGATGGCTGCTCCCCTCTCTGCCCAGATACAACTGCTGGATAAAAAAACCCAATAAACTCAAACATTCCTGTACATTTAAATTTTCGCTTATGCTTCGACTGGCGAGGAGAGGAGAGAAGAAGAGCACCTTCTTCTGTGGATGGCTCGTTCGACCACAATTAGGTGTAAAAGACACGTGTTGAGTGGTGAAATGTTGCAAATATCTGGATGCTTGTTAAAGTACCGGGGGTACCTGGCTGGGTTTGGGGTAGGTGCCACAAACCCCCGGTAAATGAACGTTGGCAGCTACAGTCCTGGAACAGTTGAGAAGAGCTGTGCTGAATGAACTCATTAGTGATTTTCTTTTAATTGGTATTACTCAATGCTTTTACTTTCAGAAGTCTTTAAGAATTTTTTTTCTAGTGCATTGTAAGATAATTTGTGATCAAGACATCTGCCTCAATGAAAGTCACATTTTGCCATGCAAATGCACGTTTCAACCCAATAAAGTCGCCATAATAAGGCTTTTATCATGGCATACCTACAGTGAGGTTATTGTAGCCAAATCCTCTCCTTTCGCATACAAGCTTAATCTGTGCTGAAATGATCTGTTACAATTAAAATGACATTTACAGAGACAGTTACACCTTGCATCCTAATGAATCCGCCAGCGCTTACCAAAGGTGTTTAAACAGAGGGCCCAAACAAAGTGAAAAACCCTGCTTCAAATGACATGCCAGAGTCACCCTCCAACTTTTATCCCCCGCTTCCACCCATCGTTTAAAAAGTACTCAAATGGTAATAGTCTCTATCCTCCTTTCACCGCATCAGTAAATTCCTTTCCATGCTTTTGAAATCAAAACAAAAGTTGTACTGTCTGGTGAATATGTAAAAAAAATAATAGTGTGATGGCTGGTGTAAAGTTAGGCTGGTTTATTTTGTGTGTGCGTGTGTGTGTGTGTGTGTGTGAGTGTGTGTGTTACGGAGGGGGGAAGTGCTGGAAGGGATTTCTTTAAAAAATGTGCAGACATTGTTGTAGAGGCAGTAGCGTGCGCCGAGGGGAGCTCTTTCTCTCCCTCGCATTGTGCAGGGAGCAGGTGCTGTCTACATTACCATACAGCTGAGAGCACAAAGAACTAACTGATTCAGCCCTCACACAATAACAAACGGCCTTAATGACAGCCACGCGAACGACACACACCAAACTCACTTTTTACTAAGCTGAAGAAGGAAAAAAAGAGAGAGGGAGAGAGAGAGGGAGAGGTTGCTGGTGATAATAATCATAGAGGGGTGCGGGACCCGGGAGGAGCGAGTGGCTCTCTCCGGCAGCAGTGGTGGTGGGGACAGGACCCGCGGAGCCCCGCAGATGTGTCTCCTCCACTGGTCCCCGCCGCCAACCCGCCCGCGCGCTCCCCCGACGCCGGGACCCTCGGGAATCCCCCGTCCCTCCGCAGGCGGAATGCACGCCGTGAACGGAGCGACGGCAAGAGCGAGCCTCGGCTCACTTCGCCCACATTCGTTGCCCCCCTGCCCAATAACCCCGGTTATGCCAGGGTAGATTCGGTGTGAATTTCATGGGATGGGACTCCCCTCCTCGTGGCTCGCTGGCGTCCGCCTCCCTCGTCCCTTTAAGGCCGGATATGCCCCTTGGAGTGATCACGACCACCGAGTCAATTTTTGGGGTCACGGCGGCTGCTTTGCACGTTCCAAGAGGCAATTACAGCCCGCCGTTCCCGGGGCTGCTCTGTGGCGGGAGCGTGTTGCACTGCCTCTCTCCGGTGCAGCAGGGGTGTTACTCTCTCCCCGGAGCAGAAGGGGGATTCTTGCGGTTACCAAATTTGCAGGAATGTAAATGAACACGTTTTGTGAGTGCGGAGGGGAGGGGGAGGAGGGTTGCACATTTTACAGCTCACTGACCATTTGGCGATCCATTGAGAGGAGGGTTTGGAAAAGTGGTTCCTTTGTGACAGCTCTAGCCAGATTGGGGGGCTGCTCATTTGCATCTCATTAGGCATGCAGGCGGCCGGCGGGATATAAGGGCGGCAGGCGCCCAAGGAGAGGCAGATCCTTAGCGCTTCACCCTCGGAGAGAGCCGCAGAGCCGAGCAGAGCCGACCCTCGGCACAGAGCGGATCGGAGCGGACTAGAGCAGAGCAGGCATCCCCCTCCCCCGTAGGAGCACACCCAGACACGCTCTGTGCGCTGCTGTTGAGACACGAGTTTATTTTTGCTGGCTGGGATTCCTCTAAAAACAAAAGTAAACCCACAACAAGGAAAGAGAACTTCGCTTCCTTCGAAAAAAAAAAAAAAAAAGAAAAGAAAAGAAGGGGTTCAAGGCTCCGACGTGACCTACTCGCCGCCGCTGCTGTTTGACACCCACCAGCCCCGACGTGCGCAGGGCGAGCGCGACCGCGCAGAGCAGCTCCCGCATCGCACCGCACCGGGAATTATCGCCGCTGCCTCCGCCGCTGCCTCTGCAGGGATTTCCAGATCGCCAATTTTTAATCTTCCTTGGGAAGTCTTTTCTCTGCCTCTGTTGGGAATTAAGTTGCTTTTATTTTATTGTTTTTATTTTTTCTTCCTGGAGAAAAGGAGGAGCATCGTGGATTGCGAAAGAAAAAGAGTTTAACAGATTAATCTTAGCCCTTTTTTAAAAATATTTTTTGTCCTCTTTTCCTTTCTTTTTCTTTTGCCATCCGAAAGTTGCCGACAGGCTACACCTAGAGGTATCGACAGAGAGGAAAAAAAAGTCAGAGACACTCCTGAAACAAGGAGACCGTGACATTAACTCTTCCAGCTCTGCTGGGACAGGCGGCTTTGGCCGCTGTGTTTTTTCCCTTACTTCGAGAGACACTTTCCCCTTTTCTTTTTGACGAGAAGTCAAGGGGGAGGAAAGCGAGGGCATCAGAGCTGCACCTCCAAAATGGGAGGTCGGTTCCTGCTGACGCTCGCCCTCCTCTCGGTGCTGCTGAGCCGCTGCCAGGTAAGTGCTCGCGGGGTGGAGGACAGAAATGCTTGCACCGGGGGATTCATACACCAGGAGGTCCCGCGGGTGTGCCGGGGACTGTCGCTGTCTGTTGCAGCCAGGAGAAACGGGGAGGGGCGTGGGACTCTAGTCCCTCCGCTGCTCGGCCGGTCAGGGTCGGGGTCGGGCAGGGGACTGGGCTGCCCGGCGGGCTGACGGCCGCTGTTACTACCCCGCAGGTCGGCTCCTCCGGAGTCTTCGAGCTGAAGCTGCAGGAGTTTGTCAATAAGAAGGGGCTGCTCAGCAACCGCAACTGCTGCCGCGGGGGCGGCCCCGGCGCCGGCGGGCTCCAGCAGTGCGACTGCAAGACCTTCTTCCGCGTCTGCCTCAAGCATTACCAGGCCAGCGTCTCCCCCGAGCCACCCTGCACCTACGGTAGCGCCATCACCCCTGTTCTCGGCGCCAACTCCTTCAGCGTCCCCGATGGCGCAGGCGGCGCCGACCCCGCCTTCAGCAACCCCATCCGCTTCCCCTTCGGCTTCACCTGGCCTGTAAGTGGGGGGAGATGCGGGAGGGGGCGGCACACATCCATCCCATCCCATCCCATCCCATCCCATCCCATCCCATCCCATCCCATCCCATCCCATCCCATCCCATCCCA
>NW_020897691.1:7575417-7705924 GCF_003984885.1 Neopelma chrysocephalum
CATCCCATCCCATCCCATCCCATCCCATCCCATCCCATCCCATCCCACACGCCTGGCCACCCCAGCTGGGCAAGTGTCTTTCCAAGGGGCTACCAATCCCTTTGAAGTGTCAGGGTAGGAGAGAGACAATGACTGATAACTCCCAGGGACTGGTGGTGTTGCCCCTTGGGCCTACCTGCTCTCATGCTCTCCTGGTGGGTTGTTTCTGTTCCTTCCTTCCACAGGGCACCTTCTCGCTCATCATCGAGGCTCTGCATACAGACTCACCTGATGACCTCACAACAGGTAAGTGTCCCAAAACACACTTTTCCCCAGAAAAATCCCAGCCCTGCAGCCCTACTTGGCCCCTCTCTCTGCAGTGTGTAGCACATTCTCCTCTTTGGTAGACCATGGCAAAAGAGGTCAACCTGTTGGCATTCAGCCAATGTCATCCTGCCTCTGCAGTTCCCCTCCCACCAGACAACCCCATTTGAGTGTCTTCCTATGCCCCTACCTGCTTTGGGCTCCCTAATCATTCCTCTCATCTCCTCTCCACTTTCACACAGAAAACCCTGAGCGCCTCATCAGCCGCCTGGCCACCCAGAGACACTTGGCAGTGGGTGAAGAGTGGTCCCAGGACCTGCACAGCAGTGGCCGCACTGACCTCAAGTACTCCTATCGCTTTGTGTGCGACGAGCACTACTACGGAGAAGGCTGCTCTGTCTTCTGCCGCCCCCGGGATGATGCCTTTGGTCACTTCACTTGTGGAGAACGTGGCGAGAAAGTCTGCAACCCGGGCTGGAAAGGCCAGTACTGCACTGAGCGTGAGTATCCACTTTCTTATGTCCTTGGGTGCCAGCTGCAGCAGTGTCCCCTGAGCTCTTGGGGTTGGCAGAGAGAGGATGTTTCTCTTAACTTCAGGCCCCCAGGCCTCCCAGGAGAGTGAGAATCAAGCAATGGTCGTTGAAGTCTGGTTCTGTGCACAGGCCTTACCAGTGTGGGGGATGGGAGATCCTCAGCATTGCCCCTTTTCAAGCCAAAAAAATATTGGTGTCAACATTACACTCTTGCTCATTTGCTTTAGCCCTGGTAGCAAAATGTTCAGCAGTTGCTTGATGATTTATTAAAATATATCAGGACTACTTTTAATACTTATCCACCCCTTCAGCCATGCGATTTTGATATGACCATCTGCAGGGCTTCAGGGGAGGGAGGTAGGCTTTGACAATATCCATATGTCAGGCTTATTGGTAGGCTTGTTACAGACTGATCTTTGTATTGAGAAAAATATTGGGAGGTCCAAGATAATTCCTGTGGCTTCTAGACTGTACATTTGTCTTTTGGGGTACTCATATGCTGCCACTAACAGAGATGGTTGCACCTGGGGCCACAAAAACATTCAACTTCTTCTCCATCTCTCTTCTGTGCCATTGCCGTGATCGTTGCTACTAATAAAGTAGTGAGGGACAGGAAACATATACCTGAGCTTGAAGTTTTTGAGGAATGTGGTGTGTTGATACAGAAGGAAAACCTGGGACAGTAGGCAGGTCGCAGAGAGGATAGTCAGGGATGTCAGATTCTTTCAGGTTGTACAAGGTTACTGCCCTTTGTAGATACACAGAGGTGTACACCCAAATGTGCACACAGAGCTCCTGCTGCACCTTGCGATGGCATTCTCTGTTTGTGTGTATACGTGGATCTGAAATACGCTGGCAGATGACATACTGGGTGAGTGCTCCTCTCCAGTCATCAAAGTGCCAGGCAGGGAGGGAGAAAACAGTTACAGGCTGTAAAGCAGCCACTCAGTTTTCTTGTCTTTCTATTTCTGTTTAAACACACCTACACTGTGGTATCAAACAATCCCAGATTGATTATTCACACCGTTAGTGACTGCTAGGATGCTTTTAGCAGTTCATGGTACAATGTTGCACAATAAACAGCAGGCAGAGGGGCTCGCATTTCCTTTGATAGTGTTTTAAATAGGCGCTACAACTTTTCCCATGATCAAAAGTGCCTAGCCCAGTTGTGTCAAGGGGTGGGGGAAAAGGAAGCATTTTGATAATGAGCTCTTTTGGGGCTGTCAGCACATTCAGATGCCTCTACACCTCTGCTATTCCTATAGCAAAGCAGAAGGCTGTCCATCTTTCTTGATTCATTATGTACGCTTTTCTCTGTTTTCCCTCTCAGAAAAAAACAGATTATAACACCGACACAAACCTACTAGGCAGGGGAGATGTGTTTATGTGTGCATGCAAAAAGAATGTTTTCCCGTTAGTGAGTGGAGCAGCCAGTTGCAGATTGCTTCCCGTTGCCTTGCCCCTAGCTCCATTCTTTCCAACTTGGAGGCGATCTGATTATCAGCGCCGATCCTTTCTTTCTTTTTCTTCCCCCCTCCCCGCCTTTCCCCTCGCATGCCATTGTCTCCGGCTGGCTTTGTTGAATTAAAACTTTGCAGTGCCTGCTTAATGAGTTCCATAACCAGGCGAAGTAATGAGCAGAAGTCCTTTTTTTCCCTTCTCTCATCCTCCCTCCCGCTGGCTCGCTTACCTCTTTTACCAGGGCTGCACCCACCCGCCCGCCCCTTTTCGGAGTGGGGCGGAGGGGGGAAGAAGGGAGGAAGAACTTTAGACTTATTTATTTGAATAAGAAAAAAAAAGTTTTTTTTCAGCGAAATCACGCGCGTGCCATAGATTAGCTGTGGGCAGGGATAGGCTGCCCGGTCGCCGGCCGACGGCCCCATTGGCTCCGGGGCCGGGGTATTGTTGCAGTGGGGCAGCTGCTGGGAGAGAATAGACAATAGAGCAGCTGTCTTGCACTGGCACCCTGCACACCAGCTGTCCACTCTTATCTGCACATACACTTTCGGGGGATATTAAGAGGTGGAGCTGTGTGCATAGAATTGGAAAAAAGGACTTCTGACCCTCACTGGGAAGGGAAGGGGGGTGAGGGGCTGTGGGGAAGGGAGCAATTGTGAGCCCTCTTTTGTCTGTGTGCAACTGTATTAAGAAGAATGCTCATCCCCGGTAATAAGTAAAGTGCCCAGTTACGGGCCGAGATCAATACTCCTGCAGACTCCAGAGAATCATTCAGCTGTGCTTAACTGCCCCGACCTAGTAAAAGGGACTCACTCCCCACCCACAAGGTGCTCTCGGAATCTGACTTGTAAAAGAGAGTTGTTTCGGCACCAGTGCTGATGTCTTTCCCTGCTTGGTTTGTTTACAGCAATTTGTTTGCCTGGATGTGATGAGCAACATGGCTTTTGCGACAAACCTGGGGAATGCAAGTAAGTTTTCCGCTCCCCTCCTGCTCTCTTCTTCATCTTTTAATGTTGATGCTCTGGTGTTAAGTAAGCCACTGGACACTTGAACGGTCAGTTTAAAGGCCTTTCTTCGTATTAAATGTAAATCTGAGAAATCCAGGTTATGCCAGATCAAAGTATAGTTCTAGAAGTCAAACATCAGTGCCATTAATATTAACCTAATGAGTTTACAGTGCCTAAGGTTTAGCTGTTTGTTATTAGAGTAAACAATTTAACTATCTGGAACCATGGCTCTGTCTTAGGAAGTGGAAGAAATAGCTGGGACCAATGAAAGCTGATGCTTCGATTGGACTTGGTGACTTTCCTTGATGAAGGATCACTGAGGGCTTTTAGGAAACTCAATCCCTGGCATCAGTGTATTTGCAGAGTTTGTGATAGGGTTTCCAACTGTGAGAAGTCTAAATCTGACCAGACTTTGTTGTCATTTTTTTTTTTTTCAGATGCAGAGTGGGTTGGCAGGGGCGATATTGTGATGAGTGCATCCGATACCCAGGCTGTCTCCATGGTACCTGTCAGCAGCCCTGGCAGTGCAATTGCCAGGAAGGCTGGGGTGGCCTTTTCTGCAATCAAGGTGAGTTCTCAGTCCTTCCCTTAGTGTCTGTTTTAAACCCCAGAAAACCAGTGGCTATTTCCAACTCCCCCACCCTGTGCTAGCCTTGCAAAGTAGAAAGTATCTTGACTACTTTCTTTAAAAAAAAAAATCTTTTTCAGACCTGAACTACTGCACCCATCACAAGCCCTGCAAGAATGGTGCCACTTGCACCAACACTGGTCAGGGGAGCTACACTTGTTCTTGCCGCCCCGGGTACACGGGCTCCAATTGTGAGATTGAAATCAACGAATGTGACGCCAACCCTTGCAAGAACGGTGGAAGCTGTACTGTAAGTTTGAGTAGTTTGTGTCATCTGAAACTCCAAGGGAGAAGTTAATGGCAGTCTTACTAATTTTCAAAATCCCTTTTTGGATTTCAGAGCAACTTCAAATAAATATTTTGATAATTTCTCATTTCCTCCCCCCAGGATCTTGAGAACAGCTATTCCTGTACTTGCCCCCCAGGCTTTTATGGGAAAAACTGTGAGCTGAGTGCAATGACTTGTGCTGACGGACCATGCTTCAATGGTGGGCGATGCACTGACAACCCTGACGGGGGTTACAGCTGCCGCTGCCCACTGGGTTATTCTGGGTTCAACTGTGAAAAGAAAATTGATTACTGCAGTTCCAGCCCTTGTGCTAATGGTAAGGCCAAACATGCTATAATAGTCTTCTGAAAGGAGACCATACTTTGAGTATGGATTTACTTTGGCTGCTGGTCTGAAATTTGTAACAAGGCTGATCAATCGTAGAATCATAGAATGTGTGAAAGAGACTTTAAAGAACATCTAGTTCCAAACCCCTGCCATGAGCAAGGACACCTTTCACTAGACCAGGTTGTTCAAAGCCTCATCCAGCCTGGCCTTGAACACTTCCAGGGATGGGACATCCACCACTTCTCCCGGCAAGTTGCTCCAGTGCCTCACCACCTTTATAGTAAAGAATTTTTTCCTAATATCTTAACTAAACCTGCTCTCTTTCAGGTTAAAGCCATTCCCCCTTGTCCTATCACTATACGCTCTTGTAAAAAGATCCTTGCCATGTCAGTAGTTGACTTGGTGGAGGATCTGTACAAAGAAAGCGGTGGTGTGGTTTGGGCCACTGCTGCAGATTGTGTTTTCTCAAGGAATGGCTGTGGCCAGGTAACTTGGCCTGAAGCTTCATACATGAAAATGTGGAAGATTACACTTGCAAATGTTTTGCTAAAAGTCTTTGAGGTCTGTGGATGCAAATGCCAAACTAGTGGTCAATTTTATTATTTGTAGTCTGGTAACAGTAATCTTCCTGTTTTGATTAAACTAGTGAAGACTTTCTTTACTATAGTCCTCCTCATTCATTGACACTCAAACTCTGTAACATGAGACTGTGGTGTTAACGTGACCTGGACCAGCTTTGGTGTCCAAAACAAAGTGAAATGTTAAAAACGGAATAGGACTGAGAATGAAAAATAAATCTGCTTAACAAAAAAATCTTCCTTAAACAAATTTACGTTTTGTGGTAGATCAGATTTGGCAAAGTTTGAGCTAAACCTCTCAAAGAGAAAGCTTTCCTCAGCTGATTGTGACAGTTGCCCTGAAACAGCAAGTGGGAGGCTGTTGTATCTGGCTGCCCACCACTCAGTGCTTGTCCCCTTTGATGTCTTGCAGGAGCCCAGTGTGTTGATCTGGGGAACTCCTATATATGCCAGTGCCAGGCTGGCTTCACTGGGAGACACTGTGATGATAACGTGGATGACTGTGCCTCCTTTCCCTGTGTCAATGGAGGGACCTGCCAGGATGGCATCAATGACTATTCCTGCACCTGCCCCCCGGGATACAATGGGAAGAACTGCAGCACCCCGGTGAGCAGATGTGAGCACAACCCTTGCCACAATGGGGCCACCTGCCATGAAAGAAACAACCGCTATGTCTGTGAGTGTGCCCGAGGGTACGGCGGGCTCAACTGCCAATTTTTGCTCCCTGAGCCACCTCAGGGACCGGTCATCGTTGACTTCACTGAGAAGTACACAGAAGGCCAGAACTCCCAGTTCCCCTGGATTGCCGTCTGCGCTGGAATTATTCTGGTCCTTATGCTGCTGCTGGGTTGTGCTGCTGTGGTCGTCTGCATCAGGCTCAGAGTGCAGAAGAGGCACCACCAGCCTGATGCCTGCAGGAGTGAGACTGAGACCATGAATAACCTGGCGAACTGCCAGCGTGAGAAGGACATTTCCATAAGTGTAATTGGTGCCACTCAGATTAAAAACACAAATAAGAAAGTAGACTTTCACAGCGATAACTCTGATAAAAATGGCTACAAAGTCAGATACCCATCAGTGGATTACAATTTGGTGCATGAACTCAAGAATGAGGACTCTGTTAAGGAGGAGCACAGCAAATGTGAAGCCAAGTGTGAAATGTATGATTCAGAAGCAGAGGAGAAAAGTGCAGTACAACTAAAGAGGTATCTCACATCTGAGCATGGGGCGCAGCTTGACTTTGAAGGGGGGTGTTTATTTCTCATGGGTAGCGTTAAGCAACAGCCATCTGACCTGTTTTTATTCTTTTTGTCTTCAACAGTGATTCTTCTGAAAGAAAGCGACCAGATTCAGTATATTCCACTTCAAAGGACACAAAATACCAGTCAGTGTATGTCATATCAGAAGAGAAAGATGAATGCATTATAGCAACTGAGGTTAGTATACTGCCTGGTGGTTGGAACAGCAGAGAAAAGTCTTGGTTCACAACTGTCATCCAACACATGTCAGGGCAGCTAAAATTTTTCGTGGTGCCATTTGTACCTGTTGAAATCCAACCAGCTTGAGTTTGACATGCTGTGAATATTGTAAAGACAAGCTCAGTGACTTGCTGCTGTGGATGTTGTGGGTTTGACAAGTTTTGTAGATGAGGGTACAACGATAGTGTGGTTGTGGTCTGCTGACCTACCTCTTAGTGCGCTTCATTCAGAGTTCTGTCCCTCTGCAACCTTACAAATCTTTTTGTGCTTTTCATTAACCTCTCCCAATCTCTGCTTGTGTTTTCTCTTGCCAGGTGTAAAACAGAGGTGATATGGCAAAATGGTTGTTCAGAACAATTTCAGAGGAGACGTTGCCCCAATGAATGCTGCTGAAAGAGGAATGGGAGATAGATTCCTTCACTGACTGCTGCTGAGAAACTAAATTCAGGCTTGAGCTGGTTCTCTACTGAAGTTAGCAAAGTGACTGCAAAGTAAAGAAGCAAGATGGACACCAGGCAAGGGTCTGTGTTCAAGGATTACTGTTGCACTGCCTTTTATGAATTTTATCATTGCACTATGGTCAGTTGCTTTTCTATATATATTTAAATGAATGGACTTACTACATAAGAAGCATGCACTGCCTGAAGTGTATATTTTGGATTATCATGAGCCAGTCTTTTCTTGGATTAGAGACACAAACACTGCCTTTATTGTCTTTTTTGATACTAAAATGTGTTTTTACTAGGTGAGAAAAAGTGTGTTATTTTTTTTAATCTGTAAAAATATTTTCATGATAATTGTAAAGCTTGAGTATTTTGTGATGTTCATTTTTTTATAATTTAAATTTTTGGTGAATATGTACAAAGGCACTTCGGGTCTATGTGACTATATTTTTTTGTATATAAATGTATTTATGGAATATTGTGCAAATGTTATTTGATTTTTTTTTACCATTTTGTTAATGAAGAAATTCATTTTTAAAATATTTTTCCAAAATAAATATTATTAATGATAAACAGAGTGCCATGTTTATTCAATAACCAGTGATGAACTGACTGAATTTTGCAACCAGGCATGTGACAGGCTTCTGTGGACTCACAGGTGCGTTGGGTAGGACTGAGACCTATTATAAAGGTTGGGAAACAACTTGTGTGTAGACCCTATTCTTTTCCCTCCTAACCTTCTGAACTCTTAACCCCATGGTTCTGCTCACTCTTACCCCAAAGACAAATGTGAAAACCTTGAGTGATGTTTGCTCAGTTATGTTGAGCTATGTGTGTATATAAATGCATATGGCATCACTTCTTGAGGAGGAGCAAAAGTCAAATGTGCTCCATTGCAATCCAGACATAGGGCGTCATGACTCAACTCTTAATTTCTTGCAGCCTCAAACACTTGTTTGGAGTCCAGGGGAGTTTGGGACACACCAGTGAGGGCCCCTAGCTCACCCACGGGATGCGCACCCACGGGATGTGAACTCCCTCAGTTACCCCTGCCAGGGAGTGGCACTTCCCTCTCCAGGAAAGAGTGACAATGAATTGACTGGTATCCACAACTCTGCTTGCTATGGTACCTGTATGAAGTATTAGTTGCATCTTTGGTTTCTGCTCTGCTCCTGGTGCCAGCTGCCTTCATAGCAGGACAGTGTGATCCCATCCCCCCGAATGCTCAGGCAATTTCCTCAGTTTAGTTTGTCTTAACTAAGTTGCTTTCATGTTATGCTGCATGTTAATCAGCAGAGGCAAATAATTTTATTTCTCTGTATTTCCTCTTCTTCTCAAGCTTTATGGAGCAGGCTCATGTCTTATGATGTACTGCACTTTGCACAGTCAGTGCCATGGTCTCAGCTGGGCCCTCTTAATGCCGTAGAAATAGCAGTAATGGAAGGAAGGCCATTGGTGGTTGAGTAACTCTGTAACGTCAGGTCTTTGGTGCTACAGCAAGTACTACTTTAAGACAGTGTTAGGTAAATGTTTGGAAAAGCACACAGCTTCTTGCTTTTGTGAAGAGGCACATCACTGGCATCTACTTATCTTTGTTTAAAAATAAAACAGCTTTGGAAAGCTCAGTTTGTCCAAATGTGCTATTTATCAGCAGTGCTGAGCTTGGTGAGTGAGCGAAAATGTACTGTGGGCAACAGGAAAGGCATGGTCCCACCCTTCTGAAGCACCTTCTGAAATGATGGCCACACAGACCAGCTCAATAGCTTCTTCCATTTCTGTCTTGAGCAGGGTTGGGGCTACTGTCACATGCAGGATTTATTTCTTCTACAGGATTACTAAGTCCCCCAAACCTACTGGGTGTGTATACAGGGCTCTTGGTGAGCAGAGAAGGTTGAGGTATGCAATTTGGAGCACTGAATCCACACTCCTCGCCTTTTGCATCTGGGCCTTGCTGGGATACAAAATGGATGATTCTGGGCAGAGGGTGGAAGTTGTGCATGTCTGTACTTGAGAGAGAGGGTAGCAGACGCAGGTGCAGAGCCATGTGTGCAGGTGGTGTACACTGTGGGCTGGGGTCAGGGATGGGGCTGTGCTCACTCTAGGACAGGACCTCTGCTGCCAAAGAAAGGCAGGAACCTCCTGGTCAGCAGGGGCTCCAAAAGGCATCCTCTATTTAAAATGAGAGGAGAGCCTGCCTGGGGAGTCCATTGAGCTGGGACAGCTGAGAATTCAGGGCCTGATCCAAAGCCCATTAAATTAATGGAAAGGCTCCAACGAACTGCAGGGACACATGGCACCATGCCCCTCCTGACACAGCACATCTCTGTCTCTCCCCAGGGAAACTACACGTACTGATGCAGTGTGTGCCCCCAAGGGTGGGGAATATGAAAGCCTGTGGCTGGCCTAACCAGGTCTGTCCCCTGGGCAACTCATTCCTCTGGTGCCAGCCCCATGCACTGTGCCAGGACTTTGAGGGCCTGGGGTCCCTCCTCAGGCTGCCACTGTGGCACCGTCCCTTCATGCCCCCACCTTGGCCTGCAATATCTCCTCCCTTCTACCCTGCAGCAGCCGGGGAGGACTTGATCTCCTTGTTTGGTACCAGGTCTCAACAGAGTGGTCAGAAAGGGCACCCCTCAGTCCACACCTCTGCCAGCAAACCTGTGTCTCTGTGGCAAGCAGCATTTGCATTGTTGGCACAGACAAGACCCGTCAGGAAGTTAGAGGCACTGAAGCAGCAGAAGAGGTTAGCTGCTGGGAGGTATTAGCTGCCCTGGTTGTGGAAGGGGATTTGTTAAGTGGAGTGTGTCACAGCTTTTGATAGGTAGGAAACTTAGGGTTCAGACAGCATGTCTTCGGTTTAATTGCAAGACACACGTTTATAAATTGATATTTGTGCTTACTTTGTACACAGCACAGAAGGACAGCTTGTGTGTCAGGAAACTTGGGTGCTATTCCTGGCTCTACCACAGACCTGATGTGTAACCTTGGGAGAGGAAGGATGGTCTTGTGGTCAAGGCACTGCGGAGGGACTCAGGAGGCCCCCCTTCTATTTCCAGTGCTCCCTCCAGACTTCCTGTGCAACCTTGGACCTGTGTCACTTAATCTTTCAGGACCTTAGGAAAATGAGGGCCTCCTGGTTGTTCTAACAGGGAGAAGGTCATTTGTGCCTGTGAGAGAATAGCACAGTGGTAGGGAATGTTAAAATACCCTTCAAGGCAAGTAAGGCTATTTCCTATTTCTGCATGTCAGATTGCTTGTCTGTGACGTGGTGAGCTATTTTTGCAAAGTGCTTTCAGATGCTTGCGTGGAATAGAGACCCCTATGACAATTGAAACATCCATCATCTCAGAGAGGATACGCAAACCCTGCGCTGGCAGTGAAGAGACAAACTGGTGGGGGGAGGGAGGCAGCTGTGGTGGTATAAGTGTGTGTGCAGTGTGTGCAGGGGGGTGCGATACAGCTGTGTGTCCATGGCCCAGAAAGGATGCCCACACACGATAGTGTTAACATGAGGGGCCACAGTGACATCAGACTTCTCTTGCAGATCAGCACCCACAATCAAGGTCCATAGTCGTCTCTGTGCTGTGGTAGTCTCTCTTACAGCAAAACCATTTTACAGGCAGAGATACAGATTAAACTGAGCTTGGAACAATGAGGGTCACAAGGAGGAAAGCTGTAGAAATGATACAGATGGGAATCCTTTACTGACAGACCTTGGGAAAACTCCCTATTGTTATAACCTAACATCCGAAGTCATGTATTTCAAAGAAAATTACCTGAGAACTATTTCTAGGCCAAATTCCAAACTGAGAACCAATCTCCTCTGATGCCTGACATTTACTTGTGTCAGGTGAATGAGGAGCCTCTCTGTTCCATTCCCTCCTCGGGAGCTACATTTTTCACCTGGTTGTTAAGACCTGGCTTTCTGCCTGAGTCTGTGTTACCTACTATACAAATCAGAGAAATCAAGAATTGGGCCAGAAAAGACTGAATGTGCTTGTGAGGCAGATTTTCAGATGAAACATGGAGCCTACTGTAGTGACAACATGACAGCTGATCTGTCTGCTCTCAGTGAAGCAGAGGTGGACCATAGACCCACTGCCATATGGAGGCTGCTGCCTGATCTGTAGAGTGGGGAGGTGTTGGAGATGGGACTGGAGGTCACAGTATCCTCATGATAGGTTGGCTTTTTTTCTTAGGAAGAAAAATCCGTGGTCTTTTCT
Organism: Neopelma chrysocephalum; assembly: GCF_003984885.1. NCBI lineage: Eukaryota > Metazoa > Chordata > Aves > Passeriformes > Pipridae > Neopelma > Neopelma chrysocephalum. The sequence continues at coordinate 7,586,685 of NW_020897691.1, forward strand.
CTGGCTGCTGCAGCCTCATCTCCTGCATCAATAAATTCAACACTGCTGGGGCTGCTCTCTGGCCCTTCAGCCAGTTGGTATTGATTGGTCTGCACCCATAGTGTCAAACTGCCTTACTCCCCAAAACTGACTTCCCGTGGGGGATGGCTCCTTCTTTGTGCCTAGGAACAACAGGCTGGGACTCTGATAACTGTGGGGACAAAAGCTTGGCAGGGACCACCATAGCAATGCAATCATACAAATCATCTCACTCTAGAGACCAAGAGCTGCTTAATTTCCCAGGACAGGGGCATCCAGAGCATCTTAGTGCCATGTTCAGGAATACCTTACAACTGGACACAGATGAGGAACACTGTATATCAGCTGTGGGCGTAACTGTGAGGGTCAGTGACCCATGTCACCTGCTAGGGGCAACTATATCACCTGGTATTTCCTACTTTAAAGTATGCTCTATGCATGGGTTATATATGTCTGGGGCAATTTTTTTTATGGTATAAAACTATACCAGCTGAATGGCCAGTGTGGATGCAGCTATATTGAAAGAAAGGTCACATACATCAGTGCAGATACCTTCTCTTCCCTTGTTTATTTATCTATAGCCCTCTAGTAAAAGCAACTTTATACCATTGTGTTCTCCAGAGCATGGCTGTGCAGCTTATAGTTCAAAAAATACATGGCTGTTGGGACAAGGTTTGAGTACTTACAGCAAATTAATGTGTGTAATCTCCACATGGTAATTTCTCAGGATGCTGAAAGTTGAGCAAGAGAAAGGATCAGATCCAGGATGAACTGTGTTCTTTTTCATAACATGAAACTGGAACTTTGTGAGGACAGCACTTTCTGGGGGAAAGGACAGAACAGATAGCCAACTCTGACCAGCCCTTAGTGCGGGGAGGACACTTGCTGTAGAGTCATTTCTGCTCCCACCACTACCAAGATGTTCATGCTGGAGGCAGTTCATGATCATTTCTAATCAAAATTTTTAGGTACCAGGAAATGATGTTTTTCCACAAGACTTACAGGTCAATATTTTTACAAAGGAGATTTCCAGTGGAGAAACTGTTTTTCAGCTATGGTAAACTGAAATACCCTCTTGAAAAACTCTTATGAGTTTCGCTTTCTTCATGAAGCATGATAGCAAAATGACAAGTAAGTGTTTCCCAGCAGACAATCAATTATCTGAAAACTTCCTTTCTTTTTCTTTTCCTTTTTTTTTCCTGAAAATAGAAGTGATCTGGGAATTTTGTCTCACTGAAAAGTTGTATATTTTACTTTTGATTTTGCTTGAGAATGTAAACATCTTTAAAGATAAATTCTCCCTCTTATCCCTTTTTCTGGCCCTAAGTAGCACTTTGGTGGCTTGAGGACGGTTGTATTTAGTATAAGCAAACTGCATTTTTGGCCATACATCAGAAAATACTTTTGGTATGGTAGCCTTGATAAGGAAAAACTGGTATCCTCAAGAACAAGAAGTGTTATGAGGTATGAACCTTTAGCATAATACTTTACCATTAATATAAATAATTAAAAATGTTTTCAACAGGCATAGAATGAAAATACCCCGTCTACATTAAAATAAAAAATGTATGGAGGAGAGTCAGGCGATCAGCATGATACAAGTTCTTCATTCAAGATAATTTGGCAATTAGTTGTGTGCCTATCTTTTTAAGGAACTAAGAGATTCTCCCTTACAAGGTTTTCTATACATGTGAACGGGAGTGTTTACAAAGGCCACCTGTCTGAAAAATGTAAGCTTCTCACTTCAGTCTGGTTTTACCTTAGTTTGAATCAAAGGGCCCTTGGAATTCTCCATTGCCCTACAGTGGTGATGGTTTGGCACAGCTGCTGCTTCTGTGACTGTGGGCGTCTTTGGAAAAGTCAGATGCCCATTACTCTCACTAAAAGCAAGCGGGATTGTTCAGAGTAAAAACTAACATGGAACAACTACATATCATGCTTGTTGTAGCCTGTATCTTAATTCTTTCTTTCTCTTTCTTTCTTCCTTTCTTTCTTTCTTTCTTTCTTTCTTTCTTTCTTTCTTTTTCTTTCTTTCTTTCTTTCTTTTCATCAGTTTAAAGACAGGAACTATGAAAAATGTATGATATTGTGTAAGTTCTTCTAATTGACTTCAGGAAGTGTTATCTGGAATGGCAGTTGTGAGTACACAAACTCAGCAGGCTTATCTGCGTTATCTAATTACCAGACTATAAAGTTCTGCTGACATTTCCTTTTGATAAATACAATACACTGCTTTCTTTATCTATCTGTATTAAAGAAACAATGTTCTCCTAAATCCAACCCGATGCATACTTTCTACTAAAACAACATTATAAACCCTAAGACTAACAGAAATGGTGCCACAGCTTCAACATTTTTAAGTGAAAACAGTGGCTTTCAGATGAAAAGCATTATCAAAAGGTTGTAGGAAACCACTACAAATCTCAATGTTTTGACTGCGAATAAGCATGAAACAGATTTGAGAGAGACATTTATTAAGTAAAAAGAGAGCGCTAGAAAAAGAAAAAGGTGTCAAAGAGCAGCAATATTACATGTATGCGTGCATTTCTTCACTGCTGCTTTGTTTAACTATGCACAGAAGTATAGAATCATAGTCACTTAGGTTGGAAAAGACTGAGTCTAACTGTTAACCCAGCACTTACAAGTCCACCACTAAGCCATGTCTCCAGATGTCATATCTGCACATCTTTTATACCTTATTTTATATTACATGTTAGTGTTTACCATAAGGTTTTTCAACCAGGCTTGCCAGAGCTGGTTGGACTTTCAGAGCTCACTTCTGCACGAGCACAGGAGGGTTTTGGATGATTGTGGAAAGTAGGACTTCCCACGACTAGCCTTGGTGCTGGAAGCCTACAGGTAATGGATGTAAAGGAAAAGTGCCTCTAAATAATGCTTGTTGCTGTTTCATTCCTTTGCTTTCTTCTCCTACGTGAGAAGAGGTTTGGATGCCTCCTGCACTGGTCAGGGAAAGAGCAAGAGGCAGCCAAGGGCTGTTGCAGGAAGATGTAGGTCAGGGCATGGTTTTGGCTGGGAAACCCTGCTCCTCCAGACAGGGGTAGGGTGGGGGAAGGCAGGTGAGGAACCTGGATTGGACTTAATCTGAGCAGGGAGATGGAGGCTCTGACAGAAGACAAAACTGACACAAAAACATTACAACACCTGTAGCACTGAAACACCAATTCGTAAGTCCTCTGAATTTCCATTTGCCTCTGTGAGAACTAAGCAGTGGGGGCCCCTGTTGGTTGGGGATCCTTTGGCACCTGTATGCACCCCACAATCACTGTGTGTCTCTACCCCTGAGACTGACTAACCAGGGCATATAAAAAAATTAGAAGATGCCCAAGTAGTTAGCAAAATATATGGGATATTCAGTGCTTTTAAACCTACATCTAAAATAAAGAAAGAATCCACAAGTGAAAAAGAAAAGCTGTGATACCATGCTGGGGTAAGATGTAAACACACATTGTAGATCAAATGTAGCCACCAAGTTCTGGAGATGTTCCAAAGATCACTTTTCTATCAGTTAAGAAAGATACCCATTTCTGTCAGAAATGCTAAAGGAAGTGTTAATGACGGGAATAAATAACAGGTGCTGGGAGCAGCTGTTACTGATTAATGACTTGTCTTTTTTTAAATAGGTTTTCTGTTGGGGGAATCAGAAGTTTTCAGTAATGCTCCAATGTAAGACATTTGAGGAATGTTTTTTCCTTTTGTAATAATGTATTACCCAATTATTTCTAAGGCAAAATGGATTCAAGAATCAAGATAAATTAATATTTGAGAGTCAGGTCATCAATAATTGAGGACAATCTAAACTATAATTCTTCTCAATTACACAAATTACTTGCTTTCTTTAATTTCTTTCTTTCTGTCCATTTTCTTCTTGTTTTCTCTCACTCTTTTTGTTCCCCCTCCTCTTCCCTGCTTTACCTCTCCACGTTCCTCTTTCTTTTTACCAGAGGTATCTGGAGATGGTGGTTCCAATGCTGTGTATATTTGGCCCTGAAGTTATTTTTTTATAAGCATATGAAGGATAATGAGATTGAATGTCACAAGAAAGACTGGCACTGTTGCCATATTTCAATGATGAAGTAATTTAAAAGTCACCGAGGACAGCTCAGTGAAAACATCTGTTCTGTGCTTTGGGGCCATCAGAGAAGCAAACAAAATAATGTGATGGAAAATAATATGGAAAATACAGCATTAACTATAATTAATACTTAATTAATAATTTAATTTTACATGCATCTAAAACCACTTCAGAAACAATGGTAAGTACCATAATAACTTATTATTAGCACAAAAATGAAGGCACAGGTGTTGTTATCCTGGCCCCTTTGAAACCAATAGTAATGCTGGTATTGACGCAGATGGAGCTAGAATTTCTTACAGAAATCTGGGTCACTCAAGACTCCCTTTCCAGTATTCTAGAGCCTCATCTCCCGTCATCCTAAAATGGACAGAATCCAAAGTCAGTTCCCATCTCTGTTTCAAAATAGGTAGGCTCATAATTGAATGGACTGCAGAGACTGATGGAGGTGATGAGGCATATAGAAATGCTTCCATGTCATGATAAAATGCTAGGGTTTCCTTACAAAGGAGTAGGTAAATATGGAACATGATAATACATGGAACAGTGAATCAGCTTCTACTTGCTTGCTTGAAAAATAAAAGTAAGAGGACTTGAAACACAACATGTAGTCCACCTGTGGATTTCAGCATCTATGAACAACTTAAGCAGAATTTCAAGAGCTTAGCATGCTTTAGAAAAGCATTCTTGTTCATATCAATAGTGAGGATCTCTACAGCATCAGCAGAGCCAATAAGTAATAGAATAAAAGCCTTAATATGCTGAAGCACAACATTACGATAGCTGGGACATGTCACATGTTGCATACTCTTCTGAGGCTAATTTCTGTCCTTAGTGTTCATTAAAATACTTTGTCTCTTTCTTTTAAAGTTGTTATTTAAAACCATCACCAAAGACAAGATGCAGTATGAAATAAACACCATGGTTCATTTTGGTTTAGAGACAAGAACTGAAGAGCTTTGATTTGCATCCTCACTGCCTGTGAGTGTTCAGAAATTCCGAGTTATCTTCATCTGATCTTGTTTTTTTCACTTGTCTGAAGATAATGTTAAAAATAATTCTATCATGCTGTGACTTACATATACCAAGCCACTTAACTAACTTTGCTCACATAGGGAAAACACACTCATTTTGCAACAGAGCCATTACCGGGGGAGAACACAGCACTATTCTGTACAACACCAGTTACCTATGACAGTTCTGAAGATAAAAGCAGACACAATTCTAAATATGAGGGGAATGGGAGAAGGTTACGATTAGGCAGGAGGTAGTGGTCCTCACTGACATAGGTGACAAGGGCCATTAGATTATGATCTACGAGGATAAATCAGCCCGTTTTGTGTTGTGCTCCATGGTACCCACCGAGTGTGGTTCTGGGTGTGGTGCCACTTGCTGCATCACCACTGCTGCCGCCTGAGGCCTGCAACACCAGAGCTGTGTGTGGTCCCACTTCAAACCTAGCACTGCCTTGTGCCCTCAGCCCATTTGCAAGATGTAGAGATTGTAGGTCAAGGTAGCAAACATATGGATATAGTCCTAAGCAACTCCAGAGCGTCCATGCACAGCGAACTCTATCTACCATTGACTCGTATTTCTCCTCTGTAACCACATTTAAGATTAAATTTTTTTCGTCTGACATAACCAAAACAAAAAGTGTCTCTACATTTAGAATTACTGATTGCTATGAACAATCCACTCCGCAGTGGTTCCAAAAAACCATCCCAGGCTAAAACATTTTCTGAGAACATGAAGTACCAACGCTGAGGGATCTCTGGTTTTGCATGCTAGTCATGACTCTCCTCAACCGGTCTAAAGTTCTCCAAGAAGTATTCCCTCTGCCCAAAGAAATCCATTCCACAGTTTTCAGCATCCCTCTCTGACAACCAGGATTTCAAATCCCTTTATCTGGAGACAAACAGAAAGAGTATGCTTGTGGTGAATAATTTGAGCTGATATTCTTGCCAGCTGTTAAGGGACACATGCAAAAAAAAAAAAAAGTCAGTGACATCTGGTCAGCACTGATATGTCCTAACAGAAGTATTTCTTTCAGGGTGGGGAAGGGGCGGTGGGGGTAAAGAGAAATACCATCTCCATGCATCCCCTTGCTCCCTTTTGAAAAGTGAAAGCGATAACATTGACCACAGCAACTGGAACAAAAATTGCAACTTACATCATGGGGAAACAGTGACATTACATTAGCCCATATTACACAATGGTTGAGCAGTTGCTTTCACACACTAAGCTTTCAACTTTAACTTTTTTTTCCCCCTTAAGCTACACAATGGATTTTTTTGCTGAGTTGGAAAATATCAGGAGACAGGCAGAAAGCCTTCCTTTTGTTCCTTCATCCTGCCAAGCACCTCATCATAAAGATTTTTTCCCTTCTGTTCTGTTTTGCTTTCCCAACTTCCTTTCCCCTTTTCACCCTCCTCCACTTTTTGTCAAATAAATGTGACTAATTAACAGTGTGGCTTCTTTCCACTAAGTCATAAAACCACCTCCTTTAACTTCATGAAGGTGATAACACTGCATTCTGGTTTGTTCTTGGGAAGTAGACTTGTAAACTACCTTCTGAGTGCTTTGATTCAAGTGATGGTTTTCTTGGGCCTCAGACTGGAAGACAAGTTGACTTTAGTTCAAGAGTAACTTCAGCTCTCTCCTTCTCTTTTGGGCCTGTTCGCTGAGGTACACCCAGCTCAAGTCAGTAGATAATAGAAATCCCAGAATGGAAACACATAAAAAAAAGTTGTTTCCTGGGGTCAACAAAGGACAGGAAAAGAGCCAACAATTACTTAAATAAACAGTATTCAGAGAAACAAAAAGAAAAAACCCCTTGCCTCTACAAACTGAGTTACATATGAGGGAAGCAACAGTTTAAAGCAACCCAGTGCTCATTCTGCTTATGTTTAATATTGTTAGGAAAAGGAAATCAAAACCAAATAAAATTTGGAGGTCACTTACTCTCAGAAAAACAATTTTTTCCCTGCTTTCCACCTCATAATTATACTCTGATTTTATATAACACTTTTCATTATAAGAACAGAAATGTCTGCAGGGTGGACATTTCCTGGGGATTAATGACTAGCTGAAGGTTAACAATTTTCTGCTGCAATTCAAACCAACAGCTCATCCTGAATTTTCAGTAAAAGTAAACCCTATACCTCAGCCATTACTGCTTATTAAGATTAGGAATAGAAGAGTAGTGGAGTAATTGTGAGTTTTGTACTGAATGGAAATCTTAGAAGAAGCATGGCAGGAAAGGCAGAGATGAAACATGTCTTTAAGCTATAGGAGAAAGATACAACATACGGGATTTAGTAGTTGCTTTTAATGACTACCACTTACTGTCAACATGGAAAAAAATCAACCATACTAGCAATCACTCTAGGCATTTTAGACTTCTCAGAGAAACCATAGGGCAACTGCAGGGGGGAACAGGCAAGTGAATTCACCCTGTTGTGAGAAAATGTTTTGCCTTCATATCCAGAATGCTCAAGGAAAATTCCAGGCTTGACCATAGGCAGAAGATTTGTGAATTCAAAGAGTGGAAAGCCATTTGCTCCCCTGCATTGGCTCAGCTGTCAGAAGAAGACATCCTCTGAGAGTTTCCTGGTTGGTCAAATTTAATATTCTTTTGCAGAAATCAATGTTAAAGCAGGAGACAAGAGTCAGGACTCTCAGAAATCTGTGAGAACAGTGGGTCTGGCCCTTCTCAGGATCTGTGTAAGGAAGGACATGTGAGGACGTGCAATTTATTTTCTTCATTGCTTTGGGCCGTGTTTCTTATATTTCTCCCTATGCTTTGGTGTTAGAGATTGGCACTCTTCCCACAAGGTGGGTGAGGTGCTCTGAGACAACCCATTTGATATGACAGACCTACAGTCTCCTTTAAAGGAAGGAGTCCTAATTCTCTTGAATAGCTACTTCCAGAAACACAAAACCTATCAGAATACATGTGGGGATCAGCTGAGCCACTCAATCCTATCTAATCTGCTTCTTCCTAGTTGTAATCTCTTCTTGGAAATGTAAGTTCAAATCGGTAAGACATTTAAGGCCAAGTGAGGTGCACTTGTGCCTCCAGTTTGCTATGGTGCCATTTTTTACCTCTTGAAGCCTTGTGGATGAAACTCATGTCTTGCAGAAGATCAGTAAAAAGCCATAGGTCCCTAGCATTTAAATAATCAAAAAAAGAATTCACTGGCAAACTAGTTTCTTATGTCTGTATGCGCAGAGGCTGTCTTTGCTCTATTAGAAAAATCCAGTACATTCCATTCCAACACCAAAAGGTTCAAGAAAAAGTCACCCCTGACTCTAGTATTGGGAAGGACTTTTTTTTTTTAACACCCAGAAATAAAGAAATGAAGCAATAAAACTAGTGAGAGTACTTCAGTTAGGGTGAGACTATATACATATATATATTTATATCCGAATCTACATATATATATATATCTGTATCTATCTGGCACACATGCACAGATACACCACACACATCACCATATTCTATTTCTTTCTATGAATTCCTCTAAGACTTTTTAAATTTATTTAATTAAACTGAATTCTTCCTTCAAATATTTTTGAGACTGTCTTATCTTTAACAAATGAATTCCTGACAGAGCTAGTGGCAGCTATTATCTTCCTCAGAGCTCCCATGACTAGCATTTATTTTTGGAGAAGGGTGTTCTTACAGTCAGGAGAGGGGTCCTCTTGACCTGGATCATAGTTCTCAGGCTGAAATGAGAACAAGATTTTGGGATAACTGCTTTGCTCCAATTTCCCATCTCCAAAAAGAGAATTGTTGCACTTGTACTGCTTGCAGTGTTGTGGACTCATCCCTGAACCTTAGCACTTCAGTTATTCCCTCCAAAATATAGTGGAAATAGCAATGGGATCACTACTATCGGAACCAATTGGCAACCTCACAGAGATGGCAAACAGCCCTTCAGAGAGCACACAGCACTCCAAGTACAGTATAATCAGCTCTTCAGGTGCAATGGTTTGGGAAGAAAAGTCTTGCATAATTAGGTGAGCATAAGTGGTGAGGTTCAGCAGTGAGTGGCAGTGAAAGCCTTTTGGATTATGAGTTCTTTTAGAGCAGCCAGAATTATTTATTTAAATTGTTGATCTTGCGTGATTGAATTTCAATGTTATTGTCACTGAAGAAGCATTGAATTATAGAGTGTCACAGGTCAACTGAACATGAGAGCAGAGCTAGCAGATGATCTGAAGGACAAGAAACACTTTGCAGTAGAGTAACAGAAAAAAAAGCTAGTTACGTCAGGAAGGTTGCTCAGAACTGAACCTAACTTTATGAGGATCAGCCTGAAAATTGCGATAACAACTAACCAAATATTGATCTTATTTACATGACTTATTCAACTGTAGCACCTTGAGTCACCAGCGAACAATCAGGTACTAACACACAATAAAGGCATAAGGCAGGATTGAAAGGACCCCTTCCAGGACCTTATACAGGGACTAAACAAGACTGAGGCACAAAGAGATTAATTCAGAAACCCAGTTGCCTATTGCTGGGAGACACTTAGCATCATGCAGCTTCTGAACTTTGGATCAAAAAGTTCCCTAAATATCCCCCACTGCTACAGGAGTTTTAGGATCCTGGGGGCAGGCCCTTGCCTCCACTCCAGGCTCATTGAACTTTGGAGGCATCTGTGCTCTGCCTGAGTACCCTAACGAGGCTGATCTCTCAGTGTTTCTGGATCTTAATGCACCCCAAGACCGGTATAAAGGATACTCGTTGGGGTGGAGCAGGTGATTGCTACTCACTGAGCACACAAATGTACAAAAGGTGAGCATAGAAGGATAAAATGTATGATTTGCAGCCATAACAGTTTGCTGATTAACTGGTAGCAGCAGAAGTGATACAAATGATCCTTTCATCTGGACAATTAGGAAATTTCAGGGGGAGGAAGGCAAACATAGTCCTACATTGTCCCACCTTGGAAGAGAGTCCACTTGAAGATGATGGCGTTCTTGCAATCACTCCTAATTTGTGATGGTCTAACTGATAGCCAAAGTGAAATAGCTGAAAAAGACTCTAGACTAAGGAGTGAGGGAAGAAACCCTACTTTGACAAAAGTAAAGCCTGGCCTACCCAAAACAGAAACAGAAACTAGCTCAGATGACTTCAGTGAAGTTCAGATAGCAAATTCTGAAGAATGAAAACATGCTGAAAAAAGGCCTGCTGGGGACAGCTTACCAATAATCTGTGACTATACCATTCCTATGAACCTTGCAGAACCTTACAAGCAACTGAGGGTTAGTACTAACAGAGGCCATTTTGGGTTGTGGAGGGTCTTCAGCTGTGAGGTCTTTCCAGTTTTTCTATTCCTCTTTTTCTCTTGATGATTTCTGAACCTCAGCTGCAATGCAGAGACTGACTTGGCAGTGAGGTCAGCTTCAGCAGGTAAGATCAAAGCCCAAAGGCAGGCGCAGCCTCACACTGTGCTCTCTGGCCAACGCTTTTTCATTAATGGATACACAATTCAATGATTGCTGCAATTCTTGGCACATATGCAGTTGTGGGAATAAATCCCTCCATATTGATTTTTGCAGAAACACAACAGGGATCTCTGCTCCTTGCTCTGGCCTGTCATCTTTTCAGTGATTGCAAGTAATAAAAAAGAAAAGTGTGTGTGTGGGGAGAGAGTACCACATTCTACAGTAGGTAGATGGGGTCATGGCACGTGTGCGTGGCCCGAGTGGCAGTGTGCAGTGTATGCCTGAAGCAATGTGCACTTACAATTAGTTGAATTTCACTGTGTTGGAGATGGAAGCTGACAGGCCACCACAAAAAACCTCCCCGCAGCCAGACTCATGCTGAGATCCAGAGCGGAAAAGGATTTTAACTGAAAGGCTTTGAAGGTTTTAAATATGGAGGCAGTGAATTCATGCACTGTTTGCCTTTGGAGGCCTGGCTTTGACTCTGTCTTTCATTTTGTTTTAATGAAGTAGGTGGTCTCATGTAATTCCCAATTACTGCAAAACTCCAATGCCCTAAACCCCAGAGCTTAGAAGTTACGAATATTCACTGAGGCTCACCCAAGTTCTGAGGAGGTGACAATATTGCAGTATTTAGACAGAAACAGCTCAAAGCAGGTATATCCTCACAGAACTGTCTATTACAGGGGCATAACAGCTTTGAAGAAGCATGTGCTGGTGACTCCACTGGAGTACTGAATTAAATGGACCAGAGGTCTAAGCCACTATGGAAACTTTTTTGTGTCCAACTGAAACACCATTCTTCCATTTGTAGCCCATCTAATATATGAAAAATTTATGTAGCTGATCTAATTTATGAAAAGATCAAATAATTCAGAGGAAGATCGGAAACCTCACGGTACAATTCGCCTCTGGATGATGTTTCTACCTGCCCCAGAACATTTTGTTTTGGTTTGTAATCTGAGATGAAGACTATCATATAACATACATGGATGCTTTAGTTTACCATTTGATGCCATATGAGTGACATTCATCTTCATATAAGTCCTCACCCCTTTGTGAATCCCAAACTGAATATCCCACAGCTTATTAAGGAGATGGACTCTTCCGTAAACTCTATATCTCAGCTCTGCCATTTCTCTTCCTTGCCCATGGCAGAGCATTCATTCCAACTCTTTATCCTTGGCAGCAAAACTGATCTTGCACCTACCTTACTGGTAAACCTCTGAGCAAAGCAAGCTTAACTTTGTTTGAACAGAGAAAGGATCCTAGGGAGTACAAGACTCCAGCCAAAGCCCAGCTAGCTCAGTTGTCATAACATGTATCTCTCATTTGCAGTCCTCTAAGTGCTTGCACTTCATTCTCCTCAGGATGAGGTGAGACCAGTGCCTGTTAGAGCATTACCTCTTCCTATGACCTTCCAAGTAATTTCAGCTAGCAGTAAGGCAGCAGCTTTCTTTCAGATTTTGAAGATACTTGAGTATTCCCCCTCTTTGGACTGTGAGGACCACTTCCAGCCTTCCACACAGATTGCCCCTAGCCACAGACCATCTGATGATAGAAAAGGAATGGTGGGAGCTCAGGAGGGCACCACATGAGAGGCCATTTTGTCTTTTTCTTGAATCTACATTTAGAATTGAGGTGTTACTTTCCTTAGTGTGCAGTCTGCCAAGTAATGGTGATGTGGGTGCTGAAAAGGACATTTGTGTATATGTGAGAGGAGCACATAGAGCCAAGACTTACTTGCACAAGGCATAATGTGCAAAACGCAGGTTCCTCCTAATCTTTTCAGGCTTCTTTCTTTCCTTGTGTTTATCCCGTGCATTTGTGTCTCATAGCTATGCTATCACATAACCTTCTTGTTAAGTGCAATGTTGGGAGCAGCTCTTTCAGATGCCAGGTAATCCACTTGCAGCATGGATCCTTTCACATGGAGACTACATGATAGGACCTTATCCTCTTATAGGGATGTATGTATCCCTGAAAGAGAAAACAGATACTTGCAAGGTGGATTTCCCATTTTGTGAGGTTTTGTTTCACAGCTTTGCTGGCAGTTACGACACCCTTCACCACTTTCCCTCTTGTCTACAGTGGGGCAAGCACAGATTTACCTTGTAGAAAACATCACTGGCCAGCACCATGTGGGCAGACTTTGGAGCATCTGTTGGCACCCCAGTTAGCCAGACCATCCTGGCATCTCTGATGTCCCATAATAAAATCATTGTTTTCAGGAGGCATCTAGGGAACACAAGGTAGGTGGCTGTGGCCTAAAGTGTAATTCAAAGTCCTCCTCATAATATCCCCTTCATAATACATTATCTCTGCACAACAGGGGAGGTATCAGCTGTTCAGAGAAACATTGAAAAAATAAAAGATTAAAACTGTCCTCTCTAGGTATTATTTTTTATTAAGCTCTCTAAGTTCATATTTTATTTCTTTCATTATTATTTTAACGTCTTCGATTCAATTCACTTTCTCAGATTCCCCCTCACATGAGCTTGTTTTATTAAAAACTCAAATTCTCTGAAAATGCTCTTTAAATCCTTTGGACATATCTACATGTGAGTGAGCCCCGGATGTTCTTCCACTGACATCAGTGAAAGTTGGACTTAGGCCTCCTTGCTCTTGTTTTGCAGTCAGAATTGTAACTATACACCCTTAGGCCCTGGGGACTGGGCTCAATAGCCTGATGGGTCCTTTCAGAGCCCTGTGCTTGCACCGACATCCTCCCCTAGGGCCACCACCAAACAATGGTATCCACCTGCAGGGCACTGCAGGCCTGGGGCCTTACTACCTCACATCCTCCCCAAGAAATCTGTGTTCACAAGAGGTCTTTACCACTTCAGAGGGCTCCCCTTTGCCCCGAAGTCTTTTGTTGGCTCAAAGAGCAGATGTGGTGCAGGCAACCGCAGTTCCAGCTTCCCCCAGTGTCCCCCAGCACTCACCTGAAGGGAGCAGCTGAACAAGAGGAGGAGGTGGTTCAGCCCTACTGATTTTTCCATTCTTCAGCCTTTTAGCTGAGCTAGCATCAAAAAAGCACCAATTACTGCCACCTGTAGCAATGGCCTTGATGATGGGGAGAGCTGTCAGCTGGGAAGTGGACTGACACAACCAATTCATTTCACATAGGTCAGCAAACAGCCATCAGATTAAAATGATTTTTGTTCGCTATCGACCTGGTCTCGATTGGAACCAGTGACCCGAGATGAAAGGCTCAGAAAGAAGGGTTTCTATCTGGTGTATGGTCACACATCACTTCTGTCTCCATCTCACTCATTTTCTTGTCTAAAATGCTTTCTTTTCTTTTCCTTTTCTCCACCCAAAAAATTATAAATCCATCCTCTACTCTTTTAGTTGCAATGGACCATATGGGGATCTGTTAAGGTTTTGTTAAGGCTCCAGTAATCTATTAGTCATTCTCCCCTTTGTGTTACAAAAGATCTATCCTTCAAGAGGCATGTATTGATTTCAGCATTTCTGCAGCTTGTTTGAATTTGGAGGGCACTTGGTGAAGTAAAGCAGAGCCTAGTTTGAAATCAACAGTGGTAGTAAAATAGCATGAACAAGAATCAGGGCCAGTCTTACAGAGAATTCAACATTCAAACAATACAAGGAAAAGTTAAATGAATGGGAGAGGAGACACACCAGTAGCTCAGATCTACTTCGTTTGCTGAATAATGTTCTCTTGGCCTGGAAATGTCTCTACCCATTTTTAGAACATGGACAAGTCTTTAGTTTTATCTTATCACACCACTGTCTCTCATTTTTTGATCCTTAGCCACCCTCTACAGTATATATATATGAAGTTTCTAACCTTTCTTTTTTTAAAATTATTATTAGGAAAAGAACACATGCTGGGATTTTTTGGTGATAATATACTCTTCCAGACCTTCTTCATTTATTTTTTGTTTGAGAGAGCTTCCCTCTCATCTATGCTTGTGTTTAAGTGCCACTGTAATAACAGGGGTGTCAACATTTTCCTGAATTATGATCTTTGTTGCTTTTGAATTTCACAAGATGCTCACAATTCTTTGTTTTATGTTAGCATGTGGATAGTTTTTTTCTTTCTATGTCAGGGACGAAATAAATCAATGGGACTCAAGCAAAATTTTAGAGCTTATAAAAGTGATACTGGTAAGGATGTGGGATTCTGTAATGACTCTCCTTACCATGATCATGACATAAATACCCATTTTTTGAGAATGGCAGAGAATATCTACATAAAAATGTTACATTCTCTCTTCTCCTAAATGAATAGTGCAAATATGGTAGCCCACTACTTTAATCAATGTAATTTTCAGGCATTCAGAACATGGCATTTCCCCTGTATTCCATATTCCTCTGTAAAATTCATTATCTGTGATAAACTATTCATTTTGATTAAACCTGTAATCCATCCCGTAAAACACTGGTTATTATCATCCTCACTATATCTGAGCAGTACCATCATCATCCTCACCACCATCATTACCATATGAATCACTGGTAATAACTGATTTTGTTGGGATAATTGCTTCTTTGTCATGTCTGCAGTTGCATTTCCAGTACATGGGTGATGGTTGAAAATCAGGAACAGGCAGTAGTTAATTCCTCCAGACACTTGCATTTAACCCACAGAAGTCTGCAGGCACTAGACCTTATTCTGAAGCTTTTACTATTTACAAACCGGAGCTTGCTAACACTGGTCTTTGGGTCTTTAGAGAGAGAATTCTTGCTCTTTTGTTGAGAGTGAGCCCTTTTCATTCAGGAGGTAATGCTGAAAACACAAACTCCAGAAAAATAGTCCTGGAAGGTACCTTTGAAGGTCTTCAAGTCCATAGCACTGCACAAAGGCAGGATCATCCCCCTTCCTGACAGATATTTTCTATCTGCTTCTTTTAGATCTACAGTGACACAGATCCTGCAACCACTCCCAGTGATCTAGTTGGGTACTTCACTGTCATGACTGTCAGAAAGTTTTGCTAATGTCTGAATGAATTCCTGACTTGTGGATAAGGAGAGCAGGTTATTCTCTTCTTCTTTACTGGAGACCTTTTGTATATTTGAAGACTGTCATCCTAGGGTCTCTCAGACTTTTCTGTATGTGAACACCCTAAGTTGTTCAGCCTTCTCTCATCTTTGGGTTTTCTCCAATTTCTGTGCATCTTGCTTCAACAGCTAGACTCGAATTTGCACAGAGGATCAATGGTGAGCTAAGTATAGGACTGTCATACACTGACAATACCTGCTGTAATATCAATATATGTGTATAACATATACGATAGACTATAATATTATATATATTTATGAAAATAGAATATATTCTTATACAAGCCAAATTAATACAGCAGTGGCATCATTCATTAAGAATGTACAATAACGGCAGTCTGGCACAGTTCTGCCATAGACCAGTACCTGTGGCTTTACCAGTTGCTTTTCTTAGGAAGAACACTATTCTCTCTTTGAATAATTGCTAGACTAAATATTTTTGCCTCTTTCCTGGAGAATTCACTTCCATATTAGAAGATTTTGACCTCTGTTTTTGTCTAACTAGAACAAATTCTAGACACAAGATTGTTTCTGATTTCTGATGGATTGTACAGCAATATTTTTTGCTGAGACGTCTCAGGCAATGGACTTTTGAGTGTTTTTTGCCCACCTCTCATGCACATGAGAATATGCAGAATACCTTATTGTATGATGCTGCGTGATAGTCTACTTGTTCAGTGAGGTAACTAGACCCATGGCAACTCCAAAACAAAAGTTGTGGCTAGAGGGATGCTGAGCCTTTGCTAAGAGGTCCTGTTGAGAGACGCAGGAGAAACCACCTTGGATCCATGCAGCACTAATACAGCTGCATGGCTGCTAGAACAAAGTTTCTTTGGTTTTGACTAGGGTAGAAAGAGTTTGTGCTTGCCTGGAGTGTGGGCAGAGTGAGCTTGTGTCAGCCTACAAAGGTTTTTGCAGCCAAACCCTAAGACAGTGATGCAGAGTCTAGGCATTTCTTTAATATGCTCTGATTCATTCCAAAAACTCTGTCCCCTGGAGCTTTTACGAAATACTGCCTAACCAGTTGCTTCCCAGCCTGAGCACAGTACACTATCAGCCATCTAAGGAGTTGGTTTATGGAACAATCTTCCTTTTAGAGTACATTCAGCTAAAATGTGAATGCTTAAGGTACCTCATGACTGACAGAAATGTGAATGGCTATCATGAGTCTGATCCAGAAAGCTCCCACACTGAGAAAATCTCCAGAGTCTGTATCTCTTCTTCTCCATCCAGTAGCTGGTTTGCAAGACCACAAAATCTGATATTGTTCAACAGAGTACTGATGCCTAAATATAATGGGTCCACAAATAGGGCTCTGTAATGCTACAGAAACATAAACAACAGAGGAGGCAGTGCACAACACAACTAATGATGAAGTAGTTAAAACTTGGAAAAGTGTTTATTGCTAGATGCTGTGCAATTCTCTGAAAAATGTACACATATCATGAAAGTCTCTTTATTACTGAGTTTAATTCCCTTGTTGGCTTATTTTTAGGCACAGGTTCTGTCTACAAAGATATTTTTGGGTAAACCAGGGATTGCATGGTATCTGGACCAAAGTAAATTCTGTGGATGTTGGTAAATTGAAATTATAGTGTTGTTCAGTTTTCTTGGCTATCTTCAGTTCACTGTCTCTGGCTGAAGTAGTAGAAATAAAAATGATGTAATAATAATAATAACAATAATGATGCAACTATGCCACTTCTGCTCTTTCCTCATTGATTTGAAAGAATAGTTGTCTTCATCCCTTTTTATAATACTATGTTGGGTTGCAGTTTCTTGGTATAAGAGGCATTAGTGCTGGACAATGTGGTGACTCTTCTTAAAATCTAATAGCTTCCTCTCCAAGGGCAGTAGTTTTATTTAAAATTTGGCAAGGAGTTCCTGTACAGCATCCTGGCTCCTATATTGCCTAATCTGCATTTTGATATTGTTTTCATGAAGCTTGAACTCAAGCATTTGGTATAAGAGCCCAAAATGTTTCTCCTCTCACTTTTCTCCAACTACTCCCCACCAGCCAAACTGAAAGAAATAAAAATGACATCATACATATTCCAAGTGAAAGGGGGAAAAAGTGTCCTATAGTACGACTGACAGGCCTTGTGCTGTGTAGAGATGAATTCTCAGTAAGGGATATATTTGAGTTGGAAGTAGGTATAAAATCCTGTTTAAAAAGCTCATAACTTTCAGGTATGTGGGCGAAAATAAGAAATATTTGTTCTGTTTTCTTTTTGCTGTGTAGTTCTTACTTTCATAGAGGGGAAACTATTTCTTCAGTGTAGTAAGAAATCCTTTTGCCTAGTAGGTGTCTCAAAATGCCTGGATTTGTCTCTCCCGTGCTTGTTTCACACAGAATTATCCAGGGAACCCAAGTTTACCTGCAGGGTGATAAGAAGGAGCTAGGAAGCACCTAAATCAACTGTAGGTCCTGTCTCCCTCAGACCCTTTTGAATTCAGGGTCTTGCTGATGTCCATCAGGCCAAGCAGAGCAGTGCCTCTGGGCAGCTGTCAGGCCACTGCTCACAGGCTACAGAATACTGTGACACTCCTGCAGGTGACTGCACACCTACCACATACCACACACATCCATGTTTCTGCCTGGGAACTCTTGAACTAGTTTTGATGCCTACTGTGCATGCTCTTGCCAATGTGATGCAGTCATGAGAACGCAGCGGTACAGCCTTCGGCTTTCAACTGGAGCTGCATCAAAGTCACTGGCATATTGGTATAGATCTCCTTTCGTCTTGGAAAGAGGACTGCTTTGCATGGATTAACAAAAAGTTTGTGATTTCTTAGGTTTCTGTTAGGGAGTCTGTCACAGTGTTGATATGCTCAAAATGCAGTACATTTCTACATTTTCTCTGGATAGAAGTGGTGTTTTATGGTAACTATGCACTTAAAAGAAGAAACAACAAAACATTGGCAAAATATTGAAAGCAGCAGTCAGAAAGAAGAATATGTAGTGAAAAAGCTAAAATCAACAATAAAGGATATCATAAGGGATGAAATTTAGAAAATTGATAAGGAAAAGCCAAAGTTTGATAAGTCCCTATCTGGATTTGCTGAAGACAATGAACAGGAATTTTTAATCTGCAGTAGCAACAAAAGAAGTCCTAATGATGGGATTCAAATATTAAGAGATGGAGATTACACAAATGGATTCCTTGCACGTGGAAAAATAAGTATTTCACGGTTTGTTTTTTTTTGTTCTCAATGTACTCCTACTTTCATAGAAGCTCCTTTCAGACACTGAGTTACTGGAAGAAAAACAAGATAGCATCTTTCAGTGATAATCATTTATGAAACAACAGGTATCAGTAACTCATACGCGGAAGTTCAGAAACCAATGACTGATGAAATCTCCAGTTAACATTCAGTTTAAGTTCATCTCAGAGTACCAAGGATATTCGAGCTGTACGGGGTGCCAATGGCCTGCTGATAATCAAGAGGACAAGTGGGATGATCCAAATAACAATGGCCCAGTTAGCCCACCATTTATCTGGGGGGAAATAATGCTTAGACTGGTAAAGATTTTAATCAATAAAGAATTAGAAGACTGAGATATTTTGGTATTAATGACACCAAAAAAGCTGATCTTGTCAAACAACTGCAAACTCCTTCAGTGAGATTTGGAGTTCAACTTTTACAGATAACTACAAAGATACAATGTATTTCATTCAGCATTCAAGCTATGTGACACCAAATAAGAGTAAAGTTCTTTAAAATATCACTAGATCATGTGATAAATAGATTAATAGCTAGATACTGGCCTGTACAGAAAAGGTGTCCCTGGGTAATTATCTTTCAATGAGATTGTTCCTAGTGTGCTTGATAGCAGCCAGATGCAAGTCTAATCCTGTTCATCTTGGAGTAAAAAAATTGCCCTTCTAAATATAAATTTACATAAAAAGATTGGTAGAATGCTTGAGGATACAGCAGTCATATGAGGCAACGTGATCATATGTCAGACCAACAAAATGTCTTTAAAACTGCAAAATGGTGAATACTTAGGAGCAAAGTAGGTGGGCCTCTCCTGGAAAAAGTGGAGTTTTCTCCTAGAATGTGGCAATTTTGGAGAGGGTTGACACTCGCAGTGGAAAAGCTTCCTGAGCATGGCTATGTCAAAGGGGTCAAAGCAGTTCTTGAGTGCCTGCACAGGATTAGCAAGTGAAAGCAGTCAGTCCTCACTTAACAGCCAAGAAAGATGAAAGAAGTGGCTTTCAGTGAACACCTGAAGGAGGTTAAGCAGTTTATATTGTAGAAAAAAAAAAAAAGACATAAAGACACAACATTTGCAAAGAAAACTATATCAGGTTCAGGAAGGCTTTTTTACTGTGGTAGAGCCAAATCAAGAAAAATGGACATTGATGCCAGACCCACTCAAACGAGAAACTAGGTACATGTTTTTGAAGAGTCATTAAAATACTGGCACAAACTACTACAGGAGGTAGCAGTTTCCCTTTTTTTTTTTTATTTCATCTCATTAGAGCAGGACGGGTGATCTATTTTAATCAAGTACAGGTTATTAAACTCAATATGGGAATAACTGGGAAAAATATGATGCCATATGGTATGCAGAAAGTCAGAGCAGATGATCTAACAATCCCTGTGGTCTTTGTGCAATTATGAAATCTGTCCAATTAAATCCAGTGTTAGCAAAGTGCTGACCTCTAAATCTAGGCTTGCCCAGGACTGTCTTTAATGTCTTTGAACATGGGCAGATCAACCTGGTGTCACTGAGGGCATCACAAGTGAATCTTGGACTCATAGAGGTGATGGAATATTGAAATTGGGTAAGTTTACATATCTACCAGCTGTGAGTGGGTCTGGGTAGGATGAAGAAGGAGGTAGGCAACAGCAGTTCGCCTTTTGGCAGCGACTGTATACATATGACAGAGACAGTGGTAGAGGCAAATCTAGAAACCAGCAAAATCAATGGCAGGAGTCTCACTGATATAAGTTGGTTTAGGATTATGCAGAACCAGAATCATGGTGTTTCCACTTATTTAAATAGGAAGAGATACAGGGTTTAATGCAAATATTATACACACACTGCACATAGAAGTTGATGCATTCATTCTCATTCAGTGGCTATTACCTATTGAAAGCTCCTCTCTGACATGTCATAGATACTAGGCTTTTAAATATTTTGCTTATTGTAAACTCAAAGATTGCAATGTCATCTTTGCTATTACCTGTGACGCAGGTTCCAGTCTTTGTTTACTTAAAAGTTGGGGACCGGAAATATAGTAAAACTCAGGAGCTCTTAGGGTCCAGCCCAAGCTAACAGGAGGCACAAACCATCAAGCCCAGACTGACACATAGACATCTACCCTGCTGCCCCTGATGCCATAGAGCAAATGGCCTTACAACTTGTGCTGGCGACAGGACTGTCTACTTCCATCCAAATGACACCCTAGCACATGGTGTGGTGTTGAGTCAAGCTGCCCTCTCCAGGACTTGCCAGCAACACTCCCTTCTCCTTCATTTCTCATCCCAGCAAGGTATTAGAACTAATCAAAGCCATCTCTTTTACTAGGCGCTCAGAGTCTGTGTGTTAAATAAAATAAATGAGCTAAAGGCAGGACATCAGACACTAGGTTGAATTTCCTGTCTTTCGTGGTTAGCCTATCCTACAATACTCAGACATTGTTTCCAGGCTGTAGAGGAGACCAATATAGATTTGTATTTATTAATGATTTTAGTGTATGTGGGGGCTAGTCACTGTTATGTGCTCTTTAGGGTTTTTTTTCCCTCGTGTTCTGTTGTTCTTGCTGCTGCAAACACTTGTGCCTGGAGAAAAAAAGAATTAAAACGGGTGAGAAAAATAGATCGGCCTCTATCAATTGGCCTGTTCAGCAAAGAAGGAATAGATTTTACTCTAATCTGTACCATTAGCATAACAAGAGAAATGCTGGAGCAGTTGTTAATAACAGCAAAGAGGTTGTTTAAGTCAAGCATGTGTTTCAGCTCCACGGGCTGATTAATCTTGTCACCATTTTTTCTTTTTTTTTTTTTTTTGTTCAGAAAACTTTTCACTGGAGGCAGAGGGTAAGGGAGGGGGAGGGAAAAAAAAAGAGGCAGCAGAATAGCCACGTCCCCGCCTTCAAACCTGTCTCTGTGTCTACCCTTACTTCTGCCTGGATTAGTCGACATAAAGCTGTTTTCTACAGGCAGGGCCCTCAATGGCAAGTTAAATTCAGACAGATTGTGAGGAGTGGAGAACATGGGCCTGAGAAAAGGGACCCGGCTCCCGCCCTGACCCTGCTTTGTTCCCCTGCCGTGGTCACCTGCCACCCCGCACAAAGGCCCACGCCGCCGCCACCACTGCGGCCTCCACCGTGCCGCCCTGACCCGGCATGGCCCCATTGGCTGCTGCCCCGCTGTTGCCGGGGAAGGAAGGCTGGGGAGAGGCCAGGGAAGGCCGGGAAAGGCCAGAGGAGGCTGGAGGAGGACGGGGATGCAGGGTGGCTGAGTAGAGGCCATGGGCTGATGCCTCACAGGTGATGGGAAGGAGGTCGCTCACAGCTGGGAGACCTGGGCCGAGCACCTTAGCAGCACACTGGTGCTGAGGTGGGGTGGTCAGTCAACCCTGGACCACGATCTGCTGCTCCAGTGACCTCTTCCTGATCTAGTACAGGCCTCTCCTGCCTCTACTGCACTGTATTTTAGTCTCCATTTCACAAGGTGGGAGCTGTAGCTGCTTGGCTAAATCAACACCAAAAAGAGAGCGGGTGAGCAAGCGCAGCCAGCAGCTCACTCTTGCTATCCAAACCTCCCTGCATGCAGCGGAAGGTTTTTTCTGGTTTGCAAATGGATCTGCTGACAGAAATGCTGGAGAGAGGAGAAAAAACAACAGCTCCTCACCTAAATACCAGCTCCTCGCCTAAATACACTGCGCACCCCTCCTAAAAGGAATTTTGTCCATACTTGTTCCTGCTGCTGAAACAACACAGAAAAAACATTACTGCCTCCCTGCAATATTTCCTGATTCGGGAAAACATTTATAGACAAGCTTGTGTGTAAACATGCCAGTGCTGCTCTTCACTAAGGGAAGCTGCTGGCAGGCTGACACTAGTTCTGGTTCCTGACGTGGGTGAGGCTTTTGCCCCTGGCTGGCATCAGAGGGGCCAAGTGTCCCCACCTCTCACAGGAGCCATTTGTTGACTTCAGCCAGACCATGAGCAGAGCGCGGTGAAAACAAAGAACATCAGAGTCACTATGGTTGGATTGAAATTGGAAAAAATATCCAGTGAGGCTTATTGAAGCCATGTTATGTCATTAATGTGCAAATCTCTTTTAGTTGAAAGTAGTGATTTTGTGTTTGTGCCTACTTACATCACACCTGGTGTTTGCTGTGCGGTACTGAAGATCTCGGAAAGATCATAATGCCCTTCATAGCAGGTGTTACCTTGGTTCACCTTATTACAGGAAATAATAAACACACAGCTTCTCCTGCAAAAGATATCAGTAAAGGATCCTATATCTTCATGGTAATAACAGAGGATACAGTGGTTCCTCAGGTAAGTACAGACTCAGAAACTGTGGTAGGTTTGCAGGAACTGAGCATTCACAGCCAACCTGTGAGGAATCTGTAGGCTGAAAATCTGTCTTCAGAGCATTTGTATACTATAATCCTGCTCAATGATTCTGTCACAAGTCATGTTACCTGGCTGCTAGGATAATTTTATTCTGCCTATGGATATAAAATTTTTTATAAGTGGAGCACACACAATTTTCACAAATGTATTCCTTCATATGCACACTTCATCTTCCTTCATTTTTAAAAAAAGAAATAATGAATTTCTCCATGAAAATGGGTCTGTGCAGATTTTACAGACACAGCCATCATGGAGATTAGATGCTGTAAGTCCAGAGGTCCAGCTCTAGATTACTCTCTTTGCTTCCCCAAGCTCATCCCATTTTGTGGTAGAAAAGCTGCGAGTTACCCAGCCATGGTTTTCCTTCTATTATACGTTGCCTCTGGAAAAAGGATTTCGGAGTGCAGAGAGGGCCTTGGTCGTGGATTCAGCAATATATTTGAAATGGTCTTAACCAGCAGCGACTCAGCAGTTCTGTTATCTAACATCAAACCTAGTTTAGCCTGTAAAGTGCTTTACTCTCCTTACCCTTGTATATGCACAGAGAGAACATAAATCAATTTTAAATCAGATGTCCTCATGTAAATTTATGATAACACTGAAAATGGACTTTAAATGACTAGCAAAAGTGTGAAGACAAGAGGAACTGGTACTGAAGAGTGTAGTATATTCGTACAGTATTTGTCCTTTAGGTTCCTTCCATGCTGGTTCTGTGGTTGGCCGTATTAGAGCTGACAGGGTAAAACCACAGTTTTTATATAATACAAATGAGACTAATGGGAACAGTAGTCAAATGTAGTCTTGTAAATGCTTCTCTGATATTTGCTTTGTCACCATGTGCTGTGTTGCACTGCCTGACGGTTCCACAGGACTGGGTAGAAGGAGACATGAAGATTTGGGGTGTGGGGGGCTTAGTTTTAAAAGACTTCTTCCACAGTCCATGGTTGTTTTTTCCCCTCCATTTCTCCCTTATTTTGGTCTGCTCTAAAATGGATTTAAAAAATCAGGTAATCATCATTATTGCTTCCAGAGTCAGCTACCTTGCTTACTTTAACTCTTCCAAAATTCTAGGAGTAGTTGTGAGGGGATTTAGCTATGATTCGATATGTAACAAGTAGACCCAAATTAATGAAAAGTTAAAAAGGAAAGGGAAAAAAGAGGGTAAAAGATGCATGAATGCATTTCGGGAGATAAAATATCACTTCTGATTTATGTATTTTAGGAAGAGATATTTACACTGTTTATATGAACATAGATACTACCATAAATACAGATGCAAGTGATAACTATATTTTTTGAAAGTATACAGTTTTACAAATTATTTGGGGGGAATGGGAAGGACACATACGTATGAGAGATGTGATGTCTCTTTTAATTGCACCAATTCTCTATGTGAAGATTTATATGAACAGAATTGACTTACAAATCCAACTGCTAGGAACCTGGTCATCTTTTAATTGGGTTTTGGTCAGAAGGTACATAAGGGCAATAACTTTACAGAATTGTAAACACGGTTTTACTAGTAACATCTGTTGCGCTTTCTTTCTCCTTGCCCCATAGTAGGCTATTCTGAGCTGAC
The DNA here is from genome assembly GCF_003984885.1 of Neopelma chrysocephalum. Taxonomy (NCBI): domain Eukaryota; kingdom Metazoa; phylum Chordata; class Aves; order Passeriformes; family Pipridae; genus Neopelma; species Neopelma chrysocephalum. The sequence goes on from NW_020897691.1 coordinate 7,611,463, forward strand.
ACCAAGGATATTGTCATGAGTTAAAAGTGGCTCTCTGGAGACTGGACTGTTCTGTGCTTACAGTCTCTTACTCTAAAAGTTCCCAGGAGAAGCGCTTGACACACTAACTGTTTGACAGAAGGACAAGGCAAGATGACAGCTTGGGACGCCTATGTCCATCAGAAGTCTCAGTCTGTATCCCACTAGCAGAAGGTATTTAAAGATCAGACACATAAATAATAGCATTCACACACATTTGGTTACAATGCTTAATAGCCGTATCAGGAATCAGGAGAAAAAACAATGCATCCTTTATAGTATTTTTAAAGGAATTAAAACTGCTAGTTAGGACATTTTTTGCTTTTTGTCTCTTTGTTTTTAAACCTCGACTTAATGCCACTCTCATTATTTTAAGAGCAAAAAAAAAAGCCAAAAAACCCAAACCAAAATAACCTAACAAAAAAAAAATTTGCTTCATTTTCCCATCCATTGCAATCTCTGAAGGTTTTCCTACCAAAAATGGTCTAGCCTGTTTCTTTTTATTTTAATGATTTGATGCATAGGAAAAGGGTTAACTGCATAACTTAATCACATAATATCTTAGATTACAGATAGCCTGCAAAAAAAGGTTTTGCACTGTGGTAATAACTACCACTGCATCGTGGGAACAGACTGGCAGACAATGATGGAATTGACAATGGTGCATACAAAGGCCACCTTTGGGAGAAACCATATCTCACAGCATGCTGGGAAAAGTGAGAAATAGTAGCAGATGCTGTCAGGACTATAAGCAACAGATGCCTCCTGGCCAGCGTTCAGCCAGTACAACCAGATCACACCATTCATAAGCAGGGAACATTTTTTTTTCCTCCCTCCCTTTGTAGGAGGGAGGTAGCAAATACAAATATTGCAGAGGAATTAAAAACAGCAGATGGTGGCAGCAGGATTTGATGAGATCAGGGTCAGGTATGGGTATACATTTGGTAGTGGCATTAATCATCCTTTCCCTTTGGGAACTGAAAGTTCAGGCCACTAACACAGCATTAAATTGACCACCTTCAGGTTATGTTTTACTTACCCAGTCACCCTCAATACCCCCTTGTCATCCTCCCCCCACTTGAACAGCATGGCTGTATAGCTCTCTCGTGCAAGGCTCTGGTAGATTTAAGAGAGTTTAAAAGAACATATGTTCAATATTTGGTTAATTCAATTTGTGCTTAAATCATTAATAAGCCAGCCAATCCCGAACAGGAAATGTTAAAAGCCTCCTATTAAACCCTCTGCGTTATCTCTCTCTCTCTCATGCCAAACTGGTTGTTTTCACCTACAAATGCTCTCTGTTTATTATCTGCTTGAATATATTTGGTCACCTTTCATCTTCCATCTATTGCTTGAAACATTTAGCTTATAGATCCTGTCGTAAATGCTCCAAAGGAAATGAGGAGGTAAATAATACAACTCCCTTGGAAAAACAAAGTTGGAAGTGTAAATGAGCTTTCTTGCATGGGTTGCTCAGTGCATTGGGTTCAATACAGTCAGATCATTAAAGGAATGAAAATGAACAGTTCAGAAAGTGACACAGATTCCTTTTCAGAAGCTTGTTTTGGATTTTAGTTTTATTTTAAGAGTGGTTTGAACTTATTGCAGGTCTCTGTGTGAGGACTTGTCAAACCTCTGAGATAATTTTTCAAAACCAAAATGTATTTTCTCCCAGTTGTTGCTCTATTACTGGATTGTTGAGTAAACAGGATGGTGATGATGGCATAATGATTCCACTGCTAGGGTTTTGGGTTTATTTGGCAATTAGGAGAACACAGTCACGTGATTGGAGGATCTGCAGTTTAGCATTGTCTGTGATGCTGTTTTCCTCACCTTAGGTAGGTGATATTTTTTCCATTCCTCAGTTTTCTCTGTTGTGAAATAGACATTTTCATTATACCCACATCAAAGGAGTAGTGTGGATGGTTAAACAAATTATTCTTCATTTCCCGGTGAGTTTGCAGAGTCTGAAAAACATGCCCAGTAGGCATGTTATGTCAGATGCCAAAGTCTGACAGCTAGGTCGTTGTAACCTGAACCTTTGACACATAAAATGTAGGTTCTGAAATTCAAGGTGCAGGAGAGGTGAAAGCTGATTTCCCTTTATTGAATTTCTATTTTGAAACTCTGGTCCTAGGCTTGTTCAGAGTGTTCTGTGAAGACACCCAGCATTGTCCCTGCACCCTGACTTTCGAGGCCAGTGGACCTTCCTGGCCACCCAAAGCACTGATTTTCTAGAGACATAACAGAGAATCTGGCAACACGGTGTGGGTCAAATCCGGTCCTCCACTCGATTCTACTTCACATAATTTGGTAAATTTTTGCTATACTGATGATTAAATTTCACATCCTTGTTAGAGGTTTTCCTTTTAATTCTTAATCTAAAATTCATGCTTATTATTGAGTTATGATTTGAAGCACAATGTATCTGTATGCTGAGGGTAGATTGGAGATTACGGAGTCACTATTTAATTTATAAATTTGTCTGTTGAATAAATATGCTAGGATAAGCAAGAATGAAGAAGATATTTTATTCAGAGCAGGGGAAGAAAATATTTGCAGTCTCCTCTGAACATGTTTTCTTTCTCCCAGACTGTTATCTTCAGCATCATCAGATTCATTTGCCTCAGGGTCTATGGCTTGGTCTTTCTCCTGCTAAAGCCAGGTGACTCATCCTACTGAAATAGTAAGAAGACTGAGCTTTCATTATTCAGTATACTCTTCTGTTGTAATTATTCAACAAAAAATGGTGGAAATCTGTGTGTTCAACAGGAGATTGCACTGGAGATAGATGTTACTTCCTAAAAATGAATTTTCTCAGTTAAAAGGCAGAAGGTGTAAAATGAAGAGATGGGAATGATTTTTTATGCTAAATTGTTTCACAGAGCTGTGAGCCAGATGGGACAATTGGAAAATTGAGTTTCACCTTGTGTTTGTCAGAAAAAAATTACATTTTTCCCAGTTACCTTTCTCTCATGCCTGGTTGACTGTATGCTTGCCTAAAGCATAACTTGTGCTCTCCTGATGCACAAAAAATTACCTGATGAAATTCACAGCTTTGGGATATTAATAAAAAAAATAAAGAAAAAGCACTAGACATTTGCTTGGATAAAAATATTACCCACATGAATGCTATCCAGTCTTTGATTATGAATGATAAGGCTCTTCTGGAGCACTAACATCCAAGGTATCTACAGCTACAATGTTGAGGATTATATGAAGCATTTTATTATTCTTTTTAACGTTCTGGCTTTGGCCTCTATATTTATGATATTGGTGAAGTTATGAGAAAGAAATATTTATTCTGTTACTGCTGTGATAACCTGCTTGACTGAGAAGATATAGCAGACCTTTACTGGCTCTTTTTGGAGGAAATATTTGTATAAAAATCTGGGCAAGCACTCAGTTTACAACTACCAGCAGCTAAATGTCTACAGAGTAACATAATCAAAGGGAGTACTTTTACTGGATAGATATGGTTTCTCTGACTAAAAGAAACCAAGCAACCACATCGGCTCTGACGTCTTCAAAGTATGCATGATTTTGTTGTGCAAGGTGCCAGACTGAAAATGAATTTTTGTGGAGTCCAAACCAGACTTTTCTTTTCCAGTGATCTGGATAACAAGCTAAACTGATCCCTGAGGCAGAGACAACAGAGCCCTGTAAATATGAATTTCAATTATGATGTTCTGAAATCCATGTTGAGTTGTGGAGCCAGCTATTCAGAAATGGAAAAAAAATCATAGAATCATAGAATCATAGAATAGGTAGGGTTGGAAGAGACCTCCAAGATCATCAAGTCCAACCCCTGATCCAACTCCAATTACTATATCATGGCACTAAGGGCCACGTCCAATCTCTTTTTAAAAACCTCCAGGGATGGTGAATCCACCACCTCTCTGGGTAGGCCGTTCCAATGCCTGATAACCCTCTCTGTAAAGAATTTCTTCCTAACATCTAACCTAAACCTCCCCTGGCAGAGCTTGAGCCCATGTCCCCTTGTCCTATTGTTGGTTGCCCAGGAGAAGAGACCAACCCCCGCCTGGCTATAACCTCCCTTCAGGTAGTTGAAGAGAGTGATGAGGTCGCCTCTAAGCCTTCTCCAGACTAAACAAACCCCAGCTCCCTCAGCCTCTCCTCATAGGACTTGTGCTCAAGTCCCTTCACCAGCCTCGTTGCTCTTCTCTGGACCCGCTCCAGCACCTCAATGTCCTTCCTGAACTGAGGGGCCCAGAGCTGAACACAATACTCAAGGTGTGGCCTCACCAATGCAGAGTACAGGGGAAGGATCACTTCCCTGCTCCTGCTGGCCACACTGTTCCTGACGCAGGCCAGGATGCCATTGGCCTTCTTGGCTACCTGAGCACACTGCTGGCTCATGTTCAGCCTCCTATCGATCAGCACCCCCAAGTCCCTTTCTGCCTGGCTGCTCTCCAGCCACTCTGTCCCCAGCCTGTAGCGCTGCAGGGGGTTGTTGTGGCCAAAGTGCAGGACCCGGCACTTGGCCTTGTTGAACTTCATTCCATTGGAAATGTCCTGAATCTTGAATTTTGAGATACTGAAATCTTTGAAATGTGGTTATAGGTTTGTTCTCCTGAAATAACTTTCTTTACTTGTAATAAAAAGACATGCTGAAATATGTTGACTTCCATATTGCTCTTTGACATGATAAGAAAGATATTCAGTATTAAATACATGCTACCTGGTCCATAAAAAGACATATTGAGGACTGGCAGCAAAGACAGTTCCCAGCAGAGAGGGCAGAGCCGTGTCTAGGGTGGTGCAGGTAGACTTTGTGGCATGGAGACAGAGCTGAATGCAGGCATGGAGGTGGCCAAGGCAAGACATCTCCATGCTCCAGTAGGGATATGGGGATGAAGCTTTGGAAACTTTGGAATAACTTGGACTGTAGTGCTCTGGGACTCCTGCAGGGTGCAATCCTGGCAGATCCTGAAGTCCTTCACATTTTGAGATACAGGTATCTAGAGGTAGCTCCTCAAAGATCTGGCCTGACTTTAAGAATACTGAGCTGCCTCCTAACTTAAATTGGGGCTACCAAAAGCTTTTTAATGCCCCTGTAGATCAGATCTTTGATCGAAATTCCAACACCTGGATGGAGTTCTGACCTCTCACATTTGCCTCAGATAATCAGCAAGATCCATTCTTTTAATTTCCAAATTATAAAGAAAAAGTCTTGTTTGGGAACTTCTTTTTGTTAATAGCCAGTTGTGTGTGGTCAACACAATTCTCTTCCATTGCTCTTTCGGCAAAGTTTGAAACTCTTGTGATTGCTAGTGAAAGCAAAAATTAAAAAAACAGATCTTTTGAAGCCTAACCAAGCTTGTGTATTTGTTTTCCTGCTAGGTTTGGGATAAATCTTTCCACCCAATAGGAAGTTTTTTTGTTTTAACTTTCTGTCTAGAGAAGCCGATCACCAGACTTCCCCCAGTGCCCACAAGTTCAGCTGTCATTAGTCCTTTCTTCTCAAATGACTAATTTCCATCACTCCATGTCATCCATGAATGGGAAAGTAATCAGCACCATTTAGAGAGAAAAACCACTTGAGCTGCAGGATCCTTTTCTCTCTGTCGACTGATTGTGATTTCATATCTTTTATGTAAAGCAGACTTTCAGAGCTGTTACCTATTTAAGGAATTTTTCAATTAACATTTTTTTTCTTCAAGAGTGACCAGGGCCTTTCGATTCCATCACAAAGGATTGGCTTACTTTTCATATAACACTGTGCTCAGCTCAGTTCCTTCATCCTGAAAGTCTTTTATTTGGCAGTGATAATTTAGTTTAAACTCTCACCAATCAATAGCTGATCAATGCACAGCAGGAGAGGATTTCTATTGAAAACTCATTACACTTCAAGGGACTAAAAATTTCTCACTTGAACAAAAAGTCCTCCAACCTTATTCAAAATCTGTCTAATTGGCTCTTGGTTAAAAACAAAAATAAGCCTAAAAAGGGAAGAAAGTTCCATATGAACCTTAAGGAGAGACTGAGGTTAAGGACTGGTCCTGAAAGGTAATGAGAACCTTTAGTTTTTGAAGAACTTGGTCTATCAGGACATGCCAAGGTTAGGCTGTAATGTCAAAGTGCACTTTATGAAAAAGGTCATATTTATTTGTAAATGTTTGCATTAGGATTGATTTTTGTGGAGTGTGAATTATATTATTTCTGAACAATAAGTCCTTCATAGTTTTTCTCCCTTCATGAGACATGGTAAAATCCCAAACAACATGTGTAATCCATTATTGTTAGCTAGTTGTTCTTCTAACCACGGAACATCATAATCACGATATTGTAAAGCTGGGTTCAACACTACTTGTGATATAGAGGCTTGTGCTTTCCTGCAGAATGATCTTCAGCTTTCTCACGTGCTGTGAACCTGATGGAACTGATGCTGTGGGAAACTTGACATTGATTTCTGTGTCATCGCTTGTCTGTCCAGCTGAGATCACAGAACCAGACTGATAGAGTCTCATGACCATTTCTAGGGTTGCTCTGTGAAACGCCCATTGCAAACTCCTGTCTTTGTAGGTGCTGGCTATAGAATCATAGAATCAGCTGGGTTGGAAAGGACCTCTGAGATCATCAAGTCCAATCCTTGATCCACTACCACCACGGTTACTAGACCGTGGCACTAAGTGCCACATCCAGTCTCATCTTAAAAACCTCCAGGGACGGAGAATCCACTACCTCCCTGGGCAGCCCATTCCAATGTCTGATTACCCTCTCTGTAAAGAATTTCTTCCTAATATCTAACCTAAACCTCCCTTGGCACAGCTTAAGACCATGCCCTTTTGTCTTACTGATAGCAGCCTGGGAGAAGAGACCAACCCCCACCTGGCTACAACCTCCTTTCAGGGAGTTGTAGAGAGTGATGAGGTCTCCCCTGAGCCTCCTCTTCTCCAGGCTGAACAACCCCAGCTCCCTCAGCTTCTCCTCACAGGACTTGGGCTCAAGTCCCTTCACCAGCCTCGTTGCTCTTCTCTGGACCTGTTCCAGCACCTCAATATCCTTCCTGAACTGAGGGGCCCAGAACTGGACACAGTACTCCAGGTGTGGCCTCAGCAGCGCTGAGTACAGGGGAAGAATCACTTCCCTGGACCTGTTAGCCACACTATTCCTGGTACAGGCCAGGATGCCATTGGCCTTCTTGGCCACCTGGGCACACTGCTGGCTCATGTTTAGCTTCCTGTCAATCCAAACTCCCAGGTCCCTTTCTGCCTGGCTGCTCTGCAGCCATTCTGTCCCCAGCCTGTAGCGCTGCATGGGGTTGTTGTGGCCAAAGTGGAGGAGCTGACACTTGGTCTTGTTGAACCTCATCCTGTTCGAATCAGCCCAACTCCCCAGCTTGTCCAGGTCCCTCTCCAGAGCCCTCCTGCCTTCCAGTTGATCGACAGTCTCCCATCTTAGTGTCATCTGCAAATTTGCTGATGGTGGACTCAATCCCCTCATCCAGATCATCGATAAATATATTAAACAGAACTGGACCCAACACTGATCCGGGGGGGACACCACTAGTGACTGGCCGCCAACTGGATGCAGCACCGTTCATCACCACTCTCTGGGTCCGGCCCTCCAGCCAGTTCTTAACCCAGAATAGAGTGCCCCTGTTCAAGCCATGGGTTGCCAGCTTTTCCAGGAGTATGCTGTGGGAGATGGTGTCAAAGACTTTGCTGAAGTCCAGGTAGACACGTCCACAGCCTTCCCCTCATCCACCGGGCAGGTCACCTGATCATAAAAGGAGATCAGGTTGGTCAGACAGGACCTACCCTTCCTAAACTCGTGCTGGCTGGGTCTGATCCCTTGTCCATCCCGTAGGTGCTGTGTGATTGCACTTAGGATGATCTGCTCCATAACCTTGCCAGGCACTGAGGTCAGGCTGACAGGCCTGTAGTTTCCCGCATCCTCCTTCCGGCCCTTTTTGTAGATGGGCGTGACATTCGCCAACTTCCAATCATCTGGAACCTCCCCAGTGAGCCAGGACTATTGGTAGATGATGGAGAGTAGCTTCATGAGCTCTTCTGCCAGCTCCCTCATACCCTTGGGTGGATCCCATCTGGTCCCATAGACTTGTGGGGATCCAAATGGCTCAGCAGGTTGCTAACTGTTTCCTCCTGGATTACAGGGGGGCTATTCGGATTCTTATCTCTTTCTACAGGCTCCAGAAGCCAGCTGTCCTGGATCCTGGTCTGATTTCCCACAGTTTTTTCTTCATCTCACTTCTACTCTTTCCTGTGTTACTTCTCTCCATTGTCTCAAGCAGATGAGGCGAGAAAGAGACATATCCTCCACAGCTGCAAGAGCATGCCCTCCTGGCAAAACAAATAGCTGTATCCATGCCCCAGATGAATGACTGCTGCCACAGAGCAGTAGTGGCTGCCTGGTGGCCTCAGAATAACAAGCAGAAGCACCATGAGTGCACCTGTGCAGGTGGTATCCCAAGGAAGCGTTCCTTGCCCATTAGCCCAAGATTTATTTTGTAGGGAGATGTTTTGCTGTCTTTTACAGAAGAATTACATGCCCTTATTTCTTTCTTTCAGTTTTCTGATTTAGCAGCAATTCAGTAAAGCCACTGACATTTCCAGAAGTGCATTTTTCCACATTGATAGAAAACGGTGACTATTGGCTTTGTACTTATCTTTCTATAAACTGAAAAAATTCCCAGTCTAAGCAGTTCCAATGACCATTAAAAAGTAGATAAATAATCATAAAGAAGAGCATTTATTTTGACAAGACAAAGTTTTGGCACCTTTACCCACACACCCTAATCTCTTAGCCCAAGCACTGGTTTCAGTAGGCTCCTGGGACAGGAGGGCAAATTGAAAGCCTTTACTTTAACCCTGAGTAGTTAAAATCCAAAAAGGTGCATTGTGCTAGTAGTCCTTTCATAGCCCCTGCCTTTTTAATGATAGCTATTTCTCCTTATTGAACCTTTTCTTGTGTGTTCCTCTCTCCTCCTTTAAAGGCTTCTTTGAGTGAGTGCTGTGCCTCTTGTTTTTCTTTTCCTCTTCCTGCTTCCTCCCTCTTATTTGTTTAAACCATTCCCTTGTTCATCTGCTCTCATTTTCTTTCTGCCTCTAACCCCCCATTCAGTGTTATTTTCTGTTGTTTTTTTCTGTGTGAGTGTGAGCACATTCTCCTGCCTTATCAGCTCTCTGGCACTTTCTCTACAACATCTGAGTGGATGCTGGAATGATCTTTAGCCAGAATCTCCCTAGGGGTCTCAGTCCCAGGCTCCAGAGCTTCTGAAATGAGATGGAAAAAGAGAGACACCCTGGCAGCAGCTTGTCCCTAATGGCCAGATGGCCAGCACTCACATTAATACAATATCAGGCATTGCTGTAGTTCTGCCTTGGAAACTGCTTGCCTGTGCTGGCATCTTCTCACACTTGTATGACAGCCATGCCAGTCCCAGCACCCTCTTGGGAAAAGAAATGGAAATGACCACATAAATACTTTGAATTCAAGTCACTGTGCAACAAGAATCATCTAATATTTTCATGCGTGAATGTTTATGTTATCCCCCCTGCACACCCTCCCCTTTGTCCCCCTCTACTTCCATTATACATTGTCCTTTCCTGTATGTTTTGCTGATCTTGAATTCATCTCCCTTGCAGGCTGAGACTGATGTTTTTGAATTTACCCCAGCTTTCATGTGTACATCCTTTCACACTGTGCTTTGTCAGGTGGGACACCAGAAAGCAATTGCACATGTCAGGACTGGAAGCAGGCAACTATCTGCAACGGAACATTCAGTTGTTAATGTTTGACTATGGTGAGATGGAGGAAAAAGCAGGCAGTACCTTCTTTTTTTTTCCTTCCCATTTTTTTCATGACCTTGTAATACTGCAGAGCTTTGCTTTGTGTCATGCCATTTCCAGAAAAATATGGATGTGAAACAGAAAGTTTTGTGGTTGATGGCAGGATCAGGGGAGGCAGGGGTGGAAAAAAGATGTCGAGTGCGTCTGTGCTCACAACCACTCTTCCTTCTCTAGCTAGGAGTGCATGATTCAGCCTACCTCCATAGCCAGAGCTGCCCCTCTGGGTCTAGCTTCCCAAAAACTGTGATGAACAGTGTAAGCAAGGGCTGTTTCTAGGGTCCTTTTTCCTGGCCTTTGACAGGGTATGATATGTTCAGCTTTGGCTCTTGTGAGTTCAGACTTGGCCTGCTGTAGAGAAAGACGTGTTTAGTGTCACTTGAATGTTCAAGCTGCGGTTGTTCACACCAGTGTGTCAGCTTGCCTGTGTGCAGCAGCCTCCATCCTGTGTGCCAAAGGAGGAGAGTTACCTGTCTATGTGGGAACATTGTCTCCTCACGTGAATCCTAGAGCTTCCCACACTCACACATTGGGATGGATGGTAGCCTGAGCATGTAGGAGCACCTAACACCTCAGTGCAGCAGCAAAGCATAAGGCACTGAGCAGAGACGTGAAATGTGAGGCACATTTTAATTCTTCCAGAGAAACTGTGCATGGAGTCCCTCACTCCTGTTGGTAAGGGACTGCTCAGGTGGACATTTCCCTGATGGTGTGAATGGGGGCACCATCCGGGGCTATTTGTGCAGCTCTGTTTGCTTTTTAACCTCTGCTTGTCTCTTGCTTGTCTATCTCTCTTACAGTTTTCTAATCTTTCCTCGTTTTCTTTTACTTGGAGTGGAAAGGGGAGGGAGGCTTAATCCTACACTGCTTCCTTTTTTCTTTTTTTTTTTTTTGTAGGATAACCCTTGCTTGTTCAGGATCTGACCCTGTTCCCATTGAAGTAAATCCCAAAACTCCCATTTAGTTCAATGAAAACAAGAGTAGACAATTAAACCATTACTATTATTAATTACATTACAATGATGCTAAATACTACTGTTACAACTATTATGTCTTCTATAACTATTCCTATTGCTAGTATTACCGGTATCATTATTACTACTAATAATATTATTTGTTGCCTATTTCTTTACCTTTGGAGCACTTTGTTGAGGCTGGGAGCAACCTATACAGCCTAAAGGATTTCCAATTTGTGTTTGAAAAGACAGAAATTATTTGGTGGGAACCTTTAGCCAGGAAATTACCTCTTATGCTAAAAGAGGCAAGAACATTTACTTGAGTTTGCATCTAGGAAGTGAACAATGGCTGGAGTTAAAAAAAGATGGAGACTGAAACAAACAGATCTTGGCAGATCTGGCTTAGCTTTGTTGAAGACATTTATGAGCCTTTCAAGTGGCTTGGAAGTTGCAGGTCTAACCAGCAAGTGCTACCTTTAGACTTCGGGAGACATATTGAGAGAGCAGAACAGGTGGCTTGTCACTTTATGCACAGAGGGTTAGTAAATATTTGTTGGCAAACAGGGCTGGCATTAGCACACAAGTCTGAGTGTGGCTTCATTAAACACAGTTTCTGTTTCAGATCATTAATTCATTTTAATTATGTGTCCACTGGTCAGCATGGGTTGGGGCAGATGCAGGAGAAATGAATGGAAGTCGAGAGGTGAGGGGAGCATGCAGGAATGCCCCATGCGCGACAGCCAGAAGGGCGTCCTCCACGCATCCAGCCCACGTGCACCCTTCTCCTGCCTCTTCCTCTCGCCCAAGTGCTAACGAATTTTGCACAGGACGTTTCCTTTGGGATCAAATAATGCCTGGCTGGGGTAAATACCACTTGTCTGTGCTTCATGTCAGCAGCTCCACCTAGCTGGTCATTAATCCATGGCCTCAGGGGAAGTCCTGTATTTCAATTATTGTAGGATTAATGAGATTAGATCTAGTCTGTACCACTCAACAGTTAATTTCCTCATTTGAATGTTTAAAATTGTGTGAATGATGGGGAAAAATTTTATATTCAATATACGAAAAATTCTCCTCTGTGTAAACCCCATATTTGATTGAGGCAGAGAGAGGAGACAGCAGATGCTAAGAGAATAGAAAGTGCAGAAAGATTAAGGTCTGTGTTAGAAACAGAAATTGCACTAACCATGGCTGTCACATTAGAGCTGGTGCAATGGACTGACAGCGAGTTCAACTTAAACACCAATCAATATTAATGGCAATGGAGAGAGCAGCTTCTGGCCTGAGCAGTGTGTGAAGTAGTTCTTGTGCATATTTATTAGGATATAAGTGCATAGTATAGGATCCTCTTGTGCTGATCTCATCTGATTATATTATCCAAGACAGCTAAATATATATAGATAATAAAAGCATATGCTGACGTAGCATTAACTTGAACAACTAATATACTATTTGATTTTCCTTTGTGATGGGAGATAATCTTGATTCATCTGTTATCATTTCTATCTCTGGATTGCTGGTCTTGTATGCCTTTTGCTCATGTCTTTTCTCCAGGTATAAGACAGTTTTTTTCTTAATCTCTAATGCTAACATATGTGCACCTTTGTATATGTGTATCCTGAAAACATTTGGGTCAGTATTCTCTCCGTGCTGGCCTCTTCCTTTATATTTGATGCTGAAGCATAACAATTAAAAGCAGCACTGCTGCCCGCCTTTCCATCCTCTATGCTACTGCACATTGGTGAGGGTGCTGCCCTGTCCTTCACAGACTCTGGACTTGCCCTCCTGTCCTCTGGCCTTGGCTACCAGTGGGCATAGCCAGGAGATGCACCCTGTGGTGTGCAACACTGCACACTGACCCCTGACTTTCCCAAGAAAGGGAAAGCTCACTGATTTCTTTAAACTTTTGATGTGTTTACAGGCAAAATTGAAGCAGCTGTGAGAGTTTTTGAGAAGAAATACAATATAGGTCTAATGTTCTTTTCAAAAGCCTAACTAAAGACAGAGATATCCCCATCACAAATCAAAATGAGCAACTTCTGTCCAAAGACCGGATCATGTTAAGTGCAAATCCGCAGTGGGGTAGGGCTGAGAAATTGAGACTCGTGTCTGCCTTTAAATGTGGAGGCTGCAGCACAGGGCTATGTTTGGCATTGCTTCTCCTGGCCCTCAAAACCTTCATGCAGTGGCCGCTTCTGGGAGGAGAGGTGGAGGTATTGCGTCTCCACTCAGCCATTCCCAGCCTCTTCCTCAAGACACTCCCTCCCCAGACTGGTAGGAGCATGGGATCAAGTCCTGTGGGACAGGGTAAGGGACCAAGCTGTGTTTTCCACTTTCTAGCCCAAGTACACCACATTATAAGGCCAGAGAAGCTCTTGACATTTGTCCTCCAGTTGTGTTTAAAGGGTAAGAGGGTCCTGTTCAGTCCTGGGATGTAAAGCATTGAGGCATCAACCTTCAGAAGGGGCGTCATCATGGTAGATAAGTGTGTGGTTTGTACAGTCCTCAGTAGGGTGGTCAGAGATTTAAGACACAGTTTTCCCCTGGCTGCTCTATGAGGCTGTCACAGAATAAACTGCTTTTGACACTGGTGGGCAAAAAGTGTGCAAAGTGCCTGGAATGTGGGGAGTCACTGCACTTCCTCCCCCTTAATGCAGGTGATGCCAAGAGCTCCAGGGCTGCAGAAACCTCAGCAGGGCTGAGATCAAAGAAGGAGAAATGAATGGGCTAGAGGATTGGCCACCATTCCTTTTATCTATATGAAAAATATCAGTTAAAAAACAGCAGCAGGTAACCTGCAGGCATCATGGGGTCTCAGCAGTGATCTTATCTAGTCCATTGTCCTATCCTGATAATGCTTCTACTGGGAACTCGTATTCATTAGGAAAAGGTCTATTAGTCTCCTCAAAATAGTTACAAAATAACTAATTCTGGCAATGTCAGTCACTGTCTGGATTACACCGAAAGCACACAATTCCGTATATCATACACACATATATATGTACGTAAAATGATTCTGTCTGCTGTTACCAGATGTCCCCATTATCCATGTAAAGGATAGAGGGCATCGTGAATTTTTCATGCAGAGTGATTTCCATTTAAGTGCTGATCTGGATAACATTGATCTGTAGTCCCCTGGTCATGCTATTATTCTCTCATAGACATGAACAATTTTGATTCTTCCAAGGGAAATATAATTTTTTTTGCCTCTACATTTGTGTAATGAATAGGACACAGAAAGAAAAGGAAAGGTTGAATGGAGCAGGAAGCCTGCGTGTGGCATAACAAAGAGAAGAGTTTTATAGAGAACTTTCTAAAAAATGCAAAATGTTGACTAGAAGTATCCTTTAGGAAAGTGATACATTTGATTATTATAGCCGTAACAATGAGCTTTAGTTACAGCAGTAGTAAATTGAGTATCTCACTGGGGACAAAGCTGCAGATTAGACTTCAACTTGGAAATGATATACATTCAAGTAAGCTGAATTTGATCCCAGCCTGGCTGTGTAATGTGGTGGCAAGGGGGCAGGGAGAGCAAGAAGAAAAAGAGAGAGAGATTATAGGGTGTGTGGACCATATAATGCCTGTGTTTGAAGTTGATCCACTTGAGGAACCAACAGGATGATATGGTGGGGGCCCACCTTGTCCTTTTAGTCTTCAAATTCAGAGAAAGGAACTGTTTGCATCAAACTTTATCCTCTATTAGAGGTTTATTTTTCTTAGTCCTCCTCAATGCTAGACAAGGACGGGCAAACATCCACCTCCATGTAAATCATCTGCATTCTCAAACAGCAAACATCAGGAGAGCTGCTGATGTGTGCAGAAAGGTAGCAGAATATGGTGAGGGAGAATATCTTCACTGTCTCGCTTGGAAGATGAGCTGAGGAGAGCAAGAAAGCCATCAGTCATCTTCCTCAGGCCATTTCTTTTGGGTACGGATGACAAATACCCATCTCACCTTATGACTGTGGCCCATATCCTGTGTGATGAGATGCTGCTGAGCAAGGGAAAACAGCATCTGTGAGAAATGTCCTATATCCTCAGACTCTCTCGAATGTGAGTGGCTGTTCCTGGCACTTGTTCCTCTGTGTCCAAGATGAACACTTTCCCAAGCATACAGTGCGAGGCTTTGCCTGCTCTCTTGCCGCAGCAGAGCCAAAGTCGAGAGGTGGAGGGTTCTGTGGTAGGACTCAAGCCTGCAGCATCTGCTCACAGAGAAAAAGGAGCAGTGTGTTTAGTCTCTCAGTCTTTTTGTACAAACATTCCCTGAAATCAGCGGATTTGCTCACTTCCACGAATTTTTCACTTTTGCTTCCTGTGCTAAGGATGTTGTTTCAACAGACCCCTGGGCACCAGGTAGAGGGAGGGCCGAGGCAATAAGATGTCCCTCTCTCTTTCCCCACCCCCCTTTCTTTTTTGAAAGCCACCAAATTTTACACAATCTGTTCAACTCATCTCCAGAGGTAAAAGACAGAAACAGTTGCCAGTTATGTGGGGCTCAGTGATCAGTGGTATCAATGCAGTCCCTTCATTTGCCTCCTGGCTCTGGCTTCCTGATCGGTATGGCCGTTAGCAAAGACAATGCCAGCAGAGCAGATGTAGAACTACAAACCACTGAAGGATGAAAGGGAAAGAGAAAAGTCTGTTTATTGCAGCCAGCTCTAAAGGGGAGGGGGGAAAAATGACCCAAACTCCATCCAATTAAATTTTCTAATTAAACTGGGGACACACACATTCTCTTCCTCTCTCATTCCCTTTCTGCACACACGCACACGCTCACACACGTGCGCACCCCAGTGCTTTCGAAGTGGGGGTCCTGCCGTGGAGCTCATCCTCCCAGCTCATAGTGGCGTACAGTGTAACAAAGAGAGGAGCCTGGTCAGGCTGCAGAAGTGATAATGACATTTTTTTTAATGGAGAAAATTCACCTCTCCAGCAGCAGCATTTATGGGAAAAACAACTGATAAGAAAAATACAGAAGAAGCAGTAAAGTAATGAAGAAACAATGTGAAATGTGAACAACTTCCCAGGTTATATTAGCAGAATTGTAAAAATTAAACAAACTCTCTGGAAGACTTAAGCATGCCCTGTGCTGACACAGTATTTTGTTACTCTCCAGTTCTGTGTGTGGCTTGAGAAATCCAGATGTGACTAGTTGGAAGTTCCTGGCTGTGCAGGTGGCCCTCACAGCTCCCTGCTTTGATCCTATCATTGGGAGGGATGGCCAGGGTGACACACCGCTGGAGCCAGCCTCTGCCAACACCATGAGAATATTCAGGGCAACTTTCTTTAAGAAGGACTTGGAGATGGATAGGTCTCACTAGAGCATTGAGGAACTCCCTTTCCTCCTGAGCATCTCTTTCAAAACAGAAAAATAGTCAGGTGCGCTCCTTAATCAAGGGAAATGCACAAGGTCAGTGAATTTACAAAAAGGGGAGCTGTAATGATACACTTGATAGTAAACACATCCAAGCTAAGCATGAATCCCTCTGGTAGTTCAGCTATGCTTTAAAACTGGCAAAAAATTTTCTTGAATTGAGACTTAAAAAAAATCAAAGCCAAAACACAGTACATGATCCCAGATATCATTCACCAGCCTGAGCAACAAGCATCTGTCGATGAGTGTCTTGCGATGTATCGCCATAAACACAAAGCATGCTGCTCAAAATGGAAACTTGAATTTTACAGGGTGATGCTGAAATACCAAATATAAATGATAATCTGAATTAAAGTGTGTCCAGCATGCTGAGAATAACAAAGGCCAGCACAAGGTCACTGTAAGCAGCTCATGGTAATACCCAAAGCTACAATCAAGCCAATCAACAGCTGGTCACCTCCATCTCTTTCCCTTTGGAGATCCCAGAGGTTTCAAGTGTCCCATCTCTGAGGATGAGCCAGGAAACTCCAAGGGTGGTGTCTGCAGCATGGGCTGAAACCTAGTGGGATGTTTTCACCACAGTTGGTGTTGCTGATGTGGTGGAAAGGATGATCTAATATTTACAGAAGGTTTGGGCTGGACTGAAGGTTAACTGGCAGGAGTTCACATAAGATGACATGGAGGGAATGGTAGGTTGCACACAACAACCAGAGGGATTGGATACAATTATGTCACTCCCACCAATTATGGCGTATAGGAAGTTATTATTAATGAACCAGGCGGAAAAGATGTCACTGGGTACTAGGCTGCCTCTTGAATTCCCAGGTAGCCACTATGCTGAAGAGTGATGGTACTTGTGTGTTCACCCAGGACTGGATCACTTTCAGGTGAGAAAAGCTGGGCTGGGGGTTAGGCACAATGGTCTCTCTGACGGAAAGGTAGCAAGACTCTGATCCTGTCATTTACTTTCCTGCCTCAGTTGTCCCTTCTCACAGGCTCCATGGAAGTAGATGGGGTTCAGGATTGGCACAGCCCAGTAAAACACTGAGCCCAGTCTGACCATGATTTTTCCGTGTAGCTGATCCAAGTGAGTTAATGTGGTTTTGTAGACTTTTGGGTTTGTTCTAGGAAACAAAGAACTTGAGGTCATCAGCTCTCAGTTTGATAATTTCTAAACTGAAATAGATAGAACCACAAGTTTTCAGGTTGTGGGCAGCTCTGTGTACAGGACTGACACAACAAAATAATAAAATTGAGAAATAAGCATCAGCAAGCCCTCCTTAATATATTGGCACATAGGTGATCAGAATTGAAACTGATATAAACTCAGTATCCACTCAGCCTATAGAATATATTTGTCACAAACACTCCCCTGTTCAGTCTTTCCAGCTGTCCTTCACATAGTCTTTTACCTGAGCACCTGTTCAGGAGAAGCTGAAAAATATGCCTATTGAACACTCTCACAGCATCACCTGGCCCTGGCTATGAAAACTTTTCAAGGACTGAAGACACATTAGGGCTCTCTCACATTGGACACATCAGTTTGTTGGGAGAATTTTCCTCCTCTCAGGATGTAATTCTGCAAAGGCTGGTGAGATTCTACTTTTTCAGAAAGTCACCACATACTTTTGCAGCCCAATAGATGCTAATGCTCTGAGAATGTTCTGACATATTAATCTGCAAGGCTGTTTCTGCTTAGAAAAGTAGCTTTTGCTGACTGTCACCAGTGAAAGAAGGCAGATCAGAGGAGAAACTTAACAGTTGACCCAGTTTTCAAACCAGAACCAGGTGCCAAATTACTGTGTCTGAACATTCAAATGAGTGCACTGGTCCCTAAATACCTGTTTTACTAATCTAATAGACGTTTGCAGAACATAATGCAGGGTCAGGGTGCTAAACTTCATTGTCTAGATTTGAAAATGCGGCACTTCATTCCAGGAGTGCAGAAGCAGAAAGGAGCTCTGGTCACCATCCACTCCAGTCTGGGAGCATCACTAGCAGCAGCCAGGCAGACTGCCTTGGGCAGAGGCTGAAGCAGAGAAACAGAACTCTAATTTTGGTGGGGAGGAAAGGCCTGAGAGCTGGGAACAGGGCTGGGTATAAGGGGTGCAAGAGGGATCAGGCTGGGTTTGGGTGGTATGACCATCTGCCCATGGGGAAAGCAGAGGTAGCATTGGTTGAGTTTAATGGAAGAAATGTTTAACAGCTCTCTTAGCATTTGGATGGGCTGTGGCTTTATACCCAGGTAGCTGACCAAGCCATCTCCAATACTCCTTTGGTTCTGAAAATCTGCTGTTCATACTCCCAACTCATCTAACCAGATCCAAGAAAATAGGATTTGTGCCACTGACATCTATGTGGACACACTGTGTCTCCATCACAGTTAGATAAGGGAGCTATTTTCTGAACAGATGATGCTTTTGCTTATGTTTCTAAATATAAATGACTTTTTTCTACTTGAGGTGATGAAATGCCTGTTGCTAGCTGCATAGATGCATGCAGGTCCTGTAGGTAGCCTCTGGTCTTTCCTTCTTCTGCATTCTTTCAGACAAATAGGAAAATAAATAATTTAATTTAGTTGTCTTCTGATTCCCACTGGTGGTGGGACCCCTGAGTGTTTCTGTTCAGTGCTCCACCTCACCTCCTTGGTGAGAAAGTGATGTTTCGCATGAAGAAGGAGCACATGTTGCTCTCACCTTTCTGAGGAGTTTGAAGTTGTTTATATTTGAGGTGTTACAGGTATCTCTGCGGTGAGAACAGAACCACACAGATCAGCAGATGGGCAGATAGAAAGATATACAGAAGGATAATCTATGGTCAGATTATTAAAAAGTGCCAGGCACCCACTATTCTCAGAAAAATAATTTTGTGTTGTGAAAAGGAGAAATAGTTTCATATTGCAAGATAAATATCTTCCTTAGGAGTAGATGTTAATCAGCATGTAGTAGGGTTTGATCCTGTGCAAGTTTTTCTTGACTCAATCTCGACTTTTTTGCTTCCATGTAGTTAAGTCAGTATTTGTTATACTTGAGCAGTTCAAAAGCAATAACACATACGTTCTTTCTGTGAAAAAAATAGTACCATCAGTTTTCAGAGGAAGACAAACACCTCCTCATGTTTTTTAATATATTTCAGGTCAATACAAAACCAAATTTCTCTTTCAAAGATCTTTTATATCAGATTTTTCTATGGAAAGCAGAAGATGCTGGTATGTTCCTTGCTTCTGCTTTCTCCTTTGCCTAGAAGTAACCAGACAGGTGGTGCTGGACCATATTGTTTTTAATTCAGAGTGGAGAAGTTCAAGTACCACACACTAGAAATAATTTCTTTTATGTATTCCCAACACAAAATGTATAATAAGGAGAACTGCTCAGTCACAAACCATTTAGCAAACATCTCCGGCTGCCAAGCCCCACAGAAGATCCAAATGTGCAGGTATGTCTGAAGCAGCAGAGTCCCAGGAAGTGAGGTGTGAGGAAGACAACTCTGCCTGGCAGATGAGGTCATCAGCACTGATCCAGCACTGATCAAAGCTGGCAAGGGCCCTGATTATCTTTTGTTGGAAAGGTAGACCTGTCTTCCAACCACTGCCTGGTGCCAAGTTATCTTGGCACCAGGTGTGAGGATAGGTGATGGCTGTGGTGGGGATGACAGTCTGTCTCTCTAGAAGAGGTCTGAGTATGTCCTTATTGGTCCCATCTCCAGGACTGACTCCATAGGATGCTGAGTTTTCACATCACTGTGACTTTATAGCAAAAGCAAATAAAAAATACAAGGTGGTGATCTTTCTGCCATGTGGAAACTTTAGATGACAGGGTATAAACCCACATGCAGACAGACTATAGCTATCATCGTGTCCTCTGGCACTTTCCTAAACTCAGTCAAGGACTCAAGTATTGAAAATACGTCTTCTAGGCTCTAACATTCTTGAGAGTATGCTGGATTATTTACAATTTTTTGGTGACTTAAAACTCTCAATCTCCATTATAATAATAGAATCATTAAAGCTGAAAAAGACCTCTAAGATCACCAAGTCTGACTGTTTACCCAGCATCACAGTGTTCACCCCTAAATCATATCCCTAAGTGCCACAATCACATGCCTTCTGAACACTACCAGCGATCATAGTTCCACCACTTCCTTGGACAGACTATTCCAATGCCCCTTTCAGTGAAGAAATTTTTCCTAATATCCAGTGTAAACCTTCCCTGGTAAAACTTGAGGCCATTTCCTCTTCTATCACTTGTTACTTGGGAGAGGACACTGACCCCCACCTAGATAAAACCTCCTTTCCAGTAGTTGTAAAGAACCATAAGGTCTCCCCTGAGGATCTTTTCTCCAGGTTAAACAACCCCAGCTCCCTCAGCTGCTCCTCATCTGACTTGTTCCCTAAACCTTTTTTTGTTGCTCTTCTCCGGACACACTTCAGCACCTCAATATATTTATCTGTACGATTTTCTTGTTTCTATCCCCATCGTTCCCTGAAACTGGCAAGATAGAGGGGAATACTACTTCTCCTCAAAGTTCCTTGACCAGCTACCCTGATGTCCCTCCTGTTTGTTCTCAGACTTCTTGCTTGGACTTCATCATTGCTCACCTGAAAAATCATAATAATCAGAGGACCGTACCAGACAAGAGAGTTTCTTGGCAGTGCCCTTACGCAGGCCCCAGGGAGACAGCACACTTCCCTGTGGGTTGGCCCTTTGTTTCACTCAGAAGGAGTCACTGACGGCAACTACCCTTCTTTTTTTCTTTATTGAGGAGGTCGTAATTAGGGGGATAGGCTGACTTGCCCTAGGCAGATTGTTGTGTGCCTGGAACTCAAGTTCCCAGAGACTCATATCTATTGTATAAGGGCACCTGAGAAGATGAGGTAGGCTGCCTTGAGCAGAGACCTATTTCCATTCCCCCCCATCTCTTAGGTCCCCTTCTTCTGCCTGGTGGTGAGATGGTAGGGGATTCTATGCTTCTTGTGATGCAGTCGGCTGGTGCATTTGCCACAGGGATGGTGTAGAGCGGCTCCACCAGTAAATCTCCTCCTCTGGGTCCCTTATATTTCTTAACCTTTACACCTCCTCTCTCGGCTCTGCCACCAGGATGAGCAGATCATCTGCCTGTTCGCATGTCACATAGCTGTCATCTCTGCTGTCATCCAATTCCAGTGCCAGACTCTGGCACTCCCTCCAGCCTGAGACCTGGACAGCTGCATGTTTTTGTGGGAGCTCAGTTTGTGTCATTACATCCTTTCTGGTGAGTGAAGAGGACATAGGTCCCTGCCAAATGGGTACCATACCTGAGCGCCTTCCAAGAGAGTAATGACCACCAGCTTAGTTCATCTTTTGAGCTGGTGGGTGACTGTACCCTCCCTGCATGTCCTCCCTGCATGAACTGCTACACTAACTGCTGCAGGGAGTTGGGATAGAAGTTGAAGATGGGATTTTCAAAGGTTCTGAAAGGAAATGAGATGTTGACTTTCTACCTTCAGCTCCTTTGAAAACTACCACCTGGATTCATTTAAATATTGTAATAATTTGTAAAATACTTAATTTTAAAAGATGTCTTTTAGTGGCGTGGTCTGGAGTGGAGCAGAGGAAAAACAGTCAGACAGAAAGTAAGCCTATTGGAGCATTTGAGAGGCAGAGTGCCTTCAGAAAATAAATCAAACATTTCCAGGTAATACTGAGCCTTGTAATACCTTTCTTGTGTCTTTGAGAGTTCCCAGCAAGCCTTCTGCCTTGCTGGCTAGAATGATTCTAAAGCTAAGCTGATCAAAAGATAGTGACACTCAGCTTTTTGGATTGCTTTTTTTTTCCAACTGAAATGTCTGTTCTTGCCTTCTATTGGTATTCTGAGAAGTCTGCTCCTAGTAGGAAGTTGAAGGGAGACGTAGATACCTGCATGCTCACTCTAAAAGAGTGGAGTGTCGTTCAGTAAGATGAAGACCAGACAGGTCTAAAGAAGGAATCCAGCCAAGCCTCTGCTTGGATTCTTTTATGTCTAACAATGACTGAGAGATTCCAGACAGCAGAGTCCATCTGTATCAGAACTTAAGGGGGACTCTTTCCTCACAAAGCCTTTCACAAACCTTGTGAGAAGGTGAAGTACCAAATACCTCTATCCTTCTGTCAAAATTCATTGAAATTTTCTTATGCATTAAAAAGTTTTTAAACAAAAAAATGACATAAAGTCACAAAAAGCTGAATTAAAAGGTAACTTGAGGTAGAAAACCTGCAGCGCAGGATTACGTTGGCTTTTTCTGTAGCTGTTAATACTGTACATTTGTTTTTCAATATTGTTCCTGTGACTGGATACCTCTTCTGCCTGACACATTAGCTGAAGAGATGACATCCAAGAAGGTATTGGAGGAAGCAGAGCACAGAGACAAGAAAGGTGAAAAATCTTTTTGAAAAAGGAGTTGCTCTCATATGCATGTCTGTGTCCCCCACCAAGGTGGGGATTACAAGTAAATAAGAGCTATTCATTCTCTCACCAAAGGTTCATCTGTCTCTGCATCCCAATCGGCAGCTCAGCCCCACCAAGTCCCTGAAACACTGTTTGCATTGTTTACTGTATGTGGTTTCAGAGAAAAGCTGGTGTTACTGTTATTTAGCACCAGCACTCTCCAGGCTGCCAAAATCCTTGTGCCAAAAAAGAAAGGTCATTTGAACCTCAGTGTCTTACAAAACAAACTCAAACTCTCTACTGTGGGAACATGCTTTTTCTTGGGCTGATCCCATTCTGCAGCCAGAATGGGCAATGGCAGGCTCTTCCCCTCCTGCTGTGTCTGGAGGTGAGTTCTAAAATCCCAATGAATCATTTTGTTTGTTTTGTGATGCTTTTTATTTTTTAATAGGCACTCTGCCTTTTGTTAATGACAAAAAAATGGCTCCTTCCATCTCTCTGAATAGTAGTTGCTGCTGCAGGCAGCGTGTGTGTCTCGTGGCTGATGGAGCAGCAATGGGGTGTGCATTAGGGCTGAGCCAGTCCAGCCTGGTGAGCAGAAGATACCGATTTCAAACTCCTCTCTTTTTCTCCAAATGTCTGCATCAGTTTTGCATACCTGCATAGCTGAGAAGACATTTACACGGCTACGGTCCACAGAAGTCTGATCCCTGGTTGCTGCATCCCCCTCCAGCTAAATGTCTGAACATCGTGGTGGGGTTAAAATGATTGATCATGGGCAATAAAGGTTAGACACTTAAATCCATATGTTTCATATAATGAGTGCCTACAGCTCCCGTTATTCTGAGCAGACAGTGGGGCTAGTCATTGAGCCTGGAAAATCGAAGCCTTTCTTAGGCAACCACAGGATCACTTAGTGACGGG
The DNA here is from genome assembly GCF_003984885.1 of Neopelma chrysocephalum. NCBI lineage: Eukaryota > Metazoa > Chordata > Aves > Passeriformes > Pipridae > Neopelma > Neopelma chrysocephalum. The sequence goes on from NW_020897691.1 coordinate 7,634,973, forward strand.
CATGAAGATGAAGAACTTGCTTTGTGGTCTCACACGTAGTCTTGTGAACCTACCTATGGTCTCATGGAACAAGCCATATTTTGGAGAAGGAAGGGAGCCCTCTTTTATGATCATGCCCATCTAAAGCAGTCTGTTGTTGCATCATGGGAGGGTTGGTACTATTTTCAAACCTGGCTGGATGTACATGCAAGCAGCATAGCGACTTGCAGAGCTTGCTGTTTTCTGCAAGACCAGGATGGCAGCTTGGCCTGGCTGAGGGAGGCACTGACTGCGGATTTGTCAAGGCCAAAGGGCTATGGGCTCTCTCAAACTCCAGGGCATTCACATTGGACCCATGGCCAAACCAAACAGATTTGGTGGCTAGAGTTAGGCCAGGTGAGTTTCACCCATAGGACACTTGGTCTCCGAGGAGGCAAGAAATTTAGATAAGATAGTACTTGAAGATACTCCCAATGGGAACTGAGCTTTGAGGAGTAATTTGTGGCAATTTCTGTGGCTAAGAATTATTTCCCAGTGAGTAGCAAAAATCTGGTTGGGGGTCAATGTTTCCAAATGCCAAGGCTTAGGAAGGTTTTCACTCTGCCAGATGCAAACTCACTCACCTTCGAAGCATAAGTGGCTGGGAAGCACCTCACATCACCTATCAAGCCTCAAAGCACCACACTGCTCCTTTAGTGCAACCAAGGAGTCCACAGTTACAGCCTCAGTAATGCTGCACCATGTTTACTATTGTGCATTTTAATAGTTTCTAAACCATTGTGGTTGTGGAATTTCCCTCTCAGTAGATATTCAAGAACAGCCTGGACACAATCCTGTGCCATGTGCTCTAGAACGACCCTGCTTGAGCAGGGAGGTTGGACTAGACTGTGGTCTCTTCCAATCTGACCCATTTTGTGATTCTGTGATTCTGTGATTCTGAATTCTGTGATTCTGTGATTCTGTGATTCTGTGAACTAGTGTCAGTTTATCTCTTCCATGCAATGCCTAAGTGGTAAAAGAACCAATAACCTTAATAAGGGAGTAAGAGTATTGGCCTAGTGGTCTAAATACAACTTAGTTTTATCTCTGTACTCTGGGACTTCAGATACAAATCTATGCAGAACTGATACTGCCTTCCACCACTCTGAAACTGATAAACCAAGCAGTTTGTTATGCAGAAGTGGTATTTCTTATAAAAGTAGGGGTTTACTCAGAAGGACTCTGCATAAATTTCCTTTTCTCTGAATTAGGCTTGTCTGTTGCATGCATTTTGACTTCAGCTCCTTAGCTTTCTTGATATGCAATGTGCAATGTTGTACATGAATTTTCAAACCTCCTAGGATGTCTGTGCTTTATAAATGTAAATATAATTAATTTAGAATAACATTGCAGTTCTTTCAAAGATATGGACAGCTCCTGCTCTTTCCATGTCCATATTGGTCTTTATTCATGGATAAAAAAAATAACCCCTCTGTCCTGTCTTTTGTGATGCTGTCAGGCTCTCTTCCAGCACTGTGTATACATCTCATTTACTTTTTCAGAAAAGCCTTTCCATAATAAAAAAAATCCCATCAGAAGTACTTGTGTGACCTTGAAGAGGGTATCCCCTGGTGCCGGTCGAGACAGTTCATTTTCAGAGCTCTGCCTTCAGCCTAGTGTAATCACTGCACTATCCCACAGGACTGTTGCCATTCCTCAGCACTGAGGCTGTTTTACTTGAATATATCACTAGAAAGGGCAATGGCGCTGTTTCTTCTGAAGCAGAAGTTGGGGTAATCCCTTGTTAATGTCCAATAATATCCCCTGGAAATGGGTTTTCAGTGTGTCACAGCTGCTGAAAAGCTGTCGCTCTCCTTGGGGAAACTAGTCTCTGATGTTGCTGTGGGACTCCTTGGCTGTCCTGAGAGGGATAGACAGTAGTACCTTCATATACTTGCATTAACCTTCATGTGAAGACTAAAACCTATGTTTCCAGCTGTGATGAACCTGATTCCTAACTCTGGGGTGGATCAGCATTATTGACCTTGTTCTTGTAGTTTGGGCAGTTAACATAGGAATTGTTCAATATTAAGTCAGTTCTCAGCTTTGCACTTGAGGGTTAGCTAGGACACCCAGAGACTTTCTTCAGAATCCATTTCTGTAAGTGCCAGATCAAAACTATTAGACAATAACTAAAGCATTGGTGTTGTATCAGCAGGCACATTTTGACACATTTTTGGTGATCTCAAGGGGAGTTTTGCATGTAGATAAAGGGTAATAAGTGGTGCCTGGCTTTGATATGGAACAAAACAATAAATTATTACATGTAAGTAGCAACAGATCTACACTGTGATGAAACCTAACATGGGGCATACTCTTGAAGAATGACTGAACATCAGCTAAGTGGAAGTTTCCATCATGGAATGTAGGACACAGTTTCACAGGATACTGCAGTGATCAGAGATTTCAAAGCACAGAAAAAGATAGGAGAAAATCTTGATCTGAGTGCCTAGCTGTTCTCTGTACACGTTCTGGTGAAACAAAGGTGCTTGCATTGTAGAAGGGTAGAGAAGAAAAGAAAAAAACAGAATTATGTTCTGCATTTCAAGAGTCTCTTTGTAAATAGCTCTGCTTTGCTGAGGGCTAGCATAATCCAGCTTTGCCTTCCCTTCCAGGAGGAATGCAAAAGCAATAGTAAGGAAATGTACCTGCAGTTACAAACAACTGAGCATACCCAAGGCTGTCGGCACAAAGACTTTTGTGGCAAAGCCTAGTTTGCAACTGTTGGTGCCTGTTCATAATTGCCAAGCCCTGGTGCAGCACTTTCCCTGCCTGTTGGGGAATATGTGTGTTCAGACTTGGCTTAGAGCCCAGAGCAGCCTGGGTTTTATTTTCCTTTTGTATGAACATGAAGAAGATTTTCCAGCAGAATGGGTGGCTTAGCAGATAATGCACTGGCCTTTCAAAGTTGGGAACGTGGTCTGGGTTCACCTTGAGGTCTCAAGCAAAATGATATTACCAGTCTAGGCAATTCACAGCCCATGTTGTACAACAGTTTGTGCTCTGTAAATTTGTCTCTGTTTTGCCCTGCTCAGGTTTACTGTATTAAGAGCACACTGTTAGCAAGGGAATGGTGTTACATCAGCCCTAGTTACTTCCAGTGAATATGATGGTCCTGACACTAGCAAAAACTGACAACTCTACATGCAATGAAAGAAAAAGGTTCAAACTCAATCGAAATGATTAAGTTTCATCATCGAATAGTGTTATTGGGACCCAGCTATGGCAGGGTATATTATTAAAGCAGACCAAAGGTATGGATATGACAGATAGCTTAATATAATCCAAACCCACAGGTAATGTCTTATCTCTGCTACACTTAACTGTGTTAACTCCTCAGTTGCTGGATTCACAGATAACTCCTCTGCTGTTAAGTCCCTCATGGTTTGCTTGTTATGGTGTGATTGGGTGCCAGGACCACTGGTGAGATAGTCCCTTTCACCTGGGCCATCACAAACCAGAGGTTTATGGAGCAAAAGATGCAGGATTCAAGTTGTCTCACATTAAAGATCCAATAAAAGAAAACAGCCAATCAGTCAAGAACAACAGTGTACAGAAACTAAAAATCTTCTGATTTTGAGTTGGTTAGAGCGACCTCCTAGGGCTTGCACTTGCTCTGCACTCTGAGGATGGGATACCTCTCAGAGGGGCACAGGGACTGAGACAGCAGCTGGCTCTGCCTCTTCCCAGGGGCAGCCCTTGCTTGTTCCTCTCTCTTCTTTTGACCCTCTGCTAGAGGTTTATTGGGACAGGTTAACATCTTTCTTCCATATTACGGTTTTGCTACTTATTTGCAATCATTTGTCCATGAGTTATCAACCCATAAAACTGTTGTTACTGACCACAGTTGTCTGGCATTGGTCTGGAATCATAAGCCACTGCACAGCATTTGTACTAGCTGTGGATTGCTCCCTGTTTCCTTTAACAGTCCATGCTGTTTGGATCTGCATGGTCTGTCCCTGCCCCTCAGCCCCTGGATGTGACCAGATCTAACTTATGTCATTCAGTGAAGCTTGTCCTGACTGAATATTTGTTAATCCTCCAGAAAAACACACTTCAGAGTGCAATACCTGTTGGGTAGCTGGTGGGCTGAGGCCACTGTCCATTACCCCTGACTTTCTCTGCTTCCCTGCCACTCTGACTGTACCTCTCTGTTGTTCCTAATCTAAGTGAAAATCCTGCTGGGCAGGGCCCATCCTTACTTACTGTCTTTGTAGAACATTGGCTTTGTGATCTCCTATTAGAAAGATGATCAACCATACTAACATTTTGATAAAGGGGATTTTGATAAAAGGATTTTTCATTATGCCATTCTTTTTCCAATAAATTGCTATTATGTTGTCCATAATATATGCACAAAGGTTTAATCAATTTCTGGTTCAGCTGCCTTCAATTTAGACTTTCAGAAGAAGGAGCCATTCAAACATAAAATGTATTTATGGTGTATGAGTGCCTTTTTGTACCCAAGAGGTAACGTGAATATTTAGCAGTGCCATATAAGCATTGACAAGCGCAGTCCTGCAAACAGTGATGCTTTTGTGTACTGCTCTTTTACTCCATTTCACCTCTGTGTTCAGGACTAGTGTCACTGTGAAGCGCTGACGCAGTCCTCCCAACTGACTATGGCTTTACTGAACAGAAGAGAGAACATGAGGCAGGATACACTCTTAAGTTTGTTAGGTTTGTTAAGTTGTTGAGTTTGTGTAATAGCTGGGTTGGCATTTCCACCCCAATCTCTGCCCTTCTGCTGCAGTTCATCCTAGTATTTGAATTCTGTTAAAAGTCTTCTGTGTGCAAAACTCCAGAGCTCTGGATTCTTCAACTTTTTTCATCTGAGCTTGGCTTCCTCCTTTACTGTTTGGGTTTGTTAACTGACTGTTGTTGTCATTCTCAAGTCCCAATAACCATTTTTCATCCCCCTTGTTTTTCCACAGGAAAGCCAGGAAGAAAGGTGTTTTCAGCAAGGCCTCCCTCCTTGCTGAGTTTCACGCACAGACTTTAATCATTGCCTTGCCTGGAAAAGGGAAAGAGCTTTTCTTAGAATGTCCTACTGTAGTGTGTAAATACTTCCCCCCTTCTCCCTTCCTACTCATTAAAGCACAATTGTTGACTGCTTTGGGGTCCCTGTGGGTAAAGTTTGTTTGTAATGTCAATTACCTTGAGTTTATGAGTTAAGAGCTTTTGCCGGTCCTCTGGAAAAAGGAATCTTTCATTTAGCTGTCACTGGCATACACTGCAGTTCATTCGGCCAAGAGGAAATGGGGATTAAAAGATCCAGTCCTGCTTCCACTGGAGGTGATGGTATGGCTTCTGGTGAGAACAATGAGAGCAGACCCCAGCCTCAGAGGAGAAGGTGGTCCTAGCTTGGGTGCTCTCCTGCTCCCCCTCTTCCCTAAGTGAATGTTGATAATCACTGCAGGAGCGTCTGCTCGGTTGACTTCCTCCAATTGTTTCCAAGCCCTTATTTTGCTTGATGCTAAGAAAGGGTCATTTGTCTAGCTGCATAGCAAGGCTTGTCTAGAATGACTTAATGTGTTCCTGAAATGCTTGAAGAGGTGGGTGACCACCTCAGAGAGGGGAAGAGAGAGTGGCTGAACAGAGGTTCTTTGCATGTTTTAGCCCATCCTGGTTGAAATGATGAGGACAACTGAAAATGTTGGTGGCACGAGGCCACATTTTTGATGAGGTGTAAAGAAAATGTGACTTCATTTCCAGACAGAAACCTACGCTGGGATATCCAATACAGTGTTCAAGAGCTCTTTCTGAGGAGTTAAGGTGGTTCACCTGGCTACTAACCAGATGCTTTGATAAAAGATCTCTTTTTGATGCCTTGGACAACTAGATCCAGCAGACACCTCAGCTCAGGATGCTGCAGGAGTATACCTGAGGTTGTCTAGCAAACACCTGACTTGTGACACAACCCACTGTCTGGGCTAGTCCCCCCATTGTTCTCTTAGGAAAAAGACAGAGTGATAGAACAGTCAGCAATCCAAAATTAATGAAGGCCCGATTATGACACTTTTCATCCCGAATGACTTCCTTGTCACTGGAATGGGCAGGCCTAAATGGGATGGAAAAAAGCCCATTTGTTTCAGTTACCGAACATGTCTTTATCACACTACTATGTGTTGGTATAATCAAGTAGATTTTCAGCCTAGTGTGCTAAGCCTTGCTTGCAAATGCTTCCTCTGCTGCTGGTAAAGCACTGGGTGCTTGTGTTTGTTCTTCCATCATGGAAATGTTTTTGGAAATATCCTCAGTAACAGCTGAGCTGATAATTGCTGAGAAAACCAGCAGCTCCACACTACGTTGCAAGTTCAAGTATTAACAGTTGGAAAATGCAGAGATTTTTTTTCTGTAATAGAAGATATTCTCATCCCTGGGGACCATACCTGTTAATAATAAAGCTCCTTTGCATTTCTTTTCACCTTCTTTCTGAAGGTCTTAAGTTGCTGACTAGTCATGAAACAAATCTCAGAAGATCTCCAGTGAGGAATGCTAGAGTTACTTCTTTTCTTTAGAGACAGGGTGTCAAGATACAGAAAAATCAAATGCTTGAAGTTGTGCTGTGGAACTGTGACTGCAGTGAACCTTGATGGGAAATGAAACTGAAGGAGACTTCCACGTCCGAGTGTCCTAGACATTTTGTGTTGGAAATATGGTCAATCTCCTTCCAGCTTAAATGGCCTGTCCCCACTCCCTTGTCCTCAGATAGCAGCATGTTTCTATTGAACTCCTCTTGGCAGACTTCTTGACTTTTTTTTGAGCTTTGAATTACCATGAATATTCCTCATTTGCAGGAAGTCACTGATGATGCATAGGCTGTATTACAGCCTTAATTAAAACTGAGCATATTCAATATCTTATTGAGAAATTTGGAAATGTCATGACATCAGCTCTTTTCTATAATCAGCCATGAGTGTATTTTGAAGAGTGTGCAGCCCCAATGTTCAATGACTTTAGGTTTATGATTTCATTGTAAGGGTCACCTATTACATCATTAAAGACACCACCAACTGTGCTTTGCTTTGAGTCAGGGAAAACCTCACTACTCATACTCAGTTCTTAGGTTTCTTTAGTTTCAGGCAGCAAAACTTTCAGTGAAAGACTTCGCATTGAAAATATATCTCAGTGGCATCAGTTTAATAACACAAACTGAGGATTGATTCCCATCCAAAACTCTACTTTGTTAAGAAACTTTCTGTGCATTCAGAAAGAAAATGTTAAAGGACCGAGGTAGTTTTCACCCATCACTCTTCATTTTCACCAGATTGTGGGAGTCTTCTCTATGTAGTGTTCTTGTATACGAGCAAGTAGCAGCAGCACAGTAAGCCACCACATGTCAGCTGGGCTGTGGCAACCTTGGTAGCTGTTTGCCATGTATGGTTTTGGTCTGCCTTAGATGTGAGGTCATGCCATTTAGCTGAAAACTTGTTGAAAGAAGCTTAAACTGAAACAGATTAGAAATGCAGACATGGACAATTACAGAGGTTTGACTGACATATTGCAATTCCATAAGCCCCGCACACAGGCTGTGTGTCTGAACCCTTGAGCTGCTTGCTCACAAAACCCGATTTGTTCACCACACACGCACATGAGTTGCGATGCCCAGCCAGTACTTTTTGAGGCACACTAACTCTGGTGGGCCTGGCGTGCTGCCTGCGTCCTCCTGTGCTCTCAGGGAGATGGTGATGTTTCTGGATGCAACTGAAAAAATTGACTAGTCTGATCTTACCAAATGTGCTGATGATATGATGAGGTGTATTTATGTCAATATATACTGATTGGACACATTCTCATTTCCAGTGATCCTGGTTAGCAAGTTAGCTATTTAATTTTACCAGTATTAGCGTGTTGAAAGCAACACAGGCAGAGCAGAAAGCCTGTGCTGCTCACTGAAAAAACCCCAAGACTAGGCTGTAGTTATTTTTTATACCAGTTGCTCCAGAGTGAAAAAATACTGGATATTTTTATCTAAGCAGGTCACATTTTGATGAGGAGCCATAGGGTCTGGAGTTCAGAGGGCAAGAGCGAGTGTCACTAAGGATCTCACTGTGCTGTAATCCCTCCTAAGCCATGGGTCTGCAGGGTGACCTTGGGTGTGACACTTGATCAGTCAGCTCAACCTTAAGCAAGAGGCAGCCAGACTGTCCCCTGCCAGCCCATATGTCACAGTGTCCAGCTTTTTAAGTGATGCTTCCCTTTCCCTAGCAGAGATGCTTCCCTTTCCCTAGCAGAAGGAGATGGCGATAAGTTATATTGCAATAATCAATCCCTGGTTCCCATGCATTGCTAAGTAATAATCAACATCATTATGAGTACTGTGAATTTTAAAGATTTGACAGAGGAAAGTTCATTGTTAATGAAAAAGGACTGGTGTCAAATGGATGGGGATTTTGGATGCTCCATTGCTGGATTCTGCAGTTTTGTCTTGAGGCTTGCCCTCTTGGTATTTACTGTTTCTCACAGTAATACAGCTGAGAAAATGCTTAATCAGGGCTTGTAAAAGGTCTATAAAATAAGATTATTCTGAGGTACAGTTGTATTTTTTAAAAGACAATATCAGTGTTTTTAGAGTAGGAAAAGCAAATGTGGTTACTCAGAGGCTGGTAGTTCAGCTGAGAGGGAGGAAGAAATGGGGTACCTACACAGAGTGCAATTCTCTGTATCTACCTGGCATCCAACTCACACTCCCAAAAGGTATATGTCTCCTTAGATGTCCTGGACACCCAAAGACATCCAAAATGACACTGGACGCCTATGTGTTGGACTTAAGCTAGTGGCCTGATTTTAAGAGGTGTGAAAAAATCACAGCACTGGTGAAGCTGAGATAGAAGACAAATGTGTCTAACCCATTTCATAGACTAGTTATTTGGTTTTCTTAGATTGCAGTGAAGAACAGCTGAGGACAGCGCAAACCTTCTCTGATTGCCTGTAAATGAGAGGATTGCCAAAACTACCAGTAACAGCTGACCTTCCTTTGGAGGGAGAAGCAACTCTAGATGTTGGCTGACATTGTGATCAAGGGGACCCTCCTTTGTCTTTCTGAAATGCATGATTGTGAGAAGAATGAGGAATAACTTGTGCTAGTAGGTAACGCTGCTTATCAGAAGATTGGCTGGTCTCAAAGACTGCCATGAATAGATGAACAATAGCTTAAGTGAACTGTCCTTATCTATGCCAAACCACTGGTGACAGCCAGAATTTTGTTGCTTAATTTAATTACTCATGATTATTGCAAGCAGGACGAGATTTCATCTCAAAAGTAGTCTCTTTATAGCACTTCTGTATTTTATCTCCTTATCCTTATAACAATGATATCTGGACTGTATTTTTTCATTAGAACTTTTGACAAAACCAATCAAATTTTCTGTAGCTGTGTGCCACTCTTCTGAAACCTCAGAATATATCTCTTATAACTCTAGATAGTGATCTACCCTCTCTTCCCCCTGCCCCCTAGGTTTTTCCATTTCTTAGAATTTCTAATCTTAAGCTTAGTAAAGATAATTCTTAGAATAGAAACCATAAAAAAGTGTATCACGCTGGACTGATCTAATTGACTCACAAACTCCAGGAACTGGTCTGTGATTGAAAGAATGACTCAAAGTGCTCTCTTTTTACTGAAAATGTTGAAGAGTGTGTGCTAAGAGACTGGGATAGTATTTTTATGTTGGTAAAATTTTAGCTGTGTGGCTGGTGACAGAGGAGAATTCTGTATGCATGCTGTGTTTGAAAGACAGTAAACTGTCTCTCTGCCATCTCTCTCCTGAAACATCTCTCCTCCTGCATGGAAGGACAGCACTTGTGTTTGTGTAAGGTGTGGTAGACCCTGTACTCATGGTGAGGTTTCAGCATCATCCACTGAGGCAGGCAAGTTTTTGAGCAACAAAGACATAGCACAAAGTAGTTCAGGCACTTAAAATGTCAGTTTACGTGGTCTTTGGTACTCGAGTAAGTTTAAAAATCTATTAGATGCAGTTGGGGTAGGAGAGGGAAGTGGAGATTTTGACCACAGAAACTTTCACTATCTCTTCAGCAACAGAAAGCAAATCTATTAGACATGAACACAACAAGGCTCATCAGGGCAGTGCACAGGCCCTGACAAAAGTGGGGATCAGGTTTTTCAACTGGTCCATCAAGGTGAGATGGGGCTGCTGGGCCAGTCTTATCACCTGGCAGAGCCCAACTGCATTGTGCAGTGATTCTGTCTTTCATTGAGGCTCTGAGCTCTTCACCTCTTCTCTCCACACTTCTGTTATACTTGCTCATGTTTATCTTGTGGGGATCAAGATGTAGTTGAACTTTAAAAATGAAAACGGAAATTTGAACAGGAAACATGGCAGATTGACATGTTCCTCATTATCACTGTTACATTTGTTAGACACATGTTTTAAAAATCAAAACACTGCAGTATCTAAAGCATGGGGGTGAGGGCAAGGAGGGAGATCCATCCATGCCCCACCTAGGGCTCTTATTCTTGAGGATGATTCATCTGTGAGTGAAACTACACAGCCAACCACAGTTGATGCTGAAAAGTACTTAGTTACTGTTCAGAGATTTCCTGACTGGAATCCCAGCTCCTCAAAGATGTTGTGAGCTTACTGTACAGGGAAAACACCACGGACCAGATTATGCCCTCTAGGAAAAAATAAACCCACAAAATGCAGGCTGGCTACATCTATCAGCTTTGGAGTTGGAGCACTGGATGCTGGTGGCAATCTGATAGTCTTCAGTTTAAGGCGGCTCCTTTTTGGACCAGGTATGAGGAAATCAAAGCTGACCTGCCTTTTACCATTAACTTGGCATCCCTACAGAACTTGTTCAGCAGGAGTGTGTTCTCCCACTTGCATTGTGTTTGCTGGGCGGTAGGGCTGACTGTCACGCATACGTGGGAGCTCTCACCTGTCTTGTCCAGAAAGGGCGCAATGCATACAGATCAGCAGTTCGTGCACTGAGGTTCTGATGTGGTGGCTTTGAGATTCCCCATTGTGGTGAGATAGAGCAACCCACAAAGGCAGAGTGAAAAGGACGTAAGAAATGGCAGGCATTTGTCATTCTTCCTGGTAAAAAAGAAATGCAAGATAGATGGCTTGCTCCTCAGAGCTTCTCTGGGCTCTCTCTTCAGTCACTACTCTCCTGAGAGAGTTGACCATATCCTATTATTGGAGTACCTTCAGACAGAACAACATGGACTGATGTCCTCTTGACATTCTTGGCCCTTGCATACTCTTTGGTCAACTTCAGCTCAATGTAAGTCAGAGGAAGGAATTAACTTAGAGAAAGTTGTGCTCTTAACATGCCTGCCCCTAAACCTGAAGGATGCAACTTCATAATATTAAGAGAACCTCTAAAAGGGATTCTTGGAGAACAACAGCAACATCACGGATACAGTTTCCCACAACATTTTATTTCCCATATTTAAATCTACCTGTCTGCATGGCCTCTTTTGGCCACAAATGATAATAGGAGAGAAACTGGAAGGAAGGTACGCCCATTACTAATCAGTTAACTTACTTAGGGGTCATCATCTTTGTTTAATTTTTGAGAAAAAAAAAATCTTCTCACAGATGAAGTTAACTGGGTGCTAGCTGAAGAGACATGGACTTGGACATGGACTTTTCTGGTATTCAGTGAAGGAGAGGTTCTATCACCAGCTTGTATCTGTGTCCTTGTTCACAGTGTACCACGTTAACTGCAGAGATCTGGAATGAGGTTTTAAAGTTCTTTTGCCTGTCACAAGTTAGGCCCTCAATGACCTGGCCAGTATCAATATGACAAAAGGACTGTGGCAAAAACCTGTCAAGATCAGCATGGGCAAAGCCATTGAGGCAGGTGAATTCAGAGCGGCAGGGCTGAAAACCGCTTGGTGGTCCCAGGCTTGGAGGACTTGTCTGTCTTTAAAGCTACTTTTGGGAGCCACAGCCTGCTTACTTTCTGCTGTATGGATAAAAGGATACAAACAAAAGGACTTAACTTGTAGCACATCACATTTTTGAAAAATGACCTTCTTTTTCAGGTGCAAAACACAAGAAACTCTTCTTGGTCACACAGCTGTCCCTTCTTGGTATAAGTCATACTGGTCATATGGGCATTGGTCTCCAGAGAAAACAGCAAGGCCCCTGCAAACAGCCACCCAGAGCCATTTCTGCAATCACCTATAAGGAGAAAGGGATTTGCTCAAGAAAAGTTGGGAGAAAAGAGTTCAGACTTTTCTGATCCTTTATCTATCCTGATAATACAAGTTTGAACTAATTTTAAACTGCTTGCTTTCCTGGTGGTAGGTGTCTGAGAGGTAATACCTTTCCTGTGATATTCCAGTGAAAAAAAGCCCCAAAACATGTACAAGCAGATCATAGAATAAACACAGGATGTAGGTAGTTTGCCAGATTCTTCACTTTGTAAAACTTTTATGGTCTGCCCTTTGTCAATTTGTCTAGGTCACTGAGGGCTGTATTCTGATAGGCTTTACAGGGCAACTTGGTGGTGGTTGAGAAGGTGTAAATAACCCCTGTTTTCACAGTTGTTCTTCAGCAAGCGAGAGACTTTTCTTTTTAGTGTGGTATGATGTAGGGGATTGTGGAAGATGACATAATAAAAAACTTGTTAGTTTTTTTGAGTTAAGCAGAGTGGATACCGCCAAAAAAGAGGTGTCAAAGCTTCTGTGTTTGAGCATGTTCACTACACGGCAGCTGATAGTGTTTTTCCTATCTCCATACGTTACTGGGCTGCCTGCTAGAACTGCTGGGGTCCCAGGACCAAACTGACAGTTGGCAGCTCTGGAAGGTAAGATTTTTACTTATTCCTCTCTTGACCACAGACATCACCCAAAGATTTATTTGTAAATTGGACACCAGCAGTAGCTGACTTGCATGTGGACTTTACTCCCATGGCTAAGTTAAGAGGACCCAGCTGTAGAGAAGAGAGGCACATATTTCCCAGATACCAGTCAATCTGGGCTCCTATGCAGGGGCTACCTTGAGAAGTTCACTGGTATGATTATGAGGCTTCTGGTGTTCAGGTGAAGTTCTTCTGCTAAATTTATTTAATTCTATTTCTATGCAGTTTATACTTACAATGTGATTGGAGAAATGAAGCCTCTGTTGCATAGTAAAAATACTTACAAGACGATCACTCTAGTATAATGATGAGGTGATATTATATTGCCATAATTATGTAATCTGCTCTTTATAAAACCCCCCCAAATTTATCATTTTCAATAGTGAGGCCAGCCAATACTGACTTCAGGTGTGATTTTTCTGTGATCAGGGTCTATCTGTTGGGAAGATGGTGGAAGCAACTAATCCCTTTCTCAGGTTTTTTGTTTCCTATTTTATCTTTCTAGGCTGCATTTTATACAGAGTTCTTTTTTTATAGGCAGCTTTTCAAGAAGGTTTCAAAAGGTAACAACTGGTGTCACCAAAAATAAGGACTATATTTCTATTTCCAAATATTTCCATAAATAGATGTGGGGAGAAGGGGAAAGGGAGGTGCCCAGAGTGGTTGTTTCTGCACTGGATTTTTTCTCAGCCCAGCATTATTGAGAAGATTTTCACCCAGTGAAAGTCAGTGTAATTTTTTTTTTTAATTCAAGTGCAATATGCTGGCTAAAAGCTTAAGGTATTGCCCTGGAAGAGAGAAGTATTTATTTCTTCTTATGATACCTTCCAGAAAAGTGATGATATGCAAATTGCACATTGGAATTTTCTATGTATCCTCCAAAGACTGACATCCTACCCAGCTCTTCCTGGACAAGTTGTCAGCTCAGAAAGAAAACTGAGCCTATAATGTGTCAGTCTGATCCCCACTGAGAGGGCAGGCTCCAAAGGGAAAGCAAAGATTTTAAAAGGAAGGGTATTAATATGCCAGCAGGTCATATGATATGTAGCATAATTTCTGGGATCTAGGGTTGATTTCTTTGGCTATGCATGTGAAACTGACAAGTCCACTTGGTGACATGAAGTGCAAAGTTTTGGTTATAATAAATGATCTTGCCTTTGTTTCCTGTGCCTGTGTTTCACTTATGTATTTTCTTTTTTTGTGCTTTATTTTACAGCACTGAAAGCAGCAAATCCCATGTGTAGACTCTGATCACAACTAGCTGACTGCTCTGAAAGAAACAGATTGAAATACTGATCTCACATGCACCAGGGTAAATCTAGAGTGTCTCCCTGCCAGCTCCAAGCTAGAGGTTTAAACCGGTAGCCTGATTGAATTTTGTTACATTTTCTGTGGTTTGTGGTTTTTGCTTCCAGTGTTTTGTGAAAAGGGACACCAAGACTAAGGAGTGAGGCTCGATCTCTCTTAAAATTAAAATCACTAGGTGTTACAAGATGGGAGAGGTGATTCTGGTTCATGCCCTGGGAGTTCTGTGTTGGCTAAGTTGCTGTAACAGACTTCTTGTCCCCTTACCTGCTTGCCCAGTGTGGTTTGTGGAAAAGCAGCATGAAGGAGGACATTTTTGTCATGAGTAGCAGCAAGATATGGGCAGCAGCATGCAGTATGAGAAAGATAGGACAGAATTTTCCTGTGTTTCAGCTAAAATGGATACAAAACATACTTCTTTACTTAGGTTGGACAGGTCCCTGGACCCAAGAGAATAAATGACATGGCCACACTAGTTCATGTCCATCTCCTCAGAGGTGCTCACTCTCCAGAGCGGATGCAAAGAATAACTCAGAGCTTTCTTTTCTGTTGGGGTCGTTGCTTTTCTTCTCCTGGGGTAAGACTCAGGTTGTAGGTCACCAAATTGATTCTTCAGCCAACCTACAGTAGTCTTAAAACTGTGGAATGTTGTTGTAAAAATGCGAACATGTAAAATGAGAAGACATCTAATGCCAGCCTTTTGGTGGAGACTAGATTTAGGCTTAAGACAGCTGGTGCCAGAGCATTTGCCTGTTAATGTTTCTAGGCTATGGAATCCCTTGCAAGAGGATATCAGAGCAGCAGAATCAATTAGCAGTCTTAAAAGTAACATTTAAACTTCTGGGTGACAATCATTTTTACTTAGATGAGCGTATTTTATGAGCTGAACTACTAGCTGGAGAGGTGCAATGTCATTGTTACAGGGAAGTGGATAAAGCATAGTAGAACTGTCCCCCCTCAAACCCAACAAAATTCTTCAGATGCTGATTTGCTTTTATGCTGTGTTTTACCATGTGTGAGCAGGGAATAAGAAAGCAGACAGTTTCCGTGTAATATGCACAGATTCATACCTGCCTGACCATGTTCAGATGAGTTATGATTAAGAGTCTACTCAGCTGATTTTTAACCCAGAATACATACCAGTGCAAGGGAGTCAAGGTGCATAAGAATTCTCCTCAGACATCTAATAGGAAAATGACATTTTTATCCAAACACTTAAAAATATACAGGACTACTTGACTGAGTGTTTTGCTGCTGCAAATGTTGAGCATTGACAGGCAGAGTCCTTCTCCCTCCCTGCTGAGCTCCAAGTGTCAGGACAGAGCAGCAGTAATCACCCACTCTCCTGCAAGTCAGAGAGCAACTTGGTGGGCAGGGGAACCTGGAGGGATTTTTGCTCAAAATGATGTTGTCCTCTAACACTTAAGAGAATACATTGCCATGCCCTCCTTCAACAGGCATTGCTTCACCTTGGAGAGAGAAGACTCAACTTTTCCCTTGTGCGGTTAGGACAGACCTTTAAGAAGGAGAAGACGGGAGGGGATGACAGCTGTCATTTCTCCTTGCTCTCTGCTCGCAGAATGATGAATGATACAGGGATCCCTTTCCCAGAACCACGCTATAGCCATGGAATAACCTCTGCCAACCAGGGTTACAACAAATCAGTGATCTGAACATTTCATATTCTGCATACGGTGTCAGTGCTATAAGTCTTGTTCCATGTCTCTTTCCCTGTACAGTGGGCTGTGCAGAACTGAGCCCTGCAGAATCACAACAATGTTTCAAGTAAATGCAGACTGATGGTTTTGTCCTGATGCAGAAAGAGTAAAACCTCAGTTTTCTGTTTCTCAATGACTTCCTGAATGATAGGATGGCACTGACTATATGTCTGTTAAGGGGCAACCCTACAGTAGAGCCTATTGAAAGCATAACTCCTCAGAAGAATGCTCTGATAAAAACCAAAAAGAATGAGGACAACAAATGTAGGCCGGGTTCTCATATTTGCTGACCTCTGTCCATACTGATCGTAGAAACAACTCAGGCAAGCTCCAGATGTCAGCCACTGAACCCAGTTTATAGAGTAATAGTTTACTCCAGGAACAGTCTCATGGATTTCAGCAGGACTGCAAAGTGCCATGCACAGGGAGAATGGAATGGGAGTTTCTGATCTTAGTCTGCTCTTTATTGTTTTTAATGAACACCAATTTTTGGTAGCGTAAGCAAATTCTACACCAGGTACAATACCTTGATTTGGACAGGGGTTGTGGCAAATGCTGCTACTTCCACGCTGTACAAGGAGAAGGGCTGTAGAAAGCAGGATAGAGGAAGGATCACTACAACAGCAGCATTTTCTTTCTGGTGTCGTCCTAGGTGAAAACACCACTAATGGGACAGCAGTTGCCACTTTGCCTGCACAGCCAGTGTGCTTTTATCAGCACTCTGTGCAAAGCAAACATCTTTGGGGTCTGTACAGGAAAGAATAAAGGACACAAATAGAAAGCGAGATTGTATGCTGCCTGGTTTTATCAAAGGTTAATTGTGCCAGAAGAATCTGATATGTTATCAAAGAAAGCTAATTGATTTTCCTGGTAAAGGAAACGTGGCTGATCTATCTGACTATCATCAAAGCATTTGATATGATGCCACATGGGAAATTATTTATTCAGTGGGGGATGATGGGGTTAGGCAGAAGAACATTGTGCAGAGGTCTGGCTAAGGAAGGGATGAATACAGGTGGTGTTTGTGTGGGAATGATCAAGCTGGAGAGGGACTGAGCAGTTACTCAAGGAGTAATCTTGGGACTGATTCTGCTTAATATTTTCAGTCTGATCTCACAATGAAAGGTAGGAGTGTGTGGATGAAATCTGTAAATGACAGTAAGTTTGGGAGCATAGTTATTGTGCAAGATCAGGGTATGATACAGGAAGCACTGACTGACCTTGAGGGCTGGACTGATAGAAATGGAATGAAATTCAATAGTAGAGAGTGCAAGGTCATGCACTTAGGGACTAATAACATGAATTTCCACTATAAGCTGGAAGTTTATCAGCTCAAAACAAGCATAGAAGAGAAAGACCTGGGTGTATTACTTGATGGGTGTAACTAAGAAGTAGGGATATCATGCCACCACGAAAAAGACAAATGCAAGCATAGGGTATATGAGTCACAGCCTTCCCAAGAGGCAGGCAAGTATTAATGCCACTGGAGAGGGGTGAGGTCTCCCTTGCAGCATTGCTGTCTGCCACGGTCAGGAAAGATGGAGCCCTGCCAGTGTAGGTGCAGAGATAGGCTATTAGGAGCATCAGTATCAGCTCTGGTCTCCACCAGTGAGTGGCAGCTGAGAGGTGACATGGCAGCTTTCTTGAAATACAGCAGTGGGTAGATACAATGGAGAGGAAAGAATGAGTTCAGATCATCATCAGTTCAGACTATACTGGCACATGGAGAAATACAAATTGACCATGGATACACTGAAGATTGAAGGGTTTCTGGCCCCTCATGGGCAGGGGTTATGGCAGAAAGGCCTTCATTTGGTCTGTAGAAGGGATTATACAATGTGGCAACAGTGTCAGTATGGTCACAAGGTTGACATCTCTGCAGGTCCCTCACAGCCATATGTTGCTTGTTGGCACGTTAAGTCTGGATGGGGCTTGGCACAATGGTAAATGCTTTTCACTCCTGGGGCTTCCCGGTGCCAGTTTGCCCTCCTGTCCTCTCCCTGGGTACCCGTGTGCAGTGACTCGCCTAACATCTGTGTCCAGCCTCTGGCTGGGATTCCCACACGACTGACAGGAATCAGGAAAAAACTGTAACATGTCAGTGTGGTGGCACTGCAAGTGAGATGAGACCCAGCCAGGGCTTCACAATTTCACCACTTTCATGGGCTAGCCAAGGCCATTTTGGGTAGCCATCAGGGTGACCTGATAAAGCACAGGGCTCTGGCCAGCCACATTTCAACCTCCATTTTAATTGCTTTCACATAGCAACATCCTCTGCAAATTGGAAATTACAGTTCAGAGTTTTTTACCCATTTTTTTCAAACAAACATCGTATTTCTTTTTCCTTTATCCCTTTTTACCCTCTATTACTTCCCTCCCCATATTTTTTCTTTTTTTTTTTCTTTTTTCTTTTTTTTTTTCTCTCTCCCCAACGCTAGTTGACATTTACCAGAACCCAATGTGATTGAGTGACCTTGGGCATACTGTGCACTTTAATTTGTCAATTTGGGAAATTAATTTGTGGAAGAATGAGTGGAAGTCAGAGGTCAGGCAGTTGGAGCGCAGACCTGCTGACAGGTTGACTGTTGGTGGGGGGCTAATGAGAGCACACCACCAAGCGAACGGAACAAAAGCAGACAGATTACACTGCCCACTCGCTGGCTGGAGTCAATAACATTGGGCCGTTGTGCCTCCATCTCTGCCATGGTTTTGCCTCATGCTGCTTGGGCAGCCATTCAGAAACAGCCAGAGTGGCCTTCGGGGAGGAAGGTATAGGTCACTGGGGGTGAGGCCCCTTTATGGTGAGGATGGAGAGCTGGACATGGCAGCTCTGCCAGCCCAACCCCAAGGTGGAGGCAGTCACCAGAAAGGTTGCATTTGGGTGTTTGCAGCCCTGCTGTCTGCAGCCACCTGGGGTCCAGGTGAATCTCAGCACCTCTGCTGGGTACAAAGAGCCATGATCGGGGGAGTGGGATTTGTTTTCTGCAGGAAGTGTCTGCCTGACTTTGCCCACAGCCTTTGAGAGTGGCTGTAGAGATGGGCAGCTTGCTGAGCAGCAAGTAAGAAACACAATGGCTTCTGCTCAACCACTTTCCACCCCAAAATCCCTTTCCCACTTAGCTGGCAGGGTGTGTATGGGTTAGGCAGATTCCTGTGGGTGTGTGCCATCCATCTGCATGCGGCACGAGCAAAGGTTTGACCGAAAACAAGACCTGAATGTGCTGGAGAGAGATTGCATCTGCTGCCCTGCGGAAACCGAACTGCTGCATCATGCTCAGGCTGTCCCCAAGCCCTATGACAGAATGACTGAGCTGTAGAGGATGACGAATGCTTTAAAGTGACAGCAAATCTTCAGATTCTGCCTTTGAAACAACACAGTCAGGCAAGAGGCATGATTAGGTCATGTAAAAGTCAAGACCACGTCCTCAAGGCTGCTGGGGAAGGAACTCAACAGGACACACTTGTTAGATATGCATGTTGAGGCAGAGGCTCATGCAGCTCTAGAATAGGACAGTTTCTGGGCCTGAGTGCAAAAGCTGGTGTGCTTGCATTCAATTGTATTTTCTTTTGGAGCTAGAAAAGGCTGGAAGGACCAGACTCAACATGCATAACCCACAGGGCAAGGGAAAAAACCTACTTGCTTTGCTCTGACAATAACAGCTGGCGCTGCATACATGAAGAGAGGGTAGTCTTGGAAAGGTGTTTATCGCTGTAAAGTAGTTGGCTAAAATATGAGGCACTGACAGCTGTTTGGGGAAAGGAGCACAGAAGGCTATGAAAGGAGCCTCTTTTGTCCCATAATTAAGAGAGGAAGAAAACTTCCCTGAGGCATCAGCCTGGCCGGCCAGGAAGGCCTCCACAGCTGCAAGTGTGCTTTGACATTTGCTCTTGGAGTAGGGCATCTCTCTCAGAGTCTTACATTTTGGGGACTGAACATAGTTTTCAGCAGTGGCATGACAGGTCTTCAACTGATTCAGGTTGTTTGGTGAACACAGAGATGACTCTAAGGGAGACCTTAGGCAGACGTTGCCATGGTGAGTGCAGATGAAGGCAGCCTTGGAACTCATAACTCCTTTGGTACCACGCCAACATGGAGTCCACTTCAGCAGTCATTTCTCCGACTTCAGCTATCATTGCTGATGTGGTCAGTTGTTTTCTCTCTTGAGCACTTCAAGTTCCCCTGTTTGGAAGAATTAGAGGGTGCCTTGTACTTGTGTGTTTGCCTCAATGTCATTAGATACGACTGCTCTCAGCCACACACCTGCTCCATCTCCACTGGCTGCTGTGACTCTGCATTGAGGGGCTTCCTCATGGGGTTCTTACATTTCACTGGAGCTGGAGAAGATCTAACTCTTGCAGCTTCCATTGAGTTTCTGAGGTTTGAAGGATATTGGGGAGTCTTTTGACAGCACCAGGGACATGTCATTGAGGGGAAAGTGAGGTCAGGCAGACTGGGGGAGCAGAAGGGTGACTTTCAGAGGCTGTCAGGAAGCTGAGATCGTGCAGTCCCTGTCCCCGAAAATTGTCTTGATCTTTGTGACTTGTAACATTTCTTGCCTCTGGTTAAAACCAGTTTCCCATGCTCCCTTCTTCCTCCACATGTTAGGGTGTTCCCAATATACCTTGCTCCCAAGATAACTTGTCCATCACTTTGCAGTAAGTAGTAAGAAATTTCTACACATTTTTTGTTGCCAAACCACAGCAATGGTTGAGCAACTCAGAAACATACAAATTCATCCTCTTCTGTTTCTCAGAACTGACAAGAGCACTGGTTGTTAGCATGCCATTCCACCAGGAAATGCAGGACGTAACTTCCAAGAAAGCCTAGCAGCTGGAGTGGCGGCAATTCAGGCTGCAGGCATTTAAACAGTTATGCTTTCCATGTTTGCTCTCTGCTCCATATATGGCCTCGGCCCTGAAGCCTTGTCTGCCTGGGGAGGGCTGTGCCCTGGAAAAGACTGGGCAAAGGGTCTCAGCTCCTCTGTCTGCCTGCACAGTTTGCCACTCTCTAGGCACACAAGATAAGCCACGGTACTGCAGTGGTCTCTGTGCACCCAGTGCTTGTGGGTCATCCCTCTCCTTCTTTCCTCAGGCACTCAGGCTTGCAGAGTAATTGCTGATGGTCACTCTGCATATCTTTTCCTCTGGTACGAAAAATCATAGCAGACTTTTGATGAGTTTGAACTGCTGTTATGCAGGGAGTGATCACTTCATCCCCATCAGGCTGCTCCAGCAAAGCCTGTTCCCCACCTGGCTGCTGGGGGCTCTGGACTTGGATATCAGATAGAGTGTAAGCATGGACTGAGAAGGGTCTAGTCAGATTACCTTGCTCTGCCCTATTAAATTAGCTCTGAGCAAAAAGACCAAGAATTATTTTATCCAGTAGATTTATTTTTTCTCTTTTATTCAATAGACTTAAGCTCACCTTTAACCTGGATATCCTAATGTGGGCAGACTCTTGTTACTTTTTGTTGCTGTTGTGTTAACCTTGGCTTCTCAAGTGAGAGAAGGACTAGACAAAAGTGAATAATACACTTCTGTTTACTGGCAATGCTGAGAAATAGAAACAATAGTGCTTTGGGTCTACTATTCAAAATTTCTGACGTCTAAATATAGACTATGTTTTGTTTTGAGACTGCAGAAACCATTTGTTTTGATTCAGACCCTTTAGATAAAAACAAAGGAAATCTGGAGAGAGAAGAAGCTTGGTTTGCTGAATGGAGGCAACAAAACCCGTGTGCTTTATAGGTCAGCAGCAAGGACACACAAAGGGAATTTGGGAGCCATGGGCATCTCTGGATGCTCAGTTTGTAGTAGGGACTGATAACTCAGGTACTCTACCGGTACACAGGGATGGGGCCCAGCTGCAATCAAAACTGCTCTGCTCTTTAAACTTCCAGTGAGCTGGGCCTTGTCCCTCCAAGCTGCCCCATCTCCCATGGGAGCCTGGACTGGGCGTGACTCTTACTCCTTCTTCCCATCCCAACCCTCCTCTTTTCTCCCCTTTGGTGAGAAAAGATGGAGTTTCTTGGTCAACTCAGCTTAAAAAATTGAAACATTTTATCTGAGAAATGCCCAGACAGATTCTGTTGTCGATTTTTCAGTTTTATGCATTACTTTTTTTGGCCTGCACCTGAACTGTCTTTGCCACATTTGTCAGCAAAGCAGTGTCACGACTAACAATTTTTGTGACGAATGCTGCTTTGGCTGCCAGTTGTCCCCTTTGAAGACCTCGCCTGCAGACCCATGGGAAGCCCCCCAGGAGCTCACATTTCCCTTGCTGCATCCTGCTGGTGATTGCTCATCCCCTCTCTGTTATTCTGCCTGACTTCCCCCAGCCTTGCATTTTAGCTGTTAGCTCCACATTTAACTCCCATGCAGGTCCAAGTCCAAGCCTTGTAGCAAACATGGGACTCTTTGCTCTGGCACAGCTGGGATCTGGGGGAAGCCACTTGCAAATCTCAGGAGAGCAGAAGGTGCTAAGTTGTCATCTGTTTGGAGATGAATGTGATCTTCTCTGCAAAGCAAACCTGCATCTCAGATTTTGGGCCCATTTTTGCTTTCTCCCTCTCTGGTAAAACACCATCATTTTAACCAGGCTGACCTGAGGTAAATAATAAGAAGTTACATCTTTAAATTCAGATCCTATCACAAGGCAGCAACTCAAGTTACATATCCCTAACAGGCTAGGTCTTGGTGCATTTTTGAATTCAAGCTTGTTGGCCTTACCTTTAGGGAGAACATTACTGGGATGTGGATGGTGCCTCTTTTCTGCTAGCACAGGATTACTCTCCTTAGGTATATTCCTGGCTCCATACACGGCCTGATGCTGCACACTCCTCAGCTTGGTTCAAAATGGATCCCCTGTGTCAGTGGCCCATCAGACTGCTTCTTGGCCTTTCAGATGCAGCAGTTGCAGCCATAAGCTCCTCCATTCCTGGAATAGCTGCCCATCCATCACCCTCCTTCAGTGTCTCTCTGTGGATCCAGATAGGTTGCAGTCTGGCTATTTCTCTCTCTGTACCTCCAGCCTTTCCCTTCAAACCCAACAACCTCTCTAGCAATGAGAACTGGCCTTTCTGCAGTTGCTTACCTTGCAAATGTGGTTTGGGGCTAATGGTCAGTCCATGTTGGATGCACAGGAGATTTTGGTGAAAATTTCTGTGCTTTCATGACTGTTCCATTGATCTGCACTATGCAGACCATTTGTAGAGTCTGACACAACAATAATTAAGTCCTATATGTTATTTAAAATATTTTAATATTTATATTAAAGATATTAAAGATTGTAAGAATTTTATTTATATAATTTGTATGTTTTAATACAGCACATTATTGTTTTTATTTAATATTATATAGCTAATTTAAATATTTTAATATTTTAAATAAATCAGGAATATCTTGTTGCCTCTGGCCATTCATGTCCTGATGCTAGAGTGTCAATTCCACATCTGGAGGTGCTGAGTTCTGCCTCTTTAGCTGAATATGCTGAAGTTGAGTTGTGGCCCAGGAGCCCTATAGCTAAACCATGTCTTGATGAAGTATTGCTGTTCAATGACAGAAGTTGTTTTCCTCTAAAGCCAGGCGGCTATCACAGGTGACCAGTATACAAAACATATCCAGTGAGTCTGAGAATTTAGTGTCATTACTACGATGATTTGGCAATCCTCATTGCCTATTTCTGAGAAGATTATCCAAGAAATGAATAAGCAGCCCTTCTTCTTAGAAAGACTATGGAAGCAAATGGGATCAGTGCAGAGAAGGGTTCCAGACAAGGAAAAATGAAGGAGGATTAATCACCCATGGATCAGGCACTGCAGGGACTCATTGTGGAAGAAGCTCCTCTGAACTCTACCCACCTCGTGTCGGTACTGGCCTTTCTTAGCTTCACCAATAATCACACATTGAAAAATTATTAACAGATTCACAAAACTGTCACTGGAGGCATATAAATTTTCTTTTGAGCAACTTTTTTTGCTTCTAGCAGCCCAGCCATTGCAGCCGAAGCTTGACCAGGGCCTCTGTAATGTGAAAACATCACAAAGCTCCTTCTCTCCCCAGTGAATCTGACAAGGGGGCCATGAGGTCATGACGAGATGAAAACTGCACAAGCAGGTATGTAAGGAAAAGCCACTAGGAGAAAAGCTTTCAGGGCAGTGAGGTGTCCTTGCAGGGCTGTGTCTGCAGGGTGTAAAAGTATGTGAAACAAAAGGAGCCTTTGACTGACTCATTAAAAAGCAAGGTGAAATCCTTGTTCTGATGGACAAAACCCTGTGCTCATCGAGTGTGAAAACAATACTTTCTCCCGTCTTCCTTCCTAAAGAGTGAAAGTTTCCTGTATTCCCTCCTTGACAGCCATCAGTCCTGGCTCTGACTCATTACACCTGTGTGAGGGCTCTGACTAACATTAACCCCTTGCTTGCTGGCAACCAAGCACATTCTGTGGATGTTGGTCTCCTTGGTCTCAGCCTTTTCCCCCCTTAGTACACAGCCCTGCCAGTCAGCTCTGCTCATCTAACCCGTCTGATGGCAGAGCCACACAATAAGCAAGGCCAGTGGTGTGTGATTCTTGTGGAGGGTCAAGATGAGGGAGGGCAGCTTTTCTGGAGGGGAGCTGTTTCCTAAATGCCAGGGCCTTCATGTGCTTTCTCTTCCAGAATAAAAAAAGCGTACAAGAGAGGTATGTTTGAAAGTTGCAACAAAACCTCCAGGTCTCTGCTTGTTTGGGCTTCTGGAAGGGCAATGGGGAAGGTCATGGCTCTCCAAAAGCTCTGGGTACACTGTAGTGTGCATTAGCTATGGGGCACAGGTGCTATCAGAAGGGCGAATGCAAATTGAAGTGCCCAGAGCTAGGAAATTCAGCACTCTGTTAATGGCACTGGCCACCCCAGCGTTTTCTTCTGCATGTTGTACTCCTTAGTTCCCATTTTCTAAGTCCTGGTCTCCTTACCACGCTGGGACTCTGCTCTAATCACTAGTTTACCTTTCCGATCCTTGCCCTACCAGCCTGTGGTTTATTTTCCACCATGGCTCCTGTCGTTATCCACCACATGATTCCCCTTGGTCTGATCCTCTTACCCACTGAGTTCAGATCAAGGGGAGCACCATTGCTCAGGCTGGTTCTTGCTCCATAGCAGAGTGCTACTGGCTCTGCTCGCTCAGCTTTCTTACATCAGCAAACAACACACTTTTCCACCTTGTTCATTCACAGAAACGTCTAAGCTATCTGGGAGATGTTTTCCACAATGTGCATAGCAGTGAATAATTCACTCTGAGGCAAAAGTCTGTTCTCAAAAGACTCCCTGCAGGAGGGAAGCCTGACAAATCTGTAGGCAACTGCAATAAAAAAAATCTCTTGATGGGATGCATTGGGCAACCTTGATATGTCTCTTTGAGATGTAGTATTATTATGGCCCCGCAGTCCTTCTGCAAATCATCTGCAAGTATGCAATTTTTTTTCCTCATTTAATGCCTATTAATATTAAATACAGCAACCATACATTATTTATACTGTTTTATTCATGTATTAATTTTAAATCAATTCTTAAAAGGTGCATTGCGAGGGATGGAAATGAATTACTTAGGGCAATAAAAAAGGGCAGATCAGACAGGAAATTAACCAGAGATATTACTGCTATCATGAAAGACTTATATTGGAAGCTTCTAGACTGGAACAGCATTTGATAGAAGGAGCCAGCATTCAGATAATTTTGATCAAGAGGAGAT
Source organism: Neopelma chrysocephalum (assembly GCF_003984885.1). Classification (NCBI taxonomy): domain Eukaryota; kingdom Metazoa; phylum Chordata; class Aves; order Passeriformes; family Pipridae; genus Neopelma; species Neopelma chrysocephalum. The sequence goes on from NW_020897691.1 coordinate 7,660,577, forward strand.
AGTCCTCAAATACGCATAACATGGGGGTCAGTCAAATAGAGGACAGACCCTGTAGAAGTGAGGAAAGGATTGCAGCAAGTACATTTCTTAGCTACAAAGACATGAACTCTGAGTATTGCTGCTGCACCTGCCACACTTAACAAGTCTCATACCAGGATGCAAGCAAGACTAGAAGTTGTCCTCTGGAGATGAGGACTATCTTGTAATTTGCAATTGTATCCTGTTTCCAGCTCTGGTGTTTGCAGGGAGGCAGCCCTGTCTGAAGCCAAATCCCAGGGTCCTACTCTTGCCCCTTCACTGTGTCTTAAGGGAGTACACAAGGCAAGTGTCAGGGGGACACCAAGCTTGATAAGAAGGGACTGAGTTCAAACAGATATTTAGGAATGGGGTTCATCTCACTTGGCTTTAGTTGTCAAAACCTTTATGCATCATATAGGCTACATCTGTAATACATAAAGAGAGAGATCCTCACAGAAGTATTGGTCTCTGCTGACTAGACAGCTAAGGAGACTTGAGATGAATCTCACTTGGGCATTTAAGTAGCTGAAGATCCACCTGAAAATCGTGGTGGACATGCTGACAACTACTGTACTGTACTGTCTCCTCTTTATTTCTGGTCATCTCATTTTACCATAATGGCACTATGAATCTCTTAGGCAACGTAAAGAGGGTTTAAGCACAGTGGAGCCCCTTTCAGCTAAGATCATTAGCAGATTGAAGCCAAGTGCTCCCTTATGTCTGCGAGTAAATTATTTATTATGTGTCTTAGAGAGATGGATAGCTATGGCAATTCCTGGGAAAAATAATGCAGTGACAGAGACTAAATGGAGCTCTTGAGAGTCTCTCTCCGTGGGTCAGATTCATCCTAGGTCTCAGTGATTTCACTGATCTCAGTAGAGTTTACACCAAAGATAAGTTTAGTCCTTTAGTCCAGATCTCAGGGGAAGCCCCAGCTACTTGAAATGCACAGAGGGCCTGGATGAGAACATTGTCCCTTGAAGCAGTGGCATGATGAATATGTGTATTATTCATAACAGTGGAATCAGTGGATAAATACACTAGCAAAAACACTGCACATCAGTAACTAGTCCATCTCAGTAATTTTTCTTTTCACTGGATCTCTAATCATTCACCCATGGGGTATACTTGATTAAAAAAAGAGCTATATCTCTATGATGAATGAGAAAAAGGCACAGCTAGATGACAAAACAGCAGAAAGAAAAAAAGAAAGAAAAATTTTGCATTGTGAAATAGCAGCTCACTTGAGTTTGCCTTTTTTTTGCTTCTGGCTTAGGAAGTGCAGGAGGAAGTGAACTAGGACCTAGAGGAAACAGTTCTCTGCATACACCCTTTACCTTCTTCCAGCAGGAAAAATATTATCCACAGAAAGAGAAATGCGCAATCACAGAAAAAATATCTCATCTGGTTTAAAGAAAGACAAACTACAAAGTAAACTGTGGGACCTTTTTTCTTCAGTAAGCTACAGAAGTTGTAAAATATTAAAAAAGTGTTCTTAGAGGAAGAGGCTGTATATTGAAGACAAACTATTACAATGGAAATTTATCTGCTAGCTTGCTGAAACTGATCTATAATCATAGCCTGTTCATGGTCGATTTTTTTTTCACTTTCTTATTTTTGCCCACTTCAATCTTTTAATCTTTTAAATTAAGCAATCAATGGCTCAAGGCAAGACTGCATTCATGAAACATCCATTACCCAGCCTATATTTGGTACTCACTGCATTAAATGAAAAAGGCAGTGCCTTAAGGGAATTTATTGCTATCATAAATATAAAGAATAAACATGTTTCTTTCATTTCACTCCAGATTTCCTTTAGTTTTGCTATTTAGAATATGGTTGTCAGACAGCACGCAGAAATATGTGAAACACTACACAGCAAATATGATTTGTCTGTTTGAGACACTCTGGACTAACCAAGGAGTTGCCCAAGCTTATAGCTAGTTGATGGGCACAGCTCTGAAGGATTTAGATAAACCACCCAAAGCCTATTTGCCATTATCTGTTTGGTCTATAAATTAGAATTGAAGCCTTCCATTCTGAGGACAGGAGCCCAACAGCCCCCAGGTCAGCCCAAGTACAAAGTATGTGAAATTTTACTCTTTCTTGTCTGCCAAAAATAGGTGCATGAGATAATCAAATGAACCAAAACATGAGTATTTCTGGACACCTTTTCTTCTCTCTCCCTTCCAAAAAGATCAGTTTCAGCTTAGCAGAAATTGAGGTCAATTCTTACTTTGTTTAAACCGGCTAGCTTTTCGATGCCCTCAATATCTGCTCAGCGCTACTAATCTGCACTGATTCAAACACATGCTAATTTTAGGGCCTCATTCTGCTCTTGATGTGAACCGGGAGCTCCTATTGATCTCTGTAGGGGTTGGTAACACTCGCTGAGAGCAGATAAGGCACTAGCCTTCCTCACATGTATATCTGTGATAAAGGCTAAAAACTCAACATTAAGAAGTCCTCCCCTGTGGCCAAATTCCCAGATGGTGTAAACCAGTAGAGCTTTAATGTCTTTAGTGGGGCTTTGTTGATTTATACCAGATGATGATCTGGATATTACTTTTCCCACATTTCACTTGCAGGTCACTTGTTGGAAGGAAAGTCTGGAGCTGAATCGCTCAGCAGATGCCCACAGTCCCCCACCCAGCGTGCAGGGCTCCCTCTCCAGTCCCCTGGATGCTGAGAAAAGCTTCAAAAGATGTAAGTGGATGAAGAATCATGGTCTCCAGACAAGTGGCTTGTAATATTCACTGTAGAATGATATATTGGTGGAGTGTGCTGGGTGGTGTTGCAAACAGCAGGCAGGATGGGAGAGGCAGCATGCCAGGCTCCTGAAATAGCTCAGAACTCTTTTCTATCAGAGCTGATGCGGGAGGGAGTGAACAAACATCATGGAAAGGATCTGTGGTCCTCCCCTCTAGGTGGGAGGTATGGGCAAGTAGGTTAGGCAATAGTGAAAGCATGTCTTCCTCAAGAGATTCTCCTGGTTGTCCTTGGTGAGAAATACTTGCCAGTACCTAGTCTAGATATCTGGCTGTAGAGGTATGTAGGGTAGAGCAATACAGTGCTTTGGAAACACGTGGCCTGGTCACTGACAGCAGTCAGAAAATTTCAGGTCAGTAAGTTTGGCACTCTGCAAATGCAATAAGGCTTATTTTGAGACTGTGTGCTTGCTGGCTGTGCATCTCTGTTTTGCAGGTTACTCAGGTTGTACGAAGCCTTTTGACATCAAATCCATATTTGGCTATTGGATCCAACAAGCAGTAAAATGTTAAAACATGTACTTTAAGCTTCTGAACAACAGCTAGCAGGAGACATTAAATTTTCAAACAGTTCATGAAGATTATTCTGTTTATTGCCAGTGAAAATCTTGTTTAAGAAACAACTGTTAGGAAAAGATAAAGAATGAAAAACCATCAGTCAAGAGGAGAGTTACCTTGTTCCAGGATGGAATCAAAATAATGCCCCGGGGAGTTACATAGGCATTGTTTCAGGACTTAGTACATCACTGTTTGTGGGTAAAATTAATTGAGATAATATGAGCAAAGTGTGCCTGAGCTTGCTAATCAGATAAGGATACTGTAATCATATGACATCAGTGAAAACTGATGAACATGTTATGTTATGTATATGGCAAGGTGGAAGAAATGCTACAGATTGTGCAGAGGTGACACAAAGATTCCTGGAATGTCAGAAAATCCTGATCTCCCTGGTGCAGAAGTCCATAGGTGGGACAGGATGATTAGATGAAATGCTATTGAACTGCTATTCCCACAGAGAGACTGTTAGTAAGCTGCCCGGAACCGGAAAACCTGTTCTTGCAGGACTGCAGCTACAGGCATCTCTCGTGGCTTTTACTGCAGTCTATATTTTTGTCTGTTCTCATTATTCAGAGGAAGAGCATACGAAACATGTCCTGTCAGTACATCCATGCAGCCAAAGACTTTTATGCTCACCAGGTAGCTAATGGACTGCAAAGCCCTTGCCCCAGCCCCATTGAGAGTGCCTGCTTATGTCTGGCCTTGTGCAAGAATAATGTATTGCTTTTCTCCCTGGCTGTTCTCCTGTGGTGGAGTACTTCATACTTATTTGGACACTTACGAAGGAAATTTCATCACTGTCATTACTATTTACTGACACCTTTGTAGTGGCTCTTTGTAGGGCAGCTGAGGCCTGAGAGGAGATGGCAAAGGAGCTGTGTCTTCCTCTTTGGCCACCTCTCTTGAGAGGTGGGAAGTGACCAGATGTCTCCTTGATGCCTGTCTTGGTGCCAGGGAGCTCTGCAGCCTGCAGACTTGTTGCTCCATTATCCCTCAAATTTCAAAATCACTTGCAAGTGCTCATCAGGCTGTGATATCCTTTTCTGCTGGTGCTCTCATGATTTGTGACACTTTTGATTGAGGCAAGCAACACCACAGATGTATACTGTTTTAATAGCAATTTATAGGGCCTATTAATAGCTTAGATTGACAGCCTACCTATTCATTATGGTAGGGTGTTATGCAGTGGGGCATTGCCACACCACAAAGGCTTACTTTTTCTGCCCCGAGGGAAATGCAGGTTCCCCACTCCTGTAATTTCCACTTGTTGCAAGAGGCTGGTGTTACATGGGTGCTTTCCTCTTCATCTGACCTCAGCCTCATCTGACCTCAGGTGCTTAGAGGTTGGGGGCACCTGAAAAGGGAAGGTTTACATGGTTCTTCAGGGAAGCAAAGAAGCACCAGGAGTACATGGCAGCAGCTACCAACAGCTGTTGGAAGCCTCAGAAGTGCACTCTATATTGCTTTATTATTTCTTCTTTGCTAATTATTTCCTAAGATGGGGGGAGGGTGGTAAGGAAAGCAAAAGAGTGCCGGGGCACAGTGTGCTTGCTGGCAGGGCACAGCTGAGGCACTTGAACTGGCTCTATGACATGCAGAGCTGTAGGAAGTCTGTGAGATGGAGATGGACTATTTCTGCTCCCACAAAAGAAGCCAGCATTGGCATAAATGTGTTTTTATATGCATGGGCTGGAAAATACACAGGATAAGCGCTGTGCAGATTGTAAAGGAAAAATACTCACAAGCTGAGAAGAGCCAAAGCCAAAGCTCACCCTCTGATGGAGGATGTGTTGCAGCATGAAAGTCAGCATGGAGGGATGAATGCTTGGAGGCAGTCTGGGGAGATGCCACCTTGTTACTGTGGGGAATGCTCTCCTGAAGACAACGGGCATACAAAAGCAAAGCAAGAATAAACCACCTTGGATAAAATCAGAAACAAACCCTTGCATCTGCCCAACTGAAACCTGAGAGCAAAACAAACACACACTTTCTAAGGTGTGAAGGGAGGTAATTTCTGTTGTTGTCATGATGGTGTTTCTCAGAAGGAAAGGCTAATGTAGCTAACATGAAAATTGACCTGTGAGATTACTGACCCAACATTGGAGACTAAGAGTCCCCGAGTTGCGTATGCTTGTCCAAACTGTGCTGATCTTCCTTCGCCCCAGAGGTACAGTGGCTAGTCTATGCTTAATGAACAGCGTCCTCCCACCCAACACCAAAGCAGTAGCTATCCCCACCTGAAATAACACCCCTTGTCATAGAGATTTCCATCACAGTTTCTCTTTGGAGCACCCCTGGTGACTCCAGCAGTGTTATAGTGGAGAACATACCTCTGTTCTTCCCGTAACATAGGTTGGCTGTTCACCTTACTGGCTCTTCTCTCTTCTCTATGAAAACTGCTTCCCGTTCAACACCTCCAAGTTTGCTTATTCATTGTACCTCATTTCCATTGCGGCACAAGCAAAAGGATATTGAAAGTCATGAGAAGGGACCTTTTCAGCTGGAAACTCTCACTACCCTCTTCTACATTGAAGAAACCTGTATAACAGCTATATTGCTGTCAGACCTCAAAATGGTAGCTGGACTCTTGAAAGTTTCTCTTGAATGGCGATTCACCAGGTTTCAGGCACGTGTGGCTCTTCCTTACACACAAAGGCTACCCTTAAAATCCCAACAGTGGAAATTAGTAGGGGGTTAAACTTTTGAGAGAAGTTTATTTCAGAAGAGTCCTTTTGGAATGGCTACTTGTCTGCTAGGGAGAGTTAAATTTCCTCTCATGGAGTACTCACAGATATTTCTGGAGACTATGCATTTAAGAAAGAGAATGTAACACTGATTGATTCAAGACATCAACAAGGGCAATGGCAAAGGGTTGTACCTAAAATGACTTCAGGACTCCCCAAAGATGTGTTCCTCCTTGCTGAAGCTCCACCAACATGGTTGGCTGCAAAGCCTAAACACTTTGCAATTCAAACATGTACACTTGGGAGTTTCTTTGGTCTCTCTGACGGAAAATAGACAGTTTGTGTTGTGAATAACATACCTTCTCTCTAGTTTTCTTTTGTCCCCTTCCCTTCTTACATAAGCTGGGACCAACCTCCGGGGTAAGAGGCAAGGAGAACACTGGGTGCTGTATTAAGGTCCTACATAATCTTGGAAGTCTTTTTATGAACTCATTTTCCTTCAGGAGTAGAACGGCTGGGAGAGCATGTTTAGACTGGTAGCCCTCAAGTGCAGGAAGAGCCTAGCAGAAACATGAGGGAGAGTGTAATTGCTTAATTGTTTTATTTTTTTTAATTTTTTTTTCCTAAATTATTATTATTTACTATTTTGCCTCAAAACGAATGACATGCAGGAATTTCTGTGAAGAGCCGTGTTGCTTATCTCGCCTTGCTGGCATGTTTGTGTATTTTTGTGTCTGCATTTGTGTGAGCCTCGTGCAGTCTAAATTGTCTGACTCTTCTCCATATATCTCAAGATCCTGTTTATGAGGAGGGTACCGGTGTTTGAGCCTTTTCATCTCAAGGAAGCAGTTTTCTGTCTGGTACTAAAATAACTGCTGCAGGAATCAGTCTGTATTTTTAGGTTACAGGATGAATCAAGGCCTGGCCTTATGAATTCCTCTGGCTTCTAAGCTTCCTTTTGCACCACAAAACCTTGCTAAGGTGCTGGGACAAAACACATTTAAAGCTAAATAGCACACCACGTGCTTCAAGGAGGCTGCACGTCTGCTTCATACGAGCAGCCTTTTGTTTCCTTGTAGAGCAGCAGCCGTCATCAGGAATTAACACAGTATTTGGCAGAGCTCACCGGCTGGCTGTGTGCATTCTATGGCAATCTAGGAAGTCCTTGCAAAGACCGCCTTGGTCCAGGGACCACGCAGAGGAGCCCATCCTGGTCAGCTCTAAATCACAAGAATTCTCTTCTGTTGTCTGCTGACATCAGCTTGCTAATATAAAAATCCTGCAGCCTGCCCTGCATGAAGAAGGAAAAGGATGGCATGAATACCATTATATTCAAGCTCAAGTAGACTAGGTTTCAGAGTGACATTCAGACACAACACCAAGTTCAGCCCAGGTGCTTTTCAGTACTGCTAGGATCTCTTAAGTAGGATGAGGCTGGTTGTGAGGCTGAAGCTAGCCCCACTCATGAGGCTCCCCATTCTGGCTGTACCAGGGCTGAGGAAGGTTTCAGTGAGAAAAACAGAAGGAGGTAAGAGTAAAAGTAGAAGGAAAACAAACCCAACAAAAGAGCTCACTGCAGTTTCTAGAAGCCTGCTCTTTTTCCAGATAAGGGCCAAATGCTCAAGCTTAGATATATGTTCAGGCTGCTGACAAGCTCTTGCTGTCTGAAAGCAAGTATAGAACAACCTCTGGCTTGACCAACTCTGCTTGAATAAGCACACGCTTATTCAGAAAAGCAATAAGAGCTGGTGCCTCAATTGTTGTTGAAGTCCAGAGAGGTTAAGCACATGCTGCTTTGCTGAACTGAGCCTAGAGGTAGGGAGGAAGATAAATAAACTACTAAGCAATAGCAGGAGCAGAACTCCTGCCTCTCAAACCAGCATCAGCACCTTGCTCCACCAGGACCTCCTCGGGGCAACTGCAAGTTGTAGATCAGAAAAATGTTTATTTTGATGGGGTCCTGGACTCTATGCTGCCTCCCGATGTGAGTCATACACTGAAATAAGCAGATGAAGCTGCTGCCATGGCTGTCTGTTCCTGGACCATAATTTCTTGATGTAATTTTTTAATGGAAGGGTTCAGAAGCCTGTTTAGCCTCTCAATCCACTGCTGTGTCAACAAGAGAAAGTTAAGCAATTTCTGCTTTGAGTGATTCAGCATTCATTTTCCAGGAAGAAAGGGAAAGGTTGAAATTCCTATATGCTAATGATGTGAAGTGTTGGGTTGGGTGGGCAGTTTCTCATACTCAACTGTTTATAAGGTATTGAGGACTGTTTAACATTCGATAACCTAATGTTCTCGCTAGGTGTGTAAATCATACATCAAAGACAGATGCTTCTGCTGTACACGTGTGGTACTGCTAATTTCTCACTAATGCTAGGAAATTTTTGGAAAAAACTACTTAGTACTTAGATGAGGACACAATTATCTCCCCCTGATTTCCATGTACCACTTCTTACATCTTTTTTCTAAGAAAACATGAAAGGAAGAACATAGATTTCTAGACTACCATTTGATAAGACTCTTAATTTAACATTGTCCAAACAACAGTGGAGCACAGGAGTTTAGTTAAGACATTTTATCTGTAAAGGATTCACATGTGGTGGCATCAGATGTCCTAGGTATTTAGTTGCAACAAGTTTTAAATATGGTTCCACAAGGTTTCAGGGACTTCATGGGGCTGGGTGGACTTGTAAGAACAATATGTTGTCCTGGTTACATCACTTTAGACAAATATAAATAAGTAAAATTGCTTTGACCAGGTATTCTTTAGTATTGAGCATTCTTGAGTGTGAAGCCTTTTTCAAAACACTGGCTGAAACAAGACTGAAAAGCTTTGCCAAGGCAGCATTGCAGGCTCCTGCTTTGATTGTCTCTTAATAATTTCCATATAAAGCATGTGCAGTTTCAAGAAAAGAACCCAAGCTGCCTGGTTTTTTTTGTATCTACCAGCCTTGCAAAAGTAACCCAAACTTTCTCCTTTCCCGGTACTGTCACCAGCAATAAAGGCTCTGCAGGCCACATGGCTACTTGATATTAATAAATCAAGCAGTGACAGGGAACGATGCCAGGCCCTGGCACTCGCATGTCTGCACTGTTAATTGTTAGAATGATCTCCGGCATGGCCGAGCCTGGTGCCAGCTAATGCTCTCCCAAACAATTCCTGGCACGGCTCTGGAGCCAGTGCCAGCCAGCGCTGGTTCCCAGGAGGTGGGTTGGATGTGGCCCTGCTGTTCTGGAGACAAGGAGAGTTCAATAGCATGGAGGTAGGCTTTTCCATGCCAGTTGGCCTTGGGGCCACCCCACAGTACTGGACACATTTAGGTTATTAGTACAGATGTAACCATTATGTCTTCAGGAACACCCTTGCAATTCTGAGGCTCATTTAAGAAAAAAAACCAGCAACCCCCCCCCAACAACAAAAAACCACATGTGATTTAACATCAATAGTATTTTACCCTTGTTAAAACTGACTGCAGTCAGAAAAGCATGTATGCAAACACGGCAACTCTATACAACACATCTCCCTGTGGGTCTTCTGAGTTACATCTCTTTGCTTTGTTCATTAAAATGAATGTTTATTACACTTTGGTCCTGTTAACAATACATAGACATTACATCATATCCTAAGTCACTATGAAAGGTTCCCACTGTTTAAAGACTTAAAGGGGTACATACAGGCTCAGTTACACTTGTCAGGGTAAAAACCAGAGGGATATTAATTTTTAGAAAAAATTCTACACTTGCATAGGAGGTTTCTCCCAAGAATCTTGAAGCACTTCTCAAAGCAAGATAAATATTGGCTATCTTCATAGAGAGGCTGGGAACAGACACTCAGAGTGTCTAAGTGACTTGGCTAAGGAGTCTGTAGCATATCAGAAGATAACAGCAAGGCTCGGGGCTTCCCTTGACCTCTCTGCTGAAGGCCTCACATTGATGTGACAGATCTTTCAGAAGCAGCTAAAAATGGATGAACCTGTTGGAATAAAACAAGAACAAACTTTTGCCTTGGGCTTGAGGAGAACAGAAACTTTTTCTAGACTTAAAACTCATTATTTAACTTTTTTTTTCTTTTTATAAAATTTTCTCACGCTTCTGCACTTCCTGATTTATGGTTGGACAGGAACCAGAAAATAAATACTGAAATACCATGAGAAAGGTTATTCTTGTGGTATTTTCACCCAGACTGAAAGTGTGTCACGCTCATGAGAAAGCATGTCCTAGAAAAATTTCCACAGCAGAGGTTCACATCAATTCAAGCAAGTACCAGGCGGTCTGTGAGCTTCGGACTCCCTGTAGGTTCCTACGTGCTTTTATATCTAAGACAAAAAGAGACAGAGACCTGAATATCATCAGTGCTGTATCTGAGCTAGTCTCCTGGGAGGGGGCAATGCCTCCAGGCAAGTGCAATGCAGGAGTAGTGCTCTCAGTTGCATGGTAAAGCTGAAACCCCACTGACCTCCACTGCCTGCTCCGTGTCCCTCCCTGTGGGGCAGAGCGTGGGTGTTTGGGGGTGGTTTTAGCCATTCGTTCCTTGTGGCTCCTGCAAAGACCCAGGCTGAAAGCATTGCCAAAAGAGCCAGATGTGGGGGGAGGAGGCTTTGGGAGGACAAAGGGCCCTGGGAATCTGGCATAATTTTTAATATACTTGGTACTAGGCCTTGTAAAATGTTTGTACAGCAGAATAATACAGGTGCAACAGCTATACTTTCTTCTGCCTATTACTGCCCTCTCATGCTCTGTTTATTGGTTGGAGCTTTTCGTAATCTTGTAACATTGATTTGACTCCACTTGCACTGAAATCCCTACCTTGAATTTGTCTAGTGCTCATTCTGCTAAAAATGGCGCTTTAGATGTTTAAAGATCCTCCAGCATCCCAAAACTAAAGGCCCCCAGCTCTGTAGAGTGGCTAGCTGATCTTCTGTGAATGCATTTATCTTTTTTCTCCCAAAAATACTTGGGCAGGGGATTGGAGTGATGTGTGCACGCCCAGGTGTGTCAGATGCGTGCAAGCAGAGGGTGGCTCTCTGTGGTGCACTGCGGATCGATGTGCACACATGACCGGAGGGTTGATTTTGAATGAGTGAATCTTTTTTTGGACAAAAGTTTTCTCTATAGAAGCTCTGTAAGGAAACTACATGGTGGGCTCAGGCTAGATTTCTGTGTCCTATATAGCTAAAATGTGACCTGAGAACGACATTTTTGTCCCTCAGACGTGCTTGAGGGGAACCATGACAGGTGGCAAGGATAAAACTCAGCTTACTGACTCCATGTCCATCCCCTAAGCCGGAGACATGGAGTCAGGAAGGAACATGAACCCCGTGGCAAAGTAAATATCAGCTAAGGACAAAGAAGAGAGAAGTTCATGGGGAAGTCAGACAGGAACAAAGAAGTAAGCTCGCTTGGGACAGCAGGCATTATTCAGGCTAGGAGATTCAAGGGTCAGAGGTTTTATCAATTTTCGTTTAATAAATGTACCCTCAGTGACTGGGGTCCTCTTCTGTGCCTCTCTCACCCTGATGCTAGTGTTTATTTAATCCAATTAGGCTGTCCCATGACAAATTCCTTGCCAGCCTGGCAGAGGTGTTTGCGAGGCCAGGATCTGATTGTCCCTACTCCTGGAGGACCGTGCCTTGATCCCCATGCCCTCCCAGCACAGGAAATGGAACTGCTCCTGACACTGAGCTACTGCTCAGCAGGGAAACATGGCCTCTTAACGTTAATTATCATGTATCAGACTGTTCTTAAATAAAACATCCGCTGGTAGGAGTAGCCCTTTCAAATCAACAGAAAGGTTTTCTGAAGGCAAGATTTTTAGCTCAGCCTGAATATCCAAGCATAGGAGAAATGTGTGGCGAGAGTCTTCCTGACTTCAATCTTCTGACTGATATTCAGTTCTGTTTTGTGGATGAAACTAGTTTCTCTTCCTGGGCAAAGAAGGAGAGGGAATGGGCAACGAAGGCCATAATGACAGCAGAGCTTAGCTGGAGTACAGACAGGAATACTCTCACTTCTGGCCAGAACAGCTCAGCTATGCCAGGTGATATTAGTCAGCAAGGCAGTCTGATCCATCTTGGGGGAAGAGTCTTAGAAGAGGCAGAAGTCAGTAGCAGGTTAAAATGCCTCCAGGACTGGAGCAGATGGAGAACTACTGTACCTCTGCCTTGCAGATTCCAAATGTCATCCTCTGCAGCCTGAGCAAAGCACACGGCCCTCAAAGATTCACTCTTGACATTTATTCCCTTCTTCCCTACTCCCTTTGAGTTGCAGTGTCCCACCTCAGCTCCGTGGAGAGGGCCAGGTCCTTGGCCAGCTTGAACTGGTGTCGATTGATCTGCCACACTGATTTGGTCCCTCATCAGAGCCGCATCAGCGTGCATGGGTGGGCACGGAGCTCCAAGGTGCAGCAGCCCTGCGCCTGTCTCTCTTCTCCCTTGAATAATAAAAGTAAACCACAGCTCTTCTCTGCTCTTTCATTTCACGTCCAGATCTCAGCAGTGGCTCTCTGGGGGCAATGAAAGAGTCAGCAGAAGAGATGCCTCAATTTCCTGAAAGGTCAGATAACTGGGGATACCCTTCTTCTCTAATGGACTGCAAAACACGCTACGGGAGAAGCAGGCTTTAAACTCTCCATAACTTTGCAGGTCAAGGGATTAGAACTCATGTCTATTTACTTTCAAGTCATGAAAAGCAGCTTCTTTAAAAGAACTGCTGAGGTCCTGGGAACCTGAAAAGGAGTTTCCAAGTGTGTGGTAACTGCCTCTGCAGAGCCCAGCAAGGCCAGCACAGCCCAGAACTGCATGGGGTTGATAAAATGCAATGGAGGAGAGTTTTCAAGGGAAGAGGGAGGAGGGGAAAAGAAAACTGTCACTTTAGATTGCTGAGACCTGGCCTGTTATTAAAATTGTTCTTCTCTGTGTCGACAATTTCCATGACTGTTTTGTTCCAGAGCTCAAAGGAAACCTCATGCTGCTTTCCCTTGATGATGGAAAACAGGAATGAATATTTAACCAGCAATGATGACAAATGAAGATTTTGCATTAGAGAAGGGTCCCAGGGTGAATCCCACTCTCGTGGAAGGCACTTGCCTCCTTACATTCCTGTGTTAATCTCTTGGTGCATCACAACCAGAGGAGGGGATATGACAAAGTCTGAGCAACCTTACGCTCTTGAAAAGGCAAGGTGTTTTCACTCCCACGCAAGCACATGAATGCAATGGCACCTTGTTGTTTGCAGGCCTGAGTGTAGGACAGCTGACCAGGAAGGAGCTTCATCTCCTCTTCACCATATTATAAATTCTGGCACCACCGTAGCAGGGAGGGAAGGGTGTATGGGAAAAGGCTGGGATGGTAGAGTCAAAATTAAGGAGTGAGATCAGGGTCATCTCTGCTTTCACTTTAGATATCTTAAATGAGGAAATACCAGACTCAATTCACTAACATATCCTCAAGATGGAGGGCGTCAGTGACTGGAAAATATTTGAGAAATACCGGTTTGACTTTCTGGATGATAAAAAAGAAAACAAGATTGATCATTTGATCAATTGATCGATGTACCTATCCATCTGTCTATATACATACAACAACTTACAACTTACTGTTTTGAAATACAAAGTGATAGCATAGAAGTTATGGCACTCACACAATGGAGTTTATATTTTGAAATAGACGGATGCCCTGTCTACTTCTGCTTTCAATTATGTTTATACGGAACTAGCAATCCTAATAGCTGTTTAGTAGTTAACTGAAGCAGAGCTGGACTTGTTTGTCTACACCTCACACACATACCCAGACAACCCACAGGTATACAAACATTAGACATCATATATGTGAAAGTGATATTGATAAGATAAATTGCATTTAATATGCACCTTTGACCACCTCAGCTGTACTCTGCCTGCTAATGCATTCCTAATGGGACTGCTTCTAGCAATCAAAAAGTCCTATCATTGTCAAACAGCCACCATTATTTTTGCAAATCAACCTGTCAGAATAGATGCTTTTGTCTGTCTTTCCATGTATAGCACTTATTAATTCTGAAATGTAGGATGGATGAAAATAATTTCAGAATTAGCCATAGACTTGAGGTCTGAAACCACTGAAACCTTTAAGTAAAGGACCATTCCTATTTCAATGTTACAGCTTACAGGAATTTTTTTTCAGGTGTTCTGCATAGGCTACAAAATTAACAGAAAAATAATTATGTAAGGATGCCTTGGAAAGCTTGTTTTTATTTTAAATCAACGTATTCTAGTTACTTTTTATTTCCTCCTGTTTATGAAGCTAGACAGTTTATATATCCCAAGTGTGATTTTCTAGGGCTCAGGAAGAGCCATTAAAATATTTTAAAATTATACAAAATTATCTTTATGAATAAAATGGGGTTTGAAAGGTTTTCTCAGAATCATCTCAAGCTCCTCTCTCTATATATACAGCTATCATTAAGGGTCTGTGAATGAACTAAATTCTTATTTTGTCTATGTTAATCATTAGAAATTCACCCTGGCTAAGTAACTGCTTTTTTTTATCCTTCCCATATGTTGTCATTTCATTCTGTCTCTGAGTACTTGAGAAATCAAAACTTGTGGCCTTCCTTAAAATTTAAGAAATGTCCTTCAGAGATTTAGAGGAAGCTGGTTTGGAAAAAGTTCAAACGTGGTTGTTTGGAGTGTAGGATTCAGTCTGGGTCAGAGGTGAGTTTTTGATTTGCCACCATAGTGCTAAACTGTGTTTGGCTCCATGCTTTTCCTTGGTTTCATGTCCTGGGACTCCCTTTTATGACAGCAGCTGCTTTCTATATTGTCCTCACCATTGGCTGGTGTTTGTCAGGAGAAATTACCAGGTTGGTTAAGGTTCAAAACTGGCACTTTACGGTGAGCTATAAGAGCACCTTATGCAAAACACTGGTATTTCCTCTACTTTCAGTTGAGCATCTTGCACACAAATTAGAAGGTGGATTAATTTATCAGCAGTTGTGATTAAGGATACCAGTAACACAAGCCCAAAGTATTCATAAATCATAGCTCAGCTTCTCCCTCTCCCACTCTGGCTGCTGCAATAAAAAAGCATTAAAGCATTCAGATTACTCTTAGTTGCCTATGGTGCTTGAGCCTTCCAGGCTGTACTTGGTTCACTGGTATAGCTAGCTCACTGAGGTACACAGTGAATTTGATCTCTGTTATCCACCACAAAGACTAAATGCCTCTTTCTGCCCTGCCTGAATTTAGCTAATATTGATTAATCCCATTGATCCAGGTGCTCTGCATTCAAAAAAAGCACTAAATATTGCTGACATTGGGGGGGGGGGAAGGAAAAAAAGAATAATTGGCAACTTTACAGTCCCCAAATTAAGAGAAAAGAAGAGCAGAAAATGAATATAGCAGAAAAAAAACCCAGAAGGGAATAAGAAAAATGCTGCACTGAACAATATTATCCCTTTTATTTTAAACGGGAATTTTTTTAGCCTCTTCTAAGGATTTCTTCTGAGTATAATTCTTTCCAATAGCCCTACTAGTGAGGTTGTGTTTTTACCGTAATTTGTTAGTCAAGCATGAACCAGGACCTCTGTGGGTTCCCATTCCCAGGCTTTTTGAAGACTAAATAGTTCCATTCTCTGCCCTCATCTGCTGCCATGGAAGAAAAGAGAAAAATGTAGGAAATTTGGATCCATCTAAGCCTGGCTTGAAAATTATGCCTTGGGTGATGAAGCCGAACTGTGTCATTCCAGCTGACATTTGCATTTAGCATAGTTAGAGTTAAATGCCAATATCTGGCATTTGTACACTGCAATTACCAGTATCATTTGTTTTCATCTGAGCAGTCTGACTTTTTTTTATTGTGTTTTTTGTGAATGACTTGTTGGGATGCATTTCTACTGCAAATTTTCTGGAAAAAATATCTATTTTTATAATAAAAATAAGTTTTTGTTGTTGTTCTGATAGCTGTAGGCCATAGCGCATAAAAGACAGATGCTTCTACCAATACTGTGAAGTTCCCTAAGGACAATGCTGTTTCAAAAATGCTTGCAGTGTAGTTAGTAACCTCAGGTGTCACTTGGGCACTTGTAAACAAGAGCCAAAGTCTTAGTCTTGATCGGAGCTCAGTGTGGGCAGCCTTGGGAAGTCAGGGAGCTCTGGGTGGATGCCGTCTGCCTGCCTGAAGCTTGATGCAGGATCCAGTCCAAGTTTGTCTTGGAGTCACCAGCCTTGTTCTTCCTTGTGTCATTCAGCTACTCAGAGCTAGAACTAGAAGTGGACACCATGCTGCTTTGAGCCCGCTTGGAATCCTCTGCTCTTGAGCCCCATGCAAAAGACAAGAGCAGAAAAATCACCAAACTGCAGGTAGAAAGTCTGCTCTGAATGGCCATGGGCATTGTACCTGTCATGAGAGCTTTGTATTTGTGAAATGTTTTGAGGCTGCTGGAGGGTGCAGGCTAAGTCACAAAGGGTACTTTCAGGGCTGCAGAATGTACTATGGTGGCTTGTGTAGACACAGCAGCTTCTGAAGGCACTGGGAGCATTTACACACCAAGAATGGCGGCAGCCAGGACCAACACGAAATAGCTATGGGAGGACTTCGAAAACCTTTTAAGTAGGAGACATGGAGGGCTGTTAACACTCAGGGCCAGACCTTGACCGTCCCAGTGGGTGGGCATGCAGCCCAGCCAGAACTGTGTTGCCTGGCAGGGCTTCATACCAAGGAACAATGTCCAAGGATGGCTGGCCTGCCTGGGTGGCAGCACTGGCACCCTGGGCTCTGCAAACAGCACACAGCTGAGAGGTCACTGAGGTTTTGAGGCTGTTCACCATGGTGCAGACACTCACTGATGAATGGATTTAAAGGAGATGTGGAAGTGCCTGGTGGGCCATGCAAAGGTAGAAAGGTCCTGCCTGCCCTGGCTGTGACTTGGGTAGGTTGGAACACAAGCTCTGAACATGGGGCAGCCTCAAGCTGAGCTGGCTTGAGGCCATGTGGGTAGCAGTTCCATCCCAGGTATATCCCAATGTCCCCAGTAGTATGGACTGGTCATCCATGCATCCCTCTGCTGACCTCCAAGAGGAACAGGGGAGGCTTAGTCTATCCTAGGGGATCTGAATCCCTGCCCCCCCATACCTTGCCCATACACCACACAGTCCCCCATGAGCATGTCCAATGGGACAGACCCCCAGGAAAACAGCTTGATGAACTGATGTGTTCACCACTCGTTGCATCTTTAATCACTTGGCCCTTGCTGAAGCATGTGGCCCCTTCTTCTCACTCTCTTCTCCCCTCTGCTCTCGCACCTTGGCTGGGGGACCCACAGCTGGGACCCCCCGATGTACCTCCCTAACAAATGTTTCTCTTCCTCCCCTCTGCTCATGCCCACCTCAGCTTCTAGCACACATATTCCCTTGCGCAAGAAACGCAAACCTAAAATGTAATACATGAATTAAGTTAATTATCCAATTAATTGTAACTACAACACATCTGCTATTGTTTCACAGGCTCTTCTCAAAATTTAAAACACATTTAAGGGAAAAAAAGGCAAAACAAAATACAAAAAAAATATCTCTGCCAGGGCAAATCCTCAGCATGCTATGAACAAATAAGACATCTGTTTAAAGTAAATTGGGGCTGGGGAGGATGGACTGAAGACAATAACAAGAGCGAGAAATAATAATGACAAGGCGAAATCCCAAAGAATTACACTCCCACTTTGAGCCAGGGGCAGCTCTCTTGTTGCTATGCAGGGTTCTTCAATAGAATCTGTACGCAAGTTAGCTGATCTCCTGAAAGTTAAATTGTAGTAAAACCATCAGAAAATCTGTCAAGCCCTGTCTCTTCATGGTGTTTGTGATCAGAGGTGGTCGGGATGTAGGGGGGTGGAGTGAGAGGAATTAAATCTATGACTAAACATTTTTCACAGCAACAAAAGGACGGCGATTAAGAGATAAATTAATGCTCTGGCAACGCTTCCTGTTTTGAAGGATGCAGCAGCGGGTAATGAATGGCTGTGTTTGGAGTGAGCCTGAAAAGCCTCTTGCAGAGCTCTCTGCTCAGGCCAAACTGCAATAAACTGACCCTCCTCGTCTCCAGCTCCTGCAGGAAATGGACTTAAAAATTCTTTGGCAACCTCTGCACCCCCTTTTTCCCCAGGGTTGTTGTTGATTGTTTGATCTTTCCCTCTTTCTGTCTCTCCCCAGCTCCTAACCTTTTCCAAT
The DNA here is from genome assembly GCF_003984885.1 of Neopelma chrysocephalum. Lineage (NCBI taxonomy): Eukaryota > Metazoa > Chordata > Aves > Passeriformes > Pipridae > Neopelma > Neopelma chrysocephalum. Next base: position 7,678,804 of record NW_020897691.1, read on the forward strand.
TCCCCCTCCCTTGGAGTCTGAAGTCTATTTTCGGTGCTCTGCTGTTGAAAGGCTTTGAAAGTTTTGTTTTCAGCAAAATATTTCCTTGAGAGCTCCCACCCTGTTCCCTGCTCTACACTGTGGGCTTGCAGGTTATGTTTAATGCCTCCCAGAGTGAGTCACGGGGCCCCTTTGTAGCCTAGTTCAGACTGCAAGTGACAATATATGTCCCAGCTTATTTCCAGGAGAAACTCTGAGAGGTGTCTGTGCCTTCAGACTTGCATGGAGTGTCAGTGATATCTCCGAGTCAGTACCAGGAGCATGGCCATGCCACCTCTGTGGAGGGGCAAGGACACAGTGCTGAGAGAAGAAGGGATTGGAGCTGGCACGTCCAACCAGGTCGGTGGAGTGGTTTGTACAAAGGGCAGGTCCCCTTTTTTCCTCCTGCCTTTGGTGTGTGCGGCAGTGCCTCTCGGAGACGCTCAGATTAGAGAAGGGCTGGCTGGGACCCCTTCCGTTATTCCTTGTACTGACTGAGTTGGGGTGAGCAGCAACGCTTGCCACCATGGAGCCTGAGGGGGGTGCTTGTCCTGGGTCCCTGGGGGGACACTTCCAGTGCGGCATGAGTAGCCAGGCATGAAAGGCCGACACCCATGCTACTGTGTCTGTGTTGGTGCACTGCTGCAGCAGTGGCTGTTTGGAGCAGTGGGAAAGGACTGGCCAGTACCGCCACCTCCCCCCATGACTTCTCAGGAACACAAAACAATTTCCTTGGGATCGGTGCCCATTTCCTCCCCAAATGAGCTGTGAACAAGGGTTTCCTTGCTGCCACTGCGTCCCACCCATATCCTCCTGAGCCCACCCTTCCAACCTTACAACACAAACTCCTGAGGGAAGTGTTGAACTAGAAGTTCAGCTGAGGAGGCTCGACTGGGCTTGCTTGGCCAAGGTTGGAGCAGAAGGGGAATAGCAACCTCCCTGCAAAAAAAAAAAAGGAAAGCTTCAGATGGACAAGAAGAGAGAGCTTGCTTTGACATTGCTGTTTGTCTGATGCCAAGGTTTACCATGCTTCCAGGGAGGGTCCTGGTTGCCTGGTGTGCACTGACTGAGAGCATCCTTAGCTTAGTAAAAAAGCTGTTAAAGCTTTAATTGTGCCCGATGAAGCTTGGATTCCCAGGAGAATGATTTCAATGGTTTTTTTTTTCACTAAAACAAGCTAATAATTGAGAGTCCTTTGCTGTTTGACATCCAGAGAGGAAGAGGGTGTTGTCCTTGGATGCTGAGTGGAATGGTTTGTGTGGCACAAGTTTGCTGTCGCTCCTGCAGCTGTTGCTACTGCAGCTGAGAGCTTCTATAGGGTTTCATCAGATACAGGTGTGGGCTGAGCCCTGATCCCTGCTCTGTGGTCTCAGTGCTGCTCTGCAGTACAGTGTAGCTGATCAGGAAACCCATTTAACCTGCTGCTGGTGGATTTCTCCAGAGGCATCCCTGGACAGTAAATTCCAATGTGAAACAGGTATTGACCATTTCTTGCTGCTGAATGCAACCTGAATGTGCACTGATAACTGCTCTGCTCTATGCCATAGGAGGGAAATTAAAAGGAAAGTGTTGTCACTTGGACAGCCCCCCACAGAGCCACACACACTCACACCCACATTCACGCAGCCTCCTTAGCTGTCCTGTCTAGAAGGAATCCATCTATTCCAGTGGCAAAAAAGAGGTGTGCAGATGTGTCTTGCTCCACGCTATAGAGGATGGAAGAAGAGGCAGAAGAAATGGGGAAAACACGTTGACATTGTCCTCGGGCTGCAGAGCTCGAAGGCAGAGCTTCCAGCCTGCCAACTCCTTTCTGAAGCTACATGGGTGCCTGGGCGAGCTTAGGTATCTCCTGCCAAAGCAGTTTTCATGAGTAAGGAGTAGAAATGGCCCTGAGCCCAAAGCCTTAAATTCCCATAGCGAACTGAGTCCCAACAGCAGGGAGCTGAATTACTTCTTCCCTCCCACTCTCTGACAGGGCACCTTTTGGTTGTGGCTGGCAAGTGCAGTGAAAATGAGGAACTTAGAGGAAATAGCTCATTTTTTCCCTCCTCCTTTCTTTGTTTTTTCAGCTGTAGTAAGCTGGGCACGTTCTGCAAGGTGTTGCAAAAGCTATATTAAACCTTCAAAACCATCTCCCATTAGCACCACCTTCCTGATGACAGGGTGTGGTGAGGGCTTGTTTGTATGGCCCTGCAGGGAAGGCGTACAGGGGTACCCCATCAATGCCCCTGTGCGAGCACCCCAGCCAGGAACTGATCAGCTCCTCCAGGGTCAGGCTGTGCCCAGAGTGACTTGCTTGACACCAAGAGAGAAGAAATGCTGCCCTCACTACCTGGCTGCAGGATTGGGAAAGGACAAAAATAACATTCACCCTTCCAGAGACCAGAAACATTTCAAGAGCTTTGTGTTTTCAGTTCAATGTGTAGATAAAGGAGGAGGATATTTTAGGAAGCAAATGGTAATGATTAGAGTTTTTAGTCTTAAGTAGTCATTTTGTCATAAAAGACCGAATTTGTATGCTTCAGAAAAATAGTCTTTTCCTCTCAGTTGATGATAGGTTTCCTTCAATTGCCATAATCGTTCATCTTTTTATGAATGCATAACAGACAATGACATGTGATTAAATCTCCGCCCAGAGCTTCCTTTCTGAAGATCACAGAGATACATAGAAATCACTCTCTGCTCTCTGAAAGGTTGTTGATTCCTGTCCCAGTCTGCTGCATATACACATATGGAGAATTCCATGACCTATAGGTGGTTATATACATGGCCGTGAAAGCAATAAATTTCGGTTCAGTCCCACTGGTGCTGTAGCCTGTTATCTCATGTGCTATGCCACAAGTTACAGGCAAAGACTAACAGCTTTGGAGAAAGTTTGTGATTGTCAAAAAAATTAAGCTTAGTCTTCTTATAAAAGAGCTAATAAGAACTATTTTAATCATTTAGCTTGAAAATTATGATTAGGAATTGGGGCAGAATTGTTTGGCTTTCCTTGAAAGGTAATAAAACAAGAAATATAGTGGTGGCAGGAGGACTGAATTTGAGGAATATTGTCTTGAGAGGGTATAAAGGACACCTTTCATATTCTCTCAGCACAATGTCCCTCTCTTTAATCAATGGATTAAAGTTCCTATGAACTGTCACTGCAACCTAATTTTTTAACTGTTACCGTAAGGCTATTACAGCTGACAGTGTTCCAGTGATAAATCATTTTGTTGTCTCGAAGGAAAGTGTGAAAGAAGGAGGGAGACATCTTCTCAGCAGAATGCTAAAATAAAAGAGAATTAAAAATTAGTTTCAGATTGATGAAGCTGAACTGCACTTGGCATGGAGCATTGCATTATATGCAGCAGCACTGTTCTTTCCCCTTGATGGACACCTGGATCTCTTCTCCACACTAATAGCAGATTAATATATGGACAAGGGAGGCCGTGAGGGAAAAATATACTCCTTAATTGCTTTCCACACCTCTAAGTCACCGTATCACATACACAGAATCCCATATCCAGGTGGGTGATGCTCTTTGTCATGACAGCTTTGCCAACACTTTCCTGGGAATTTTGCATTTGTTTTATTTAACAAATGGGGTGTGCAATATCTGATGACAGTTGCCTTCATGTATTCTCCTGTTTGGGGAGAAATCTGGAGATGTCCTGCAAGGAGGCAGACTTTCAGCTGGTGTCAAACATAGCAGCCTGCTTGACTTCATGGTGCGATCAGAAGTTACTGCAGATGAGTGCTGTCTCTTAAGCCCTCAGACAGTTCAAGCTGAAATATTTCTGGGTTGGTACTAAAACTAAAAGTAAAGGTTATCTCAGGGCTCAAGTCTGAGGGTTTTTTTCCTTCTGTATTCATCACACTTTTTAAACACACATGTAAGATAAAATCTATTGTTAACATTTTTTTTTATTTTTGTAATAATGAATTCTATTCCTTACTCAGTGTGACACCAGTGAGTGGAGCATTCTGTGAGGAAGAACACTGTGGGTCACTTTTAACTAATTTTTCTTTCCACTGAAATTTTTGCCTAAACCCAAGAACATGATGAAGCTGCTGCCTGCAGTTGCTCTGAGCTGTGTCAGAGCTCACTGGGCTGGAAACTGGTTGGAGTCATAGTTTGAATGCGGCCACACATTGTCACATGTTTTTGTAGGTGAGAAAAACTGGTACAGAGTCCATTATACCAGCACAGCATACAATGCTGGAGGAAGTTTTAACTGGAGGCCTTCCTGCCCATGCATGCTGCCAAGGCCAGAAGATATGGCTTTCCCAAGCTGCACAGTGTGGCAGTGGGGAGCCTTGACAGCAGTGCTTGGCTGGGGAGATCACGTAGCTGGGACACACTGCAGGCTGCTGGAGATACGTGTCATTTTTGCTAGCTTACAGTAAAATAAGAAACAAGGCCAGCTCTTGTTTAAGTTCATAATGAGGTACAAACACCCAGAAGTGCTGCAGGTTTCCTAATTCTGCAACTGGCATGAAGATGTTTCCCTCAGTCTGCCCTGGGGTACAAAGTAAATAGGAAGGTGTCAGAGCAAAAGGGATTCTTATAGATCCCTGCCAGTGTGTGCTTTTATTGCGTCTCAGAGAAGAATGGATGCATTTGCACTCATCTGAGGAGATGATGCTGAACCATTAGCCACTTGTGAGGACCTTGTGCACAGTCAAAAGACAGCTCCATCACAATGGGAGGCCAGAAAGCAGCCCAGGCCTAGCAGTGCCAGTGGTGGGTCCATAATTCTGCCCCTCCCCAAGCACAACAATGCCATGTTGTCAATATGTGATCATTCAACATCAACAGGCTCCCTTCTCTCTGCCCTTCATCTTCCCCAGTATTGTACAGCAAATGCCAGAATGTACAACTGCAGTTTGAGATTAAATGCCACCCTCACTGCAGATGAAAAAGATCAACTTTTTTCATTGGAAATATCCAGAGAAAAGTTTTCTTGTTTGTTTTCTGTGTGAATGTTTTAGCAACCAATCCTTGTTTCTGGTTTTCATTCATTGTGAATTGTCCAGCAAAAGAATAAAGGTTAGTGTATGTCCTCCATTCTATTAATATATTAAGGTCTTTAGACATGAAAAGACAAGAAAGATTCAAGTTTGCCGTGCTCATATCAGAGGGCTTGTAATAAGTTCTGCTGAGATTCAAGAGCATGTTATCTTGGCATAAGTTACTTTTTGTCTGAGATACACCATCTGCGATTGGCTCAGAGTGTGGATAGGAAAACACCTTTATCCAAGGGTGTCTGCCTATTGCTATAGTATGGAAGACCTAAATCGTCCCACCGTCTTCTTATAAAATACAAAGGATACTTCAGCCCCACGCAGTTGATTTTCGTATTACAGTCAGGTGATTTGGTCTCTTGTTTAGGTGAGAGAACTGGATTCTAACTATTGGAGGATTCAAAGTAACTACTACAAACTGATGGAAGTCAGTGGATTTTTATTCATTGTGGGAACTTCTCGGCACTACTTTCTGAGTGAATGTAGCCATGACCTACTCAAGATTAATGTTTTGTTATGAATTTAATGCTTTTTGAGAAAAAAAGCTTGTTCTGAGAGCCTTTCCACCTCTACCCTAGCTGAGATTTCCAAGCAAGTTGGCAGTGATCTACCTGTAATCTGCTTCCATCTGGGCTTGGTCAGAAGTTCGGGACCACTCATATGGGATGGCTTTGCCATGTGTGGACAGAAAACTGTGCTGTGAGAAGTGTGCACAAGGAAATGTCATGTCAAACTAAGGAGTGCCTTTAGAGCTGGATGTCAGATTAAGAGGATGGATTTGGAGGTCAGGATCATAAGTCTGCCCAAGGCTTGTCTTAGGTAGCATCATCTTCCGTGTGATCTGTCCTTGGAGCCTGAATATGTTTGGGCATTTGGCCCTTAGAGCTCCTCAGTAACAACATATGGTATTTTTGGCCTGTGATCAGCCAGCCAATCCATATGGCAACATTACTGCTTCCTGGATGGATGTCAAAGCTTGATATATGTAGAAATGATGACTAAACCAGAACACTCTCTCTGGGGCATGGCATACGTCAAACAGCCCTGGGTCAAAACAGGAGCAAACTGGTAAGGCAGGGTAGAGATATGATGAGGGATTGACAGAAAATGTGAGGTAATTGCCCAGAAAACTAAGGAATGGGAGTGAGAAGAGGAATTAGAAATGGCTAAGAAGAAAGAAGCTTGTTCCCAAACCTTTGCTTGCTTCCAGAACTGAATGTCAAAAAGAAGTTTTTAAAGCTCTGAAAACGTGTATCATTGGTTTTCTTTGTTCCTCTTTTTTACCAAGAGGAAACTCAGTGAAACTAATCCACTCCTCCTTGGCATGCCCTTGAGTCATTACTCAGGAACTACCCTAATGAAATAACTGGGATCACACAAGTGAAAAATTGATTTGAGATAAGACTTCATCTTTTAATAGCCTGAGCAAACACACTGGCCTTTACAAACCACAGAAGGACTGCAGAGCCTGTCCTTATGAAATTTCCACATTAGTTCTTTAAAGACATCTGGGCCTTTCCAGTATGCTTGTCAGACACCTCCACCAAATCCTTAGTATGTAACCATTTGTGTTTGACTTTAAAGTCAATCAGCTGAAGTACTGGTGTCAGTCTATGTCTAGAAGCAAGCACCGTTGTGAATGCCAACATCTGACATCTAATTATGGAGACAATTGGAGAGATCACTAGATCCCTGTGTTGTAGCTTCATGAAAATCCATACGCAAGTGGGAGGAGAATTCTGGAGGGACAGACTGGAACAGTTGTAAATATTTTGCTTTTAGAAAATGAAGGTCGTCTTTTCCAAATGGAGACAGCTGGTGGGTACATGAGAGTTGTGCAGTGACAGCATTTTCTTGGAGCATTCTCAACTGAATTACACAAGTGTCTCTGTTCACTTCAGGAACATCACTACTGCAACTGTGTTCCAGAGCTTGCTGAGAACCACAGAGGAAGGTTCCTTGAAATCCTTGCAATTTCATCCTATGATAATTATAATGATCCACTGGATTCTCCTGTGTAACATGCACATCAGTATGTGAAATTCCCAAAGGTTTATGAACAGAGTGCTCACTGGTGGCATGTCAGAATTGCTTTCTTAGCCAGATGTGACTTCTTCATACAATTTGCGGAGTTTTCAGATATTTCACTGTTTAATTAACTGGATGCATATTTAATTAAATAGATGTAAACATATCTGTGATCAATTACCTACCTATCTGCTTGACTAGCTATCAGAACTCTTCTACAAGATAAATTTCCATTGCAAATGCCACTCGGCTAAATATTTATGCAGAGAGCAGGAGAGGGAGAGTACAAATAATTTCCTGTGGGGCTCCTCTCTTGCCTTCCCTTATTGTTCTTGTCCTCATAGAACTCAATTATATTCCTCTCATGTAAAAAGGTAAATTATGATTTTAAATGGTTTTTAATGTTTCTGCTTGTTTCCTTGTTGTTTGAGGAATTGGAAGGGAGGGGAAAAGCTGGAACCAGAGCATGGAGGAAAGGGCTGGAGCTCTGCATGATTTATAATGAGGAAGCAGTTTTCCCAAGGAAGGACAAGGGATAGGAGCTGAAGGACAGCCAAGGAGACCTTTGTAAGACATCTGTGTTACTGTGAGCCTACAGTTCACCCAGTGCCTTTCAATGTAAGTTCTTTCCACTCCTCAGCAGCAAAGTAGTGAAGCCAGTGTGGATGCACATAGCTTTAGTTGCAAAAGTTTAGTCTGCACATGGTTGCTCATCTGAGCTGAGAATCTGGACCCTGAAGCATAAGTCCTACAATTTGAATTTATAAATGCAGCTAAAGGAAGTGCTCAACAGCAGTGATTAAGTTAGTTACAAAGTGATGTAAGACCATGAACCTCCTGACTATCATCTGAGTCAGATGCTTTTCTCTAGGCCATGTTATCTCTTGTAATGCAAGCAGACTGGATTAATTAGAGCTATGTTTTCTCTATTGGGATTTCAGGGAGGTTATAAGAAGGATGAATTTGTCCCTGAGGACAAACCCAATTCGTAAATGAAATGTCCTTGCCTGTTTCATTGTGCCATGACTCTAGAGCTGGCTCAAGGTTTCTCAGCAGTACAGGCAAAACTAAATTCTGCTGCTTCAAAAATGAGGGCAACCTGTCCTGAAAATATGCATTTAGTTTGTGACTACAGCAAAGGACATTTCCGAGGAGGTAATAGGGTGGAGAGCTAAGGTACAACAGTGATGATTTTTGGCTGTTTAGAGATGAGTTGGTTAGGGAAAATCAAAAAGAGGGGGAAACGAAAGGTCTGAAAGGATCCATGGGATGCTACAGACAGCTGGAGGAGGAGTGTTGAGAGGTATCAGTGATCCAAGATTCCAAGATCCAGAGGGATCCAGATTCCAAAATCTGGAAGAGATGATCAGGGGAAACATTCAGCAGCTGTTGGCAGAAGGCTTTTCCCCTTCTCCTAGCCCACCACCTTACCGATTCCTCCCTCCTCAGTTCTATCTCTGCCTTTGTGTAAAGAGGGCTGCAAATGCCCCAGCTGGAGGTCATGCACATGTCATTCTGTGAGCACCAGAGTTGATGAAGCTGATGGTTTCCTGGGACATTACTGGGAGCTTGCATTGGATTCTCTGGTGTCTAATAAGATGTAAGTGCTGATCTGTTTTTCCCTCAGTAAACATTCATAATATCTCTTTCCCAGTAGGATCTTCACTGCCTAATAAGGGTCATGTTCACATTGCAGCCTTCACCTCCATGGGGGCACTAATTGGGTTTTTTCCTTCTAACCAGCTGCCAATTTTCATAAAACGTGTTGGAATTCAATACCTTGGAGACCTCTTATTGACTGTCAGTTTTCTTTGAAATTGGCCAACAGGTTCAAAAGTTACTGGTGAGGGAGACAGCTGAGTGCAGGTAGACAGATGAACAGACACATATATACAAAGAGCGATGCTGCACACATTACCTCCTTTGAAAACCAAACTAAACCAAATGGATACAGTCTCTAGCCAATGCTGTTGTTCTCTGCTGTGTGACAACTGCAACCATAATATACCAAAGCATCAGCAGTATGATTCTACATCCTTTTGCCTTGTTGAGAAATGTGATCTTTTCCTTGAAACAAAGCCAAATAGAGCTGTGCCCTGCCCATCTGACTTAACTCTCTTTTTTACTAAGTCCTCAGTTTCAGATTTTGTGGGTGCCATCCTTCTCTGTGCAAGATTACTAATGCTGGTATACAAGAACGTGTCCTGAGCAAAAGGATGATCTTCAGAGTCCAACCAATCCTACTTGTTCCTTGCAAGGTGAGAATATGAGACATTACACACACATGCTTTCTCCAGTTTATCTTGTCACCTGGCAGACTGTGGTCCCAGCACGGGTTACTCCTCCTGGGTCTCGTTATGAGCATGATGCACTTCATGAGCTAGGATGAGGTGGGACCTTGTACTCGCCACTCTCCTCACCAGCATGATTTGTGTGGCTGTGGAAGAAAATAGGCAGTTACTCAGCAGGGGATGTAATAGGAGGCATGCTCCTGCAAGCTGAGATGTTTATGGAGATTTCTCAGTATCCCTACCCCTTCCTGCATGGTGGCGACACCAAAGAGTAGGGCTGGGCAAATAATTGTACTTTTTGTTTGTCTTCCCACATGTGCTCTCTGCAACAAAGACACTCCATCTGATAGTGAATAGCTGGAGGTGACTTTCCCACGTGGAGCAGTCCCATTTTGCAGAGCACATCAAAATGCTCCCCAGCAATGGGACAAACAAGAAAGACTCCGAGTTCAGAAGTGATGACATGTACCCAGAGATGAGTACTTACAACCTAGCCCTGAACAGGTATTCAAGAGTAAGCAAGTGAAGTCAGCAGGGGGCTGAGAACACCTTTCTTCTTGAACCTGCTGCAGCCTGGCAGTGCATGCACTCTCCCAGCAGGAAAAAAAAGTGTATTGGACTCTTTAGGATAATGGAGCGATTCACACTGATGTTACCCATATTTGACTGGGTACTCAAACCTCACTGGGTAAAAGGGCACAATATCTACATCTTCTTTTTTATTTTTTTTTTCCTTTACTTTTCCCAAATCTTCTCAGCCCTGTCCCCCTTTTCTTCCCCTTCAGTTTTGGCCAAGGTGCAAGCTTGTCCCATAATTGGTTGAAGCTGTGTTTATATATTGCAGTGGTTTGTTTGGGTGTTCCTAATCTTGTTCCAAGAGCCAGTTGCTTCCGTATGGGCCTGACTGCAAGGATGTGCCAGTCTATGGGATTTCAGGCTGTGTTTCCAATGAAACAGGCACTCCAGTGAATGCAGCTCTGGCATCCTCAAGCAGCATTTTCCAGAGATTCTTTTCACAGAGATTTCTGGGCTGCAGCCTGTTGCTCTAACACAATCCTTATACATTTTTATTCCAGTTAGTGGCACTTAAAATATTTGAATGAATCATATAAATGTTTAATCCTCGTTAGGATCCTACCATGTTCTTTGCTTTAATAATTATATTGTGGGTTAGCTCAGTTACTACAAAACTATAAGACAAGAAAAACATCCCTGAGTCTATGCTGGAGTCAAATAACTCAGCAGTGCATTTGAATGCAACGGGAAGTGGAAGTTTAGGATCAGATAGTTCAGATTAGCAGGCCAATGAACCCTTCCCAGTGGCCAGTGAGCTGTGCAATTCGTGATGTTGCTCTACTCATGCTTTTGTCAGGGGTTATGATACAGAAGCATTTTTAACAGCACAGCAAAGTTCCTGCATGCACAGCCCAGAAAGCCAAAGCAAGTGAGGTGGCAGCATGAAAATGAGTTTGTTTTCCAAAACTCTGCAGTTCCACTCAATACTTCTGAGTCAATCTGGAAATTTCACTGGAGAGAAATGAGAGACGCACACAAAACTCAGCTGCGGGATGACTGAGATTGTTGATCTTACAAATGTATCCTGTGTTTATCAGACAGGAACCTAAGGACTTGACTCCTTGAGGGTAATGTTTATAACCTTATTCAGTGTAAGACCAGTATACCATTGTCATTGATTTTGGGGAGAGATGTGCAAACATCTCTTATGAGAAACCTTTGGACTCAAAGGACCAACTGGACTACAAGATGGGCTGTTGAATGATTCAGAGGGGGCTGAGCACAGTGACAGATGAACCGTCCTACCCAGCCTGCCCTCAGCAGTCTAAGATTCTTTTCAGGGATCAAAGGCACCTGTTTGGCGGGGACAGTCTTACACACTTTCACACAGTTGATCTGTTTCTCTCCCTACAGTGGAAAATATAAGTATTTTTGTCATAAGAGGCTTTCAGAGCATGAGCGAATGGAACTGGGATTTTAGTTCTATGGTTGAACCCATCAGGAGCACTTGCTTGGCCCCACTGCTGCTCTGATTTACAGTCTGTGGGATGGTAGTGGGGTAGGGAGGCTGACGGTTATGGTCTCATCCTGCTTCACCGCAGGCAGGGTGTGCTGAGATAGCACAGGAGTTTGATGAACTTTGCAGCACAGACCCCTGTTTTGGTATCTGTTACGTATCTGAAGCCCTGATGCACCACAGCCTTATGGATACTGCAGGGTTATAGTTGGAGGGCTGGACTTCAAATGAAATCCAGACAAATTGATATCTCAGCTTCATTTATTAGAAGATTTCCCTTCCTGTTTTTTGTATATCAGCAATCTCTGGTGCCAGGGAGAGACTGTGGTATTTTCATCATATGAAACCCTACTTATGATCAAGTAGATCTAAGCCAATTTTTTTCAAGCCCTAGGCTGGGACTCTGGTCTGTCAATATTCCATCCTAAGGAAGGTTGTTCTTACTGCTCTGTGTAATTTATCTGCCTATAAAATGGTGAAGCTGCTGATCTCCTACATAAAACTGTTTTGAGAGAGTCAGTAGAAGGTGCAATAGAAAAGTTGCCAAGAATTGCCCCTAGACAACTGGAGAAAGCACAGTGCTGCCGATGGCATGAGTTTCATATGATTAAAGCTAGTTTGCAGTAGTCTGTGAAATGAGCAGCCCCCACATTAGCAAACTTGTGAGGTTTCGCTTTCTGGGGTTACCTTGCACTACCACCTCTCTTAAATTTATAAATACCATGGTCATGGTGACTTCCAGAGGAACAGATCCTCCACTGAGGATGTTCTGCCTCTGGACAGGCAACACCACGTTCTTTGCTAATGAGCTCTGCTAATTTATACCAGTTACAAACCTAGCAGGCCCGTGCAAATTTCCTGTTTTGGTGAAAGTATTGCTTGTGAGCCTTGTTGCATTTACAGTGCCCAGATTCCTTCATCTAGAGCCTGATCTTGGTCAGGCCTTGGGGACTTTGGATCTCTCTTCAGCCTCCATAGCAACTCAGATGAATTTGAGTACTTCCATGGAAAACTTCACTTTGTTGCAAAATAAAACCAGCCAGAGAGTAAATTGACTTCTCCAGAGAGTAATGAGAACATGGGGCCTGACATGGCTGCGTTTTTCCAGCAATTTTCAGCAGCAGTAGGCTAAATTCTGTGTTGATGTACATCCATGTGGTTTCACAGAAGGAAATTTTTTTCTCCAGCCATTTTTCATATAAGGGGTGTCTGACGCCTGCAAGTATGATGTGACGTGGAAGACCCTACAGCTGAACAGCTGCAAGAAGGGGCCTCCTGTTATCTATTGTGCATGGAGCCTACCCTGTAGGTCTGCATCGGCAGCCACATATGGAGGGACCCCTTTTCATCTTCTCCTCGCTGACTGCTGAGGGCTGCTCCTGCGTGGCCGCGAAGAGCCAGGGGGGCCCATGCTGTACAGTTGTGGTTGCAAATTCCTGGGTGGGGAGGGGAGCTGCAGGGCTGCATGGAGGAGGCTTGGCTGGGGCCAGGGTGGGATCTTTTCAATGGCAGCACAGAGGAGCTGGGGATCGGTTAATTAAAATGCTCACAGATGGTTTAGGTTATGGGACACATGTGTGCGCCTGCCCGGATGACGCTTATCCGAGCCAATTAACAGCCCGGGAGAGGGACACTGGCCTCGCATGGAACAGAGGTGCTGGCTGGATTACTCATGGGGAACGGCAAGGTGAGGAGGGTCCTAGAGCTGCATGGTGGTCACTGGGGTTGCACAGGAACCTTCAAGGTCATCACCAGCCATGGGTGTGTTCTCTGTCCCCACTGCAGAAACGGGATGACCTGCAGTTGAAGACTGAGCGTCATGTGCCACTGCAGAGCCGTGCCCACAGGGTCCAGCCCTGCTGGGGGAAGTCTGCCTGGGAAGAGCAACAAGGGCGTTACCTGTGCACCCTCTCTCCTGGGCTGGCTTGCTCCACTGTGTGTCCAAGGGCCACAGGGAGCTGTAAGAGTGCTTCTGGGTGCACAGTGCCTGTACCACCTGGTGAGGAGTGACATACGGCCACTGGTTTCATATGTGCTCTGTTCACATTCTGCCCTGGGAAACTGGGGAGGAACACTGACTTTTGGTGATGCAAGCACAGTCTAGGAATGAATTTCTTATTTTTTTTTTTTATACTACAAAGAAATATTTTAAGCAAGTTAGAACAATACAGAATGCAATTTATCCTGTCATAGAACTCTGTGCAAATGACACAAATGTGATTGAAATATTAATAATTCAGTGAAATTATGTCACTGGCTCTAAGATTAGCTGAGAAACAGAAATATGACAGTAAAAACTGTTTAAAAACCAGATGACTAAAGACAGGGAAAAGAAAATGCATCCAGCTCCACCCTGTCAGATTTACAAAGGAATAGTAAACCTTTATTATTGACTAATGTTTGTTGGGACTTAAATTTGCAGATGCTCATGAACTTGAGTAGGTTAAAAGTCAAGAAGCAGCTGCTTTTAGGTACTTTGGTGCTGGCACATGGCACTGGGTAGGAGACAGTCCAGCTCTTTCCCACTATGCTGTTGTGTGCATGTGGCTCATCGTGGCACCCAGCTTGGGTTACCAAGCACTGTTGTGTGTTTCAGCAACTTGCAATTTGCTTGGGTTAATTACCCCTTTAATTTCAAAGATTTTGACTGTATTGCTAGACATTTGGTAATTTGGATAAACAATGCTGTATGGGTCTTCATTTTGTAAAGCCAAATACCTTAAATGCTTTAAGGACTTCACCCATAGTTGTGCTGAAAATCTGTGTCAGTGTAGGGAAATGAAGCAAACTTCTTTCAAATCCAGGGTGCTGATGTAAATTCTGGTGTCAAATATGATCATCTTTCAGCCTCTGCTGGTCCAGGAAATGGTGGTTAGAATTGCTTGAGCCATTATGACTTGGAAGGTGACTTCTTTCCTCTTGGTGATAAATTTAAATTTTCTGCTGAAGTTTATTTATGGACACTTTTCATTCTTGGAAAGGAAATCATTTCGGTGTCAGAAATACTTAATTCTAAAAACCTGTCTGGAGTGGTGAAGAAAAGCTAATCAATATAAGTGCAGGAGAAAAAAGACCTTTAAAACAAAAGTGAAAACAAATGCTGGAAAATATTAATTGGAAACCAATAGTGAAATAGGCTATTGAATGAGAAGCTTTCATCAAAATTTAGAGGTTTGCTAAAACTAAAATAATTTTTGTGAAAAATTATTTTTTTGCTAAGAGGATAAGTATTGTTAACAAAAACTTATAGAATAAGAGAGGAAGTGATGTAGATGTGCATTACTCATTTGAATTAAGTGAAGAACACAGAGCAGGCTAATCAATGTTCCTTTGGTTTGTAGAGTGTGAACTAAGGGATGGCAAATTTAGTGTAACTGACCTCAAGAGAGGTAACCGAAGTATTGAAAGACACAGTATGCAGTTTACCAACTCTGAGAGTTTAGAGCCTTGGTCGTGGCTTTGCAGTGTTGCAGACACCAGGACTGGCTCCACAGGTGCTGGGACCTGTGTGACAAGGCTGAGCAGCTGGGGAAGAGCGCCCTGAGGGCAGTATTTCTGCCGTGCTTTGAAGCCCTGACTGGCAGTGCTGCCTTGGGGATCACTGTGCTGCCCTCCTTTGCAAGAGTTACCACTTTGCAGAGGTGTACAGGGTTTGCTGGGCACATCTCTATGGCATTTGGTGGCCCAGTGTCTATGACCTGAGTAGCTGGGGTGTGAAATAGCCCTCGTCAAACTGGTGTTAAGAAGCTGCAATGTCTGACTTAGGCACCTGGGCTGCCTGATCTGGTTTAAGCCCAAGCTGATACAGGCATGCAGTTTTTGATGTCTTGGTGCACACTGCAGCAAGACATATGTGCCTACAAAAAGCACATAAATCCCTCCAATCCAATTGGAAAGCAGAATCTCAGCTCTTCAGGCACTGAGACACCTGAAGAAATGTCCCCATTACCGTTGTCAGCAGCAGTGACAGTGACACTGGCTGTGTGGCACTGCTGTTTCACAGCGTGCTGGCATCTGTTCCAGAAGCAGGAGAGGAAGGGTCAGAGGAATGGAACTGTGATTATAAATATGGCACTGACCTGCAGGAAATGTCCTCACTTCTGTTAGTGACTCTTGTTTATTCTCATATATTTGATTATGAAAATATCTGAAGTGAGATCAGTAAAAGGTATGGGTCTAAGGAGTCAACAAAACAACATCAACAAGAACTAAGCAAAAAAAAATCTCCCCACAAAGCCAGCTCACGAAGAAATCATGTGGGTCTGAGAGTTCATTTTGGCTGAAATACCCAGTCATGCAGATTTTGCATTGTCACAGGATACTTCTGTTCAGAAAGTATTTCTGTAATTCAGCTATTTTTCTCACCATCTTAGGATAGGAGTGGGACAGAGAGAGAAGTACATGGTTATTCTGCTCTGCTAAGCCAAAACTAAGCACAGATGTACTGTGGCCAAGACCGTTTAGCTGAATTGATTATTTGCCATAGCTGCTTTCAGAGAACACATAAAAACTTTCGCCTCTGTTACATGAAGAAATTTGCCAGACGGGAGCCCTATGTCTTACCAGAGACAGTGTTGCTTCACATGAGCAAAAGGATACAGTAATGCAGCTCCTTGCAGGGTTAGACATTGAGGTGATGTCTACAGTGGGGTGCAAGCTTGCTTAATTGATTAGGCATTTGCATTGATATAAAAATGTATGCAGGGTAGTCTCCTCATCCTATTAAAATATTTGTGTTCTGATTTTTTGCGTGCTGAAACGCAGAGTGATCAAGTGCCACAATACCTGTCCACCCATGTCGGTCTTGAGAGAAACATGGATTTATGCCAATATTTTGTTTTCATGGAGAGAGCTGATGAGTTTGCTCACAGGCTGACTGAGCTGACCATGGTAAGGAGATTCTATTTGGGATTGATATTAAAAGGCCCAGCTCCAGAGGGAAAGGATACAGTAAAAATCCCATCTCCAGTCTAGAAAAAAGAAACTTTGTACATACAAATCCACATCCAGTTCTGCCAGCCTCAGTCAACTAGGAAAATAAAAATGTTTTCAGAAGTCCCATTTGTAAAAATGTAAATGTAAAAATGTAAAAAAAAAAAAAAAGAAAAAAGAAAAAAGAAAAATTGGGATTTTGTGAGCAACTACCTCCGGATTTTAGAGTGGCTGGGCTCAACATCAGCATCATAGAGCTAGAGGCTGGACCCAGTTGCCTTCCCTCCCAGCCAGTGCTTACACACTTGTCACCTCAGATCAGCCAGGCATTTTGGGGGATTATGGATGGCAGAAGAGGTTTGCTACCCTTCTGTAGTTCCACAGCTTAAGGTTCATCATTGACCCTGGCCACTAGCAAAAACTACCGTCGTCTGCCACTGCCCTGTCACAGGGTGGATCTACCTACACATATATCTGTATAGGAATGGGCACCTAAGCTGAGTAGGCAGGGACTCTGGATATGGTGCTATGATACAACTTTTATCCCTTCATGTGCCATTAAGGGTTGTGTGCCATAATCAGACCTTCTGAAGGCTGGGGTGCCTTTGGCATAACAGTGATGTGGCAAAATAAAGCAGCACTTTCAGTTACTTTTTCTTGACATAAGCAGATTTAAAAAAGGGAGCTGAACAGGTCTCATAAGAGAAGTATTCTCAGTACAAATAAAGATGACAGTCTTTTCATACTGTCATCCTTTCCACCCTTAAAGGAGGAAAAATTATAGTAGGTTACCTCAGGGGCACTTTAGGGGATTTATCATTTTGTAGGTTCCTCTACGAAAAGTCATTTTTTAGATTAAAAAATCTGAAGAAAACCAAGCCTCTGTAGGATGATGAGAAGCTTAATTTCTGGTAGGGAGGAATTAATGGGAGTTAACTGTAATTCACCCCATTAAAATAGAATCATGTTGAAATTATTGGGTAGAGAAAGCTTATTATTCTCATAGCCTCTGAAGGAAATGTCCCTGAAGCACCTCACCACCCTGTTGTGGGGATATCTAGGTGCTTTCTGGAGCTGGTGGGCTGGCAGAAGGCATGAAAACATGCAAATTTTAGCTTTCAGACAAAAATAAAGAAAGGAAGGGACTTTTGTTGGTTCTTTTTCTTTTCCATTGACCCTCAATTTAATGCAGACTGCCTCATTTTGCCAAGATGAACACAATGTGTTGGCTCTGCTGCTAACCATGGTGTTGGCTGAGGGTCTGGGAGTTAGCAGGATGTTTGAAGGAAGAAAAGTACGCATCATGAGGCAGCTGGGCAGATCTCAGACACTTAACACCCATGCCAGGAATGGGTTCCACAATGAGACAGTTACACACACCAGTTTACCAAAAGCATCGCAGGCAAAAAAAAAAAAAAATCCATTTTATGATGATGCAGGAGGATAAAAGCCTTTGCATTCTGAACTTAAAAGCAAAGTGCACAGAAATCAGCCAAGCTACAATTTCGCCCTTTTTCTCTCTGTTAGATTTTGGAAAAGACTGGGTGTTTTTTAGGGGCTT
Organism: Neopelma chrysocephalum; assembly: GCF_003984885.1. Lineage (NCBI taxonomy): Eukaryota > Metazoa > Chordata > Aves > Passeriformes > Pipridae > Neopelma > Neopelma chrysocephalum. Next base: position 7,696,673 of record NW_020897691.1, read on the forward strand.
TTTAATCTCACTTTATATAATCCCAAATATCATCCAATGTTATGGAAAAAGGAGGGGGTCTGAGGCAGTGAATTGTTTCCTGGGTGGGTATGTGGGATGTGGCTGTCTCTGGCCTGATGAGCTGTGTACCCTGGCACTTGCAGTCCCCAGGGGCAGGTATCCTCTCTCTCCATGAATAACAGTAACAGTAGTGGCCCTGTGGTGGGGGCTTAGCAATTGCACTGTCATGAAGGAGAGAGAGAAAAAGAGGCTTCCCAGGCTGAGTCCATAGCCTATAGGTCTTTCTGTGTCTCTCCAAGAGTTCCTGGGTTTTGCCTTTGTTTTGCCCCTGCCATGCCTCATCTCAGCCCAGGTGCTGGGGACCAGGGGGCGGTGAGGGGGAAGAGTCCATGGAGTTGGAGGCCCTGGCAGCCTTGCTGGCAGAGACCTGGAGGAGTGAGAAGGCTAGTGGTCCCCCGTCTGTGATCCAGGAGAGGGGCCCAGGGCCAGGCCTTCCCCAGGAGGGAAGGGTTTCAGCATCCAAGCTGCCTGACTGGGGCTGGACATTGGCACCAGCTTCCCTGTAAGCATGCGGTCCTCTGCAAACCTTGGAGCCCTTTCCTCTCATGTGTGATCTGATATGGCTTTGCATCCAGGATTTAAGTTGGACTTTTTTTGGACAGACTACAGAGGGTACTGGCTGTTGCCACAGCTTCCCCTGCCATTTATTTTTGCATTGTGCATGCACACTTTCTACCATTGCCCAGAAAAAAATCAGGAATTATCTGCAGCAAACTGTGCAAATCAGCTGAAGCCATTTGTTTATAGTTCAAAGTGGGGCATTAAAAACAATGGGCCGAGTAAAGCATGAAAGTAGATCAATCTCAACCCTGTTTTAACTTCCTCTCCTTCAAGATCACTTTGAACCTACAGTAATTATGATTCTTTCTGCTAGCTTAAATCACCCTTGCCCTCATTAGAGCAGTGCAGAGTGACCATTTTCCATTTCATGAGTTGCCACGTGTAAAAGCTGCTGTGTTTGCAAGTATTCAGGCATACCTGGCTGCACTACACAAGTCATAAGTGATAACAGTCATAATTAATATCCATTATACACCTTCCATGTACACTGACATCACTGATAACATCAAGTGCAATTTATGTGGTGCTATGAACAGCAAGGTTCAGTCTCTTCTGAGGCGTCCTAGACATGGGCTTGTTGGTTCTGCTTGGTAAGAGGTCCCTTTTAGGCACTCACCCTGAGTGTTTTGAGGTGACACAAATGACCTGAGGTCATATCAAAAGTATACTGTTTCTGTGGGCTTAGAGTGGAAAAAAAGGGGGGAGTGGGTTCTTAACAAGTCAAGATTTTTTAGGCTGTTTTAGGCTTCAATGATTGTTTTTAAATTAAATGTTAGGTTCTTGGACACACTTATTGCTCCAACATGTTTATCTGAAAGCTGTGACCCTCTCTGCAGCTGTCAGTCAGTTTTCGTACACTGAGAAGCCCCTTTTCATGTGTTAAGATACTCTTTTTCTTCAGTGATATGTTGGGAAAAAATGCTACCTAGATGCATTTGCAGTTATATATATTCTTTTTTTCAGAATGTGACCTCAAAATTCTGCTGGTGACTGCTGTCAGGAAATAGGTCCTGTCTCCTGCCTTTAAACCAGAGGTCTTCGGAGACCTCCAAACGTTATAGCTGATGTTAAGGTACCAGTCTGTCTTCATGGCAGAGAAAAAGAACAAAGCAGTATTCTCTAAATATCTTAATTGCCTCTCCTGATATCAGCGGTGTTACATCTGGGGTAATTTGGCCCCTTAATTACCTCAGAAAGAGTCTGAGCATCTCGTGGAGACGATGGTAAAAAGCCCAGGAGCGCGAATTGCATCCCCGAAAGGTCTAAATGGCTGCCCGGCGGTGTAAACTTTTGTACCCCTTTCATGCCCTGGGAGGTTAATCTCTCCATGTCCTCCCCCTTTCATATGCATGAAGAAGAGGAGATTTAGGGACTGGCGGGCGTGGGGGGCGAGCGGCAGCGCGGCCGGGGGCAGCTGCGGGGCTGCCGGCGGGGAAGAGGCGGCAGCGCGGCCGGGGACGGGCCCACTGAGCGGAAAGAACAAACTCTCCGGACCCGTCTGACATACGGGTCAGGGGGTCACCCCGAGCTGGTGGAGGCGGCGCAGCAGATTGGAGGCTCGCGATGCCCCTCCGACATCATTTAGACAAACAAGCAGATGGCAGGTGTCAGCGGTGACAAAGAGCCATCTGTGCAGCGGGGACCATCCCCTCCATTCTCTCACAGGCTACTTCATTAAACCCTCACTTCAGAGTGACTGCGCCGTAGCCTTTAACCAACGGGGCCCCCGGTAGCACGGGGTGGGTTTTCTTTCCACTTCTTTTAAATTTTGTTTTTTAAAATTTTATTTTATTACTTAAAGACTGCTCGCATTCTGCACTTGGCTACCTATATATGGGCAGCTTGTTTGTGCACCTTACTGCCTCGGAAGGGGCAAGAGGGGAGGAAAATGAAAACAGAAACACTAGACAAAACCCTTCCACCATGCTGAAGGAAAAACATGTTTGCACAGAGATGAACAAGTGGCTGTAAACATGGCAGAGGAGGGGTTAAAAATTCCCTTGAGGACTGATGGCTATCTAGTCTGAGGGGCTGCAGGGAAGCCCTGGGGAATTCAGGGGATTTTATTTGGTGGAGCAGCGGAGAGGGTCTGTGCAGGGCAGGCCAGGTGCCGTGCGGGGCAATGATGTCCATTAGGTGTGGCCCTCCCACCTGTCCTCTCCTCTGGAAGCTGAGGCAGCACCTCTGTTCCTCCAAAAATCCAGGGTTTCCTCCAAAAATCCCAGTGGACTGCAGCCTCCCTCACCCCTGAGGATGAGCATGGCTGTCTGGCTACAACGCAGGCTCCAGGAGTGGGCATTGGCAGGTACCGGGGTGGATTGCAAAGATAGAGGAGCAAAGTGAGTGGCACCAGTGGAGAGGGGAATGCTTGCTTGTTCTGCTCTGCAAGCCTCTGGTGGCAGCAGGCCTGAGCAGAGGTGACATCTTTCTGACCGGACCTGGGGAAGGAAGGGGCAGGGGGCGAGTGTGCGCCATGGTTTATTTATTTATTTTGTTGGTTGGGCTGCCATGGGGAATCTGGGAACTTTCCAGGTCAGTGCACTTCTTCGGCCAGTCATGCTACTTTAGCCTCCCCTGCAGATCCCAGTGGAGAACGGCACCGATGTCGCCTCCACAAAGGCTTGGTTGTTCTGGAAGGTCTCAGGGGAGCTCTGCAAGGGCCTTCTGGATGACTTCCAGCCCCTTCCTGCAAACAGCAAACTGAGAAAGCTGAATATGCCCTGTGAGCAGCAGCAGGATGGCTGGAAAACACACTGAGACACCTCTTCTCCCCTCCCCATCCTTACATCTCAGAGCATGTGCAGGCACCAGAAAATAACACTTATTAGAAGATGAGTTTTTCTATGTGGTGGATTTTGGGATTGGTTCAAACAAAGCAAAAGCTATTCCCAAACTTCTGCCAAGTCCCTGATCAGTCTTGAACTGAACTTTTCAGGAGCATTGAAATGGGTTTCTTTTTGGTTTTCTATGGGTTTTTGGGGGGGGTTTGTGGGTTGTTGTGTGTTTGTTTTTTGTATTTTGGTGGGGTTTTTTGCTTGTTTAAGTAGGTCTCTGCACTTTCTGATTTCAGCTGGGGAAGCAGAGATGGAAGCACGGAGAAGCTAAATCAAACTCTGTCCTTGCACCATCACTGATTTCTGCAGTTCCAGATAGGACTGGAAATGTCCTAGGAAAGTGCATTATGCAAGAGCTTTCAGACTGAGGATCTCCAGATGTTTACAGCTGTGACACTTGGTCAACTGAGCTAGTTGAAGCCAACTCTTTTCCTTTGCTAGGTAGCAACACTCACCTGAGTAACTACCCTGTGCTTGATGACAATGCAAGGGGCATAATTTCTTTGTACAAGGCCTGTTTATAATCACAGCTTGTAATTTATGTGGACATACCGTTACTCCTTCCTATGAAATGGTCAGAAATGGCAGCGTAAGAAGTGTGGACCAGGTCCTTTCCTGAACCCTTCTGAATATCAAGGTATGAAAAGTGAGAAGGGACAGAAAACCCTCTTATTTCAGCAGCAGCTACATCTGGCTTCCAGACTGGTAACATCAGATCCTTTATTAGTTTATAAACATTGAAGTCCTCTGGGGAGTTGCCCAGATCCCCTTACAGCCCCTGAGTGACAGAGGCAACACTTGGAGTACAGCAGCATCCGTGAAGGAAATTTGGCTTCCCTTTTAATAGAAAAAGGCTCCTGGGACTGTGGCAAAAACTGACCAGTTACACACAGGAAACCCTTTAGTGCCAAGTCACTCCCCTCAGCAGAGGGGAAATGGCTGCTTGGCTAAGAAGGTAAAGGGGCTAACTTTTTCCATCCTATTAGCATGTTTACTTAGGGCAATTCCCAGTCAGATCATCTCGCTTAGGCTATCTTGAGAATAAAATCTTGGCGATGCACCATCCACCTTTCAGGCCTGGCTGGGCTTCAAGTAACTTCATCACTAAAGGTCCACTCCCCAGTTAGATAATTCTCTGAAAAATAGCTGTGTTTGCCAGCAGCTTCCTGTTTCTCCCGATAATAAGGTGAAAATTTCTTACTCCTGACAGCTCATAAAATAACCCAAAACCAAACCTAATGAATTCCCACTCAATAAACAGACGCAAAACAGAAGACAGCTAGTGGGTACATTTTCAGCCAGCCTCTAGGTGGAATTTGGAGCTGGGAGTGCCACGTGTATGTGTGAGCTCACACTCGCTTGTGTGTGAATGAAACACAGTTTAATCTCTTAATTGGTAGGTTCCAATGGAAACATTGAGATATTTTTAATACAAACAGGTTTTACCAGTAAGCGGCAATAATTGCCATCTGCTTATCACAAGTCTTGGCTTTTAACTGTTTCGTTCCTGCTGGCTGCAGTCTCTCCATCATTAAGTGATGTAGGATTCCTGCGGAACATTATGGTATGGTAATCTGATTTACATGGCTACAGGGATAATCGTGAAGCCTCAAATAAGAAGTCAGTATTTGAATGATGGCATTTCCTTCTGGAGGTGGGATGTTTTCCCTTGATGATATATTTCCATCCCATCGGTTTCATCAGCTTCACTAAGATACAGTACATGAAAATGAAATTTCATCGGGCAAAGGCTCGAGTAGGGTGCTGGGGTCCAGCTTACCTCCCCATCCCCTGGAGGGATGAGTTTCAGGAAAAGACATTTAGGCAGCTTGATAGCAACTAGGGTATAAAGCATGTTATTGGTACAGCTCTGACATAACTTTTAAGGAGGATCTATCTTGCCTGATCTATGTGAAAAGGGTCAGGGTTGCAGCTCAGTATCCTCCTTGTCTTCTTTGAACAAATTAGTATCCATAGACACAATCAGGCCCTCAAATATTCACAGCTGTGGTTCAAATGAAGTCTCCTAATGAAATGCAAATTCAATAAGACAGTTACATGATCAGCATCAGCTCATTAAGGCCTGCCAAGCCTGTCTCTGTTCTTTGTTCGACCAGCATAAAGCTCCCCCCAGCTTTGGTGGAGTTACCCTGGGCTGAAAGCTGCTGGGCTGTAGACAAGTTTTGGCCCAGACGGCCAGCTGGGGGGAGGCCATGTGCTGCGCTGTGCTGTGCTGCCGGATCAGTGGCACTGGGCTGATGAGTACCAGCTGAGGGTCGGGATTGCTGGCTCTGAAGGAGAGGAGAGGGCTTGGGTTTACTCTCCTCCATCCTGCCATGAAAACAGCAGCAGTTCACTGAAGCTGCAAGGTGACACTGAAACAAACAAGCCCCTAAACTCCAACCTGCAGCAAGACCAAAATCAGGCTTGTGATTGGGATTTCCTCTGGAGAGGCGCTTGTCTTGTATTTGCGAGGTTCTTGAAGTCGCTGCTTTTTCCTCAGTCACAGGAGTCAGTTGAAAGGATGTCAGGCAGCTGGCTTGCTACCTTCCTGACCCCATTTCGCAATGTCTGTGCTTCTGTGAAAGGGTTGCACCAGACAAAGCACAAGGGATGCACAGCCCTTGCATCCAAGTACAGGGTGTTATTTCTTTCTTTTTTTTCCCCTAGCACTGCCGAATGTGGCGATGTTTGACAGGTCTGACCTGCTCAGCCATAATGAGCCACTGGGAGAAAAGGGGCAAATGCAGTTACCTCTTGCCACTAGTCTTGCTGCTGGGAGATGAACTTTGCCACTCTGCCTTGGCTTTAACAAATGCCCCTCAGTGTATCTCAGTACAAATGTGTTTCCTTTTCTTTTCCAAATAGGGATGAATCCTGTATGTTGGATTAGAAATTTCCCATCACTGACAAAAGTGGAGGGGAAAAGAAGTCATGTAAAGTTCAAGAGGAGGGCAGAGGGAAGAATGAAAACAAAAAGAATGACCAAGAGCCAGTTTCTGCTTTTTTTTTTTTTAGGTAGAATTTTGCAATAATTGGTATTTTATGATTTTTTTATCAAGGCATTTTTTGCAGGGGGCAAACCCAGAATAAAGAAATTGTGATTATATACTAAAGTTATTTATATATTAGACCTATGCATTCAATGCCAGTTGTCCACAATAATCAGAGATGCAAAAATGCAAGCATGCTTATTAAAAAGACATCTTTTAAAAGCCAGACTTTAGATGTGTAAGTTCTGCTAATTGACTTTCAGTGTTTTACATCTATGTATTAATAATTATTTCGAGTTATATTTATCACACATAGGAATAAATGAGAAGTTGCTTAGGGGCATAGAAAATCCTGGAAAACAAAACACATCCAATAAACACAATTTTATACATACGAGACCCCTGGTGGCCTAGTGGTTAGCATACAGGACTCTCACTGCTGCAACCCGGGTTCGATTCCTCGGTCTCCCGGGCAGATGGAGCCCGATAGCCCTGTGAGGCCATCCATCTATGAGAAGGTCACTCTAAACAAACCTACGTCCTGAGGACCTCACTGCCATTGTCCAAGCTTGCTTGGCCCCGGCAGATGAACCTTAGGATTAAAGGGTGGGCTCAGTTCAGCGCAGGCTGTGTCTCACCTAAAAAATCCATTGCGCAGGCTGGAAAGGTAAAAGACCTTTCCCCAGATCTTCGTTCGCGAAGACTGGCCATTATATATATATACATACAGGGTATTTAGGGCAGATTTATTGTAGCAGGTTGTAGCCTCTCCTCTCTTTCCATTAGTGCCTTGTGCTGTGACTGCTGTGATCTGGGTCATGGGAGGAGGGAACTGGTTTTTGAAGAGGAAAGTGAGAAAGATGATAAAACTGTGCTTAGAAAAAAAATACCTAGCCAAAGTAGAAGTCCTTAGGAGAGCAGCAGGACTGATAAAGGCAAGCAAATACAGCCTATGAGGACAGTCTGAAGGAAAAGGAATAGCTTTAGAAAAGCCTAGTTTGAAGGGAGATCGTAATAGCAGCCCTCAGATATGTAAGGTCAATAGAGGAGAGATATTGATTTATTGTGCATTAAGAGACATGTAGGTTAGGAAAAGCTTGCTAACTGTAGGCACGAGGAACAATGGTTTAGGGCAGCATTGGGTCCCTGCTCACTTGAAGCAGTGAGTGGGCTGCTTGCTGGGCTTGGAGTCTTCACCCATCATCAGAGGAGAGAGAAGCTAGTCTGTATCTTGGGGCTCCCTTGCCGAGGTGTGACACAGACTGCCTGGTGAGGACATAGGGAGGCAGTTGGTGGGGTCAGGCAAGATGAGGCAGAACATTTTGCAGCTGAGACTGCACAAGCAGAAACTCCCAGCAGGAAGACCGAAGGTTAATTTCAGATCGGACTCTAAGAAGATTGCTTAGTTTTCTAGGGTCTGCATGGCTAATTCCTCTTAGTCTCACTGCTTATTCTTCCCCTCCTGTCTTTGACCCACGTGCACCCCGCTGTACAGTTGCTAAAGTCATCTAGTTTGGGAACAATATAATGTAGCTGTGGTAAGCAACCTCCCCAGCAGTTGCAACAAACAAACAGCTTGTACATGCTCAGACTATAGTTTCCAGTCACGGATTGACCAGAATGAGCTCTGAGCGGTGACTCAATTACTTTGGTAACAGACACAGTCATAAAAGCCAAAGAATCCTCACAAACACTTTGTGAGTAGGAATAGAAGTAAAACATGTTGAGTATATAGCTTGCTAAAAATATCCATCCCAGCTCTAGCTGTCATCATATCTCTCCTCTAATCCTGCAAGTTGTGTGTGAAGTGTTACCCTAATGCCCCTGCACTGATTCCTTTCTCCAAGTGCACAGAGCTGTGTGCCTGAGGAGCTGCAAGCAGATTGCCAAGCAAAGCCAAATTTGCTCCCCAGGCTTTATGCAATCAGCCACTGCTCCCACTGTTGTGTCATCAAGTCAGCCGCAGCCTTCCCCATATTACTGAGGAACATGCTGGAGCGACCTGAAGTGTCACTCTTTCAATGGAGGCTTTCACTAGCTATCAGTGGTTATGTTATACCACATTGAGGTGTCCCATATGCCAAGCTCCCTCTGAAGAAGAATTTAGAAAATCATAGAAACACCACCGCAAAAAAGGTATTAGTGAGGCAGTAACATTTGTTATGCTCTGTCACGATGCCAGATTCCTGTGCCAGAACTACATGGTGAGTGTATTAGAAACTAAAATCTCCTGCTTGCAGCATTTATCAAAGAAAGCAACACCAAAAATGAGATATGTACATTTTCAAGTGCTTTACTGCTTACAGGATGTTCAATCTGAAACATATTGTTGATTACAACAGCATGTGACTCTGGGACCAGATTTTCCTGAAATACCTGTTTTCCTTGCACTGCATTTCTTTTGTTATGAAGCCTTTTCAAAATGAAATATGTCTCCTTAATACATTTATATTTATATCTATTTGGCATATGAATTCAAGGAACTCTTGTATGAATCTGACAGGCAGATCTGACAGCTTTATTGCAAAGTTGGTTGCTGAATGGAAAATCTGTTCTTCCTTCAATGGCATGAGAAGCCTGAACGAGATCTTCAGTAAGGTTCACTGGAGCTGCACACCTGCAAGTCCTGGTAAATGAAAGACAGTGGGTGCAGACTGCTTTTTCTGTAGCTGCAGCAGGTTTTCCATCCAAAGAGATAAAAAGTTGAAAGACATATCCTTCCCTTCCCTTCCCTTCCCTTCCCTTCCCTTCCCTTCCCTTCCCTTCCCTTCCCTTCCCTTCCCTTCCCTTCCCTTCCCTTCCCA